>NC_137638.1:7529095-8129095 GCF_963383615.2 Lipophrys pholis
ACTGACAATTCTGTGGTTTTCATTGTTTCAAATAAAACGGTTTAATCACTTGAACTATAATTTCAAAGCATTTGTTCTAAAAGTGTCCTTTTTGATGTAGCTACAAGTCCTTCCTGCCGAAGGACATAAGAGCTCAGATCCAAGACTGCAATTTCCTGACGCGCAAGCGGATCCGCTTCCGCTTCAAGCGCTTCATCGAGCAGTTCAGCCAGTGCCGGACCACGGTGCGCGACCTCAAGCTCAAGTACCTCATCAGCATGGAGTCTCTGGAGAAAGCCTTCTACACGGAGACATTCCTGGTCAAGGAGCCGTCCAGTGGGCAGCTCATCATCCTGGTGGCTGCGGACACCGGCATACAGTGGTGTCGGGAGAAGCGGAAAGACTCGGACCAGGTTGGTTCCGGTGACAACTGGCATTGCTGGCATTTGCAAAATTTAGCCTTCAAAAACGGACAGATTCAACAGATGGTTAGGTTTTTCATATTTTAATAACAGAAGTGTATAGACCTAAAAGGTTAATTGCAGAGACAGACACACCTCTGTGCTATTCAGAGTCCGTTTAGACGACGAGGATCTCAATTGAAAATGCAATAGTTCGGGGGCTTGTTAATACACAACGGTGCATGGACCCGCTGACTACGCAACTTTTTGAAAACTCTCCAGCTCCGTCGCTGTGTAGACGGGCACTTTCTGAAAACGCTCAGACGTCTTCGAGTTGACGGCAGAAACGTTGCTACTGTGCAGGCGTAGAACCCCTAACCCTAAACCGGCGCTTTGAGAACAACTATCATGGCCATGACGACATTGATGAAAAGGAGTTTGACACCCTTCGAGGCAATTTAGTTTGTGGACAGCGGGACTAAAAGCCCACCCTAGCGCAGGGAAATTGTGCAAACTCCATGCAGAAAGGCTCCCGATACAAGAAATTGACCTGGGGAGTTTCTCGCTATGAAGCAAGAGCGCTAACCACTACAAATGTCAGTTCCTCTGCCGGTCGTCAATAAAGAAAGTCGCTGACAGTCAGTTACTCTATTGAGCTGGATCCAATGAATGACTGGTTCATCCTGGATTGACCCCAGTCTCAACACTCCAGCTTTTCCCAAATTAGTATACAAAGAACTAATAGACACCACTGTCAAGTCAATTGAGTCCGTGTCCTGTTACCAAGGCAGCACACGGGCTAAAATAAGCGGTTGAAGGCATGGTTGATGGAGATAACACAAAAAACAAGAGAAATACAACCCTAAAGCATGTGCTGTGTTTCTTGCTTGTTAATTGCTACGAATGACTACTTCACCACACGTGTAACATCTCCTGGCAGCTATGGTCTGTTTCCGAGAGCCTTTATCAGCTCTGATCAGTGTTCACACAGATCTTCTGTTTTAGGGAATTGTTGTTACATAAAACCAAGAAGAAGAAAAATTAGACGAGTATACTTTTTCTTTTTTTGGTAATCTTTCGTTGTATTACCAGGAACTTCAGACTTTGTGCGACTTTCCCGACGTCACCGACATCAGCATCAAACAGGCCAGCAAGGAGGGCGCCGCAGAGAGCCGGGTGGTCACCATCAACAAGCAGGATGGCAAAACTCTGGTAATTTCACTCCGTGAAATAGTTTGCTTTCCCATCAAGCTTTTTGATGCGGGAATAAATCATGATAAACATGTAGTTTCCTGTTCATAGCGTCATGTCTCAATGAACCGTTTTGGATGTCTTTTGTTCTTTTTAATGTTTCAGGAGCTGGAGTTCCCCGACCTGAGCGAAGCCCTCTCATTTGTTTCGCTGATCGACGGCTACTACCGGCTAACCACAGACGCACACCACTACCTTTGTAAAGAAGTGGCCCCTCTTCGACTCGTCGAGTCCATATCCTGTCACTGCCACGGCCCCATCTCGTGAGTATTAGTGAAAAATCTGATTGGAATGATTTAATCAGACTTATTTTTAAAGCCTCTACAACTTTCAAGGTTTGGATGGAAGTTTATTCAAAAGTGGTGTAAATTTGTGCGTGTGATGGGGTTTTGGAATTGTGTGAACAGATCAAGCCTTGATTCTGAAGTTAATGTCGAGGTAATTAGTCCCTTTGCATTTGGGAAGTTGGAGGAATTTGCAGACAAAATTTAAATACTTCACTCACAGATTAACGATCAAACAACTGATGAATAGCTAGAGCACATCATATCAGGAGGATCACTGGGCTCGTCTGTGGTTCAAAAGAGTTGTGATTGTCATTTGTGTGTGTTTGTGCACTGAAGCCCAGTAGTATCCATTTAGTTCTGCTTCGAACACACATTTTGACATAACCAAACACTGTCAAAAGTTCCGTCATGCCCATGAATATTCAGACACAAATCTAAATACACATAAATCTCTTTGCTGCTGCAGATAACTTGAGGAACGTTGCCCTCATACTAGGAACCACCTGGAGAACATTGTGTTTTTAATGCTGGACCCAGCTTGTCAATTTAGTTTGGGGGGAATTTTTGCATCTCGGGTTAAAACAAAAAGTCCCTGGTGGAGGGTTTAGTAATAACCATTTTAGAGTTTGGTCTGAAGAGCTGAACATTTCTAATATATTTTTTCTTCATTCATTGTTTTTTGTGCTTTAATCAGAGGAGTTGAGCATTTTCTGCTCGAGCTTCTTTCCTTTCCAGCTTTGGCTCAGTTAATTTACAAAACACACAAGTTGGACCTCCTCCATGTTTACAGTCCATCAAGGATGTTGGTGTCGCTCACCTTTTTTTTGCCATTCCAGTAAAGTTACCAAACCTAGGAAGAAATTGTCTGATTGCATGTGCAGGATGCACAAGCTTCTTTTCTATTACCGCACTGCTTACCAGTTGTTTCTTGTGTATGGTGAATGTATTTGGTACATAAATGCCACACTAGTTTATTACAATCTGTGACAAAGAAAAATGAAATACAAATCCGACTTTGGACTGACGTATTTTAGCCTCCCTGAGCTTCTTTTCCTTCCTTCTCTAAGTTGCACAGCACTAGTTGTACATATTGCACTGTACGAGAAGAAAGTCCTAGATCACTTTGTAATATTTAAAAAATCCAGAAATGTTTCTCTGCTGCTTGCAGTTTGCATCGCGACATTGTATTTTGTTTTTCTCACTACTCTGCATGTTGTTGTTTGTTTTTTTTACTATTGCAGAATGGAGTTTGCCGTCTGCCAGCTCCAGAAGTGCGGGAACAAACGTGGGCTGTATATCCTGCGATGCAGCCCCAAAGACTTCAACAAGTATTTCCTGACGTTCCCTGTTGAGGTGTGTGTCACTCACCACTGGTGGTTTTGTTAAGCCAAAGTATTGGTTCAGCTTAGAATCAAAATGTTGAATTTTCTCTATGTTGGTCACATCTGATATAGGTGCATATACAGTGGATTATATCTTGTGTTCTCTGATTTGTCTTTGCCTCCGTGATGTTTTGCTTTTGATTCATGATGAAAATTATTATTTTTTATTTTTTTACCCCACTCACATTAAATGTGAGATTATATAACCATGCAATCAAATTTAAGAGGTTTTCATTTGATTTCTCGTCATTGATGCCATGAGAAAGAAAACAAGAGACTCTTATTTGGAGGGTTAGTTACCAACCTCAGCATTAGTGAGGCCGAACAGTGGAGGAAACATTGACTGTCACAAGAAAAAAAATTAAATTTTCTGGTGTTCATTGCCCTGTACAAATTAAATTTTGACACAGAAGGGAAATTTTTACTGTGAGGCCAGGTACCTCAGTTGAGACTGACAGGTTTAGTTTATCACAGGGGTGTCAAATTCCTTTTAGTTCAGAGGCCACAAACAGCCCAATTCAACCCAGTTTCACTACAGATTGTGTAATAACCACATTTGTCCTCAACCCAAAAACTGCTACTTCACCAAATTGCACAGAATGATTCTGAAAATGTGACATGGGTACGTTGTATCTGCCTATACTTTTCAGCCGGCAAGCTTTAGGTCACATGACTGCCGGGTTACTCCCGACATGAAGACCAAACACGGCGGATATCCATTCTATTTTCGGTGGAAGTTGCTATGTTTTGATAGCTTTTCTGTGTGACAAATGTACACTTTATTTTCATAGTATCTGTTCACTTTATGTATAGGATCTGAAAAGCAATCAAAGCGCCACAAGCCACAAGCTCTCTTAAAATATAGTAATTTCCACGTAAAATAAAAGGAATGTCCATGATGTTTTTGTCTTCATGCCACATTGTGTTCATGTCCACTACCCCTAGTTTAGCACACACTTCATTAGTATTCAAATAAATGCAAAGCAGAGGACTCTAAAAAAAAATTGTCTTTGTGTCCATTTTCGCAATCCCACATCAGAGAGAAATAAACTTGTTTTCTCCTTTTGCCTGAAGAGTTTCTCAAGTTTTCTATTTCATCCTTTGATTTTGAACATGCATAGCAAGATAAAAAGCCGAACAGCAGCTTGTGTTATCATTTTTCTTTTCTTGTATCTCTTTACTTTTTTTGATCATGCGTTGCTATTGTCACTAAAGCGACCTCTGGGCATTTTGTATTTGTCGTGCTCAATAGAACAGGCACCATTGATTGATGTCGAGATGGGAAACATAAACGGGATTTTTGTGTTTTGTTCTCTGCTAGGTGTATGACACGGTGGAATACAAGCACTGCCAGGTAACCCGGTCTGCCTGTGGAGAGTTCAACCTCAGTGGAACCAAAAGGAACTTCAGTAGCCTCCAGGAGCTACTCAGCTGCTACCAAAAGGAAACTGTGCGCTCAGACAGCATCATTTTCCAATTCAGCAAGTGCTGCCCTCCTAAATCCAAAGGTACGCCGAAAGCTGTGTGCGCTGCTGCACGATGTAAACCAGTTCTGTTGACATTCCTAACACTGGAAAATCTATTTATTGCCAATTCAGCAACGCGTTCGTCAGTTGTCTTGGATAATTCGAATTCAAATCAGATCAAAGCTCAAGAGTTAATAACAATTTAGACCAGTGGGTGTCAAACATAAGGCCTGTGGGCCAAACCACCGAACAAATTGTAAACATTTTAAGGAAATTTGTTGAGTAGTGGACACAACCCAACACTGAGACGTCAGGGATGCTGCATATGAAAGCAAGCAACCTTGCTGCTATAAAGCCACGCCGTGTTTGTGGAAATATGTGTAATGCAACAGCTATAGGATACGTTTTTTTATATATATATATTTCACTGTATTTTACATCAGAATCTTTCATTACAATTGTCTTTATATTGAGATTGTAATAATTTTTAGTACTAATTGTTTTAGCTTTTGTTAAAATAGACCTTTTTTATCACATCTACCCTGCGCCACAACAAAGAAAAAGTTTCATTTTAAAGGTTATTTTGGCACAATTTTACGAGTCCGGCTTCTCAAGAGGAAATTAGGCTGTATGTGGCCCCTGAACTAAAATGTGTTTGACACCCCTGCTGTAAACAATCATGTTTTTCGGTAATTGGAACACAATCACAATAAACAGTATAGCCAATGTGTTTTTCTAACATCAAGAGGCGAAGTATTAAACCATCAGGCATCAGCTGAGGAAGAGTTTAACATTTTTAGACTGGAGTTGTTTGTTTACTCAAAGTTTAAAGAGCCAAGTCACATATAAATTCAGACTGTTTAATTTGTCCCCTTCCTCACATATAAATGTACCTCTGTTTGAGAGTTGGTCATGATGTTTCCTCACTTTATGTTCTTTGGGTCGGAAATAACAAATGGGCTGTGTTAGAATCGAAAGTAGTAGTTCTCTGTGTTGTTTTGTTTGTACACTCTGAGCATTAACGGCACTTTTAAGAAATGTCTGCGTCACGTCAAGTTGAGGACTTGGCAGAAGTGGTGTTATGCGCATGCAAGTGTTTCTCAAATACAAAATGCACATTAAGCATTTGCAGTTCAGAGCAGGCAAAAAGAAATCTAAATGTGTTGAGCGATTTTTGGCTTTTTCTTCACATGGTTTTAGCTGCCCTGTCTGTAATTGAATTGGCTGGACCGATAACAAATCAAGAAACATTCTAATATAGAAAATCCTGAAATTACACATCAAAGTTTTCGTTTTGGCTGCATGACTCGCTATATAATTTGATTAAAGAATGCTATGAATGTGTTCTGTTGATCCCACTTACAAAAGCGTGATCATGGGAAAAGCAGGTCAATACTTTTGCAATAGCATCACTCGGCCCCTGACGTGCATTCATAACTCTGGGAAAGAAATTTTGAGGGGGGGGGGGGGGGGGGCACTTTGAATGGAAGAATTGATTGATGATCTGTCGTGTTTACTTTTGGTGTGTCTTTGAGTCATATTTCATAACACAGTAAAGAATTGACCCGAAGAACCAGTCAGAGCTGGACAATACAGAGTTTTATTTTTGGGGGTTTTTTTGTTTGTTTTTTCCCTCCATCACCCAAAACTCCAAACGACTACAAACTCGTCCATATAGTTATTATACCAGCAACAGAAAATCATTGGGATGTTGATCATTTGTGTGAGGCCTCTTCAATCTCCATTTAAGTTGACACTCACTTTTGTTTTTTGTTTTTTTTTTCCACATGGCTGATCGCGTTGTGATTTACATGGGACTTTTAAACAATAGCTGACCACTAATGGCCGCCATTCGCAGGCGAACTACATAACACCGTTAATGGTTGCTACATGTGTCAATCGCGTTTATGACTTGAGCTTCAATCAGAGATGACAAAACCATCAGAGAAATTAGAAAGACAAGAAACAAATAATGAGCAATGACTCTACAGGAGGAATGTGTTGATGTGGAGTTTCGTTCATTGTTTGAGATCTTTTCTGTGTCCCCTCCTCTTCCTGGTGCTGATCGATGACAGAAGTTTTATGAAATACATCACTGCTGTTCATACTGAGGTTACTCCGGAAAAAAACTAAAGCCATGTACCTGTTTTAGGATCACATAGAAAAGTGACCTGGATCCAGATCCTGAAAGATATTTGGGCCGTTTTTGCCTTCAATGTAAACAATTTAAGAAACTTTAAGACTTAAAGACACCATCAACTTTTCCAGTAATCTGTAACACAAAGGTCATGGTGACTCAAAGTTTTCACTTGCTTCTTGTAAATCGCCCCACACCGATTTTCACAAATTCTCTTGAACCACTTGCATCACCTGGTGAGAAATTCAAAAAAACAAAAAAACAACTACTATATGTTTCTTCATCAACAGAAAAGTCCTGCCTCCTGGTATGCAGAAGCAACAAAGGCTCCGGAGTGCCTCTCTCTCCATCCCTGCACCGACACGTTATCAGTCAAATGGTTTTCCACAAGATCCGGAAAGAAGATCTGGAATTTGTAAGTCATCAACCTCTCGTCATGACCGTGACAAGTCTCCATTTCCTTATTTTTTTAATTTCCTCTGTAACGTGTCGGGTCGTTGTTGTTCAGGTTTGCATGTGACGGTCTCTGCTGTATTGATCTTCTTGTCAGATGGAAAGTCTGGGTCAAGGGACATTCACAAAGATCTTCAAAGGGGTCCGCAAGGAGCTGGGAGACTACGGGCTGATGCACCAGACAGAGGTCGTCATGAAGGTGTTGGATCAGGAGCACAGGAACTACTCTGAGGTCAGTGGCTCCGGAGACCAGCGAACCATGAATTCGGGATTGTCTTTTGCCCCAGATTGTGTGTTATGTGGCAAAGTTTGCACACTTGGCTGAATCAATACTGATCTTCCTGCAATTGGCACACAAATTGTCCAAACTCTCACATGACGCTGAGCTGGACTTTCAGATGTCGTGGGAAAGGTCTGATAGATGAACCGGCAAAACCTCTGATTTGAATCCAACTTTTTTTTTATGTAAGATTTGTGCGAGGAACCAGCCTCCCATACTACATACGTGCGTCATTTCCAGTAAACCTTAAGGTGAAATCAAATTTTTACCTGCCAAGGACTCGTTCAACAAAAAAAAATGGAACTGACTGGTCGTGTACGACAAAGAAAGACGGTTTAAAGGACCTTCAATGTTTTTTTCTGCGTTCATGCATGAATGGTTGTATTGTATTCCAGTGTTCTGTATCAGAACATTAGTCAGTTAGTCAGTTATTGTCGTGTAAACGGATTTATGACACACAAATCTGCTACCAGTCGAGCTTTGGAAATACTTTATAGTATTTAGAAATATGAAATGCTGAGTTGGCATTAAAAAAAAATGTGCTGAGATCAAACGCACCAAACTAAGAATCAATGATGTTACTCTTGATCAAGTATAAATCCAAAAGCCCCTCCCTTTGCTTCCGCAACTGTCGATGTTGTATGATCTTAATGATAATTAGTAATAAATAGTAATAATGTCTTGGCATTTCCAAATAGCAGGTTATTTTTGTTTAATTGTTTTGATTTTTCCAATATTTTCCAGATATATCTGATTAATCTCAATGAACTCATTAGTACCATAGCCGTGTTGCCATAGTAACCATGTTTGTATCAGCCCCCCCCCTTACTGCACCGCTGAGACTGTGTTTTAGTTTTCCATTCATTTACTCACAACCCCCCCCCCCCACAAAATGTTTTTCAAAGGTGTGTGTGTGTGTGTGTGTGTGTGTGTGTGTGTGTGTGTGTGTGTGTGTGTGTGTGTGTGTGTGTGTGTGTGTGTGTGTGTGTGTGTGTGTGTGTGTGTGTGTGTGTGTGTGTGTGTGTGTGTGTGTGTGTGTGTGTGTGTGTGTGTGTGTGTGTGTGTGTGTGTGTGTGTGTGTGTGTGTGTGTGTGTGTGTGTGTGTGTGTGAATAAAGGGTTGTTTTTTTTTTTCTTCTTTGCAGTCTTTTTTTGAAGCCGCCAGCATGATGAGCCAGTTGTCCCACAAGCACCTGATCCTCAACTATGGCGTGTGTGTCTGCGGAGAAGAGAGTAAGTCTGCTGCCCTCCACTCTCAGGGACAAGTTATGTCCTCAAGCGCCACCAAACGTCCTAATTGTTTAAGAAGCAAGTGATTTTGATGCAGTGATGGCAAACGCACCTCTGTGTCTCACTGTAATCTTCACTATTAGCTTGCGGCCCAGAGCCGTGATCAAACCATTAGCGTGGTGGCCTATTCTTAGGAGGATTATAATACCCTGGCCCAGAAATGTTGCGTTCACCTTGCAGGACCTCTGCTGCTCTGCGCTGCCCTGTGCGCTTCTGCTCCGGCTGACCTGTATATCAGATGGTAACACGGTTGGCAAAGGACTTTCTGAGCCCATCTGTGCACTAAACTAAACTAATAATACCTTATTAATCCCCTTGGGGAATTTATTTATTTTTTTTAAACTTGTATAAAAATGACACAGCTTTAGTAATGTGCATGATGAGTTTACTGTTACAAAGGTGCTCCTCTTGATCACCTATAAAAGCTTTTTTTTTTTCCCCACATAGACTTGCTGTGTGATAAAACCGTTTGTGTCTTGTTTTGTTTTTTTCAATGTATCAGGGGATATTACAAAATGTATGCTATAACACTGATCATATGAATCTAATTAGAAGTTACAACAAAGGCAACAAACCAAAATGGAAATTGAACTTTACGGGATTAATTCAAATTATACACAGAGCAACAACAAACAAGTCTTTTCACTTTCAAGTGTTCATCCCTTCAGGACACGGCTTGAAAAACAAGCACACAACACAAACTATTTACTCTAGGTTGTTTGTTTTTCAAGCCAATTTATTTCATCCAACTATTTTTGTCAAACAAACGAGCAAATGATAATCTTATCGATTATTATCTTTAACTGCTTCTGGCAGAAAAGCTAGACTTTTGGAGAGCGTCTCGTGTTGCTGCATGCAGCTTTTTATAGAGCTCTTCTTTTAACTTCTCACAAAAAGCCAGAGACCAGAGGTGTCAAACATGAGGCCCGTGGGCCAAAACTGGCCAGCAAGGGGCTCGCACCCGGACTGACAAACCACCAAGACAAAAAATATTTCAAAGAGAACATTGATATTTTTAACAAATGTCTTAAGAGCGGCAACACGACACTGAGACCCGAGCTGCGATATGAAAGCTACCTTGTTGTTATCAAATTAGCGTCAAGGCTGCCAGGGTTTTCAAAGCAAGTTAAAAATAAGTCCTTCAGGCTCAGTCCCTAAAAACTAAATAAATAATGGCCCGACATATCCAAAAAAGAGTATAAAGAAGCAAAGCTTATTTACTCCTACCTCCTAAGTATCATAAAATATTCTGATTCTTACAGGATTTTCTCTGTAGCAGCAACATGCTTGTGTAATATTTCTTTTGATAGATTTATTAACACTCTGATAGAAGTGACGACAACACTGAACACATCTGCAGAAATCTGTGAGCAAGACTGACAGACTTTAAATTTGTGTTGTCGTTTCAGAATTTGAAGTGCTTGGTTTTCATGTACTCTAGTTCAAGCAGAAACACCTCAATGGTTTTCAGATTCAGAAGAAGAAATAATATAGCTTTCTTTGTGGCTCCAAAAAAGTCAGATCTCTGAAAATTAGAGATTTGTCATGTACCTGTCACACCGCTGATGTACAAAAGAGTAACTTAAGAATTGTTTAGGGAGCAGAGATCTATTTAAAGTTTATCTATCATCCATTCATCCAGTCCACTTTAGTAAATGCTTGTTGAGCTATTTGCCATGAGTGTGTGCAGAAGGTTCGAAAGCACCACAAGTTCATAAGGTCAAATGAACATCACAGAAGTTTTGGTTTTGTGCTTCTTATTTGAATTGATAAACGAAACTTTCTGGCCAAAAGAAATCAAAAAATAAACTATACAAGTTTGTTCCACCCCATTAAATATGTGGATTTTGTTAAGATCATTACAAAATGAGATTGTGGTGCTCGACGATGATTTAAATGATGATAATGGTTTGAAACAATGTTCTCTCAGTAAGTTTCAATGTGAAACAAATTTTTTTTTTCCCCCGCAGACATCATGGTTCAGGAATTTGTGAAGTTTGGCTCACTGGACACTTACCTGAAGAAGAACAAGAACGCCATAAACATCCTGTGGAAGCTGGAGGTGGCCAAGCAGCTGGCCTGGGCCATGAACTTCCTGGTACAAAATCTACATTAATGTCACATTTGTGATCTTGAACTGGTCCAAAGTGATGCAGATTTCCGTGACCTCAGTATGTTCGTGTGCCTGCAGGAGGAAAAGCATCTCGTTCACGGCAACGTGTGCGCTAAGAATGTTCTTCTGATCAGAGAGGAGGACCGCAGGGCCGGGAACCCCCCGTTTATAAAACTGAGCGACCCTGGGATCAGCATCATTGTCCTGCCTAAAGAAAGTGAGTTAATGTGTTTTGTTGAGTAGTGATAACCCTGTTCTGCCAGCGGGGGGCAGTAGATATCTATTCAATAAGCTTACTCTGAAAGCTTCATTGCTGTGGATTAATTTACTGGGACTAAAAACTTGAAATAAAAATCGTAGAAAGATCCTGATATGCAGAAAATACTTTGTTTATTTTGTGTATTTCTACATGTACAAAAGCAAAGTACTGAAGAAGGTCTTATAGTTCGTTTATTTTTAAAAATGTATTCTCGAGTCAGAAACAAAAGGGCGGGCATGACTTTAAATGGAAAAACTGTGATTTCTATTTAAGACTGTATTTCTGAGGACCTATTATAGATGTAATTTGTTGTATGATCTTTGTTGTCTGATTAGTCCTGATTGAGAGAATCCCTTGGGTCCCTCCCGAATGTATTGAGGACCCTACTAAGCTGACCCAGGCTGGGGACAAGTGGAGCTTTGGCACCACACTGTGGGAAATCTGCAGCGGTGGGGAGAAACCTTTAGCCACGCTGGACAACTCCAAGGTACGACTCAGCGGCGTGACCTGAAACCTATGTTCTAATAAGCATGAGCGAAGATGTCGACATATTTTTGGATTGAAAAGAGTGATCAAAGACATCCTCAGCTCTCTGTTTACCTTTTGGCACAACTGCATAAATCACCCACTTTGTGCCTCCCAGAAAACTCTGTTCTACGAGCATTACCACCAGCTGCCTGCTCCGAAGTGGACCGAGCTGGCCAACCTGATCACCAGCTGCATGGACTACGAGCCCACGTTCAGGCCCACGTTTCGCGCCGTCATCCGAGATCTCCACAGCTTGTTCACACCAGGTTGGTAGCAAAATTACCCTTAGCGCTGTCGTTGCCAGATCGGGAATCTAGGTCACACGGGCATGGAATGTCAAATTGCGTAAGCGTGTGGATCAGGGTGTTTCCACCAAACTGGCAGCGAGCAGCGAGCCCAGCCTTTTTTCTTTTTTATGAAGCGAGGGGTGATGAGTCGAGAAGGGTTAGGGAAGGGATCATGTTAAAGGGATTCCTCTCCATATTGGACCTGTTACATAACTGTAAAAGGTTGAAGGAGAGGGCAGTAAACAACCCCCCAAACAGATGCATATGTGTTAATGTGCTTGGAGATGAGAATAGAAATTACGAGATGTCTTTACCCTGGTTTGTAACCAGTGAAATAGTGTTGAAAAACAGTTTTTTCTCATCTGAAAACATCAAAACAAACTCATTTCATTCAGTCAATGTAGATTCACTTCACACAGTTCAGCTCATTCTGTCCTCTTGTGTTCTGCAGACTACGAGTTGATCGTGGACAGCGACATCCTGCCCAACAGGACGGCGGGCTCTGGCTGGACCACTGGTGGTTTTGAAAATCAGGAGCCAGCTCAGTTTGAGGAAAGACACCTCATATTTTTACAACAGCTGGGCAAGGTATGTGTGAGAGGACAACCAAAGCTTCGGCACTATCTGAAATACTTGGTGTTGTGTAACTTGTTCAGGTATTTATTCGCAGGTTAGCCACATGGGGGGATATACTTGTCATATCTTTTACATAAGAGTTCAAAACTTCTTGGGTTCTGTTGGCCTGGCGGTGAATAGTTGGGTTTGTGACCAAAGAGCCATGGTTCAAATATCACTTCCACCAGGTCATAAAGGATAAAGAGTTGATGTGGGCAGCAACAGCAAAGGCATACATTGAATTATAAGCGGTTTCTTTTCCATCAGGGAAACTTTGGCAGCGTGGAGATGTGTCGCTACGACCCGCTTCAGGACAACACGGGGGAGGTGGTGGCTGTGAAGAAGCTGCAGCACAGCACGGCCGAGCACATCCGCGACTTTGAGCGCGAGATCGAGATCCTGAAATCTCTCCAGCACGAGAACATCGTCAAGTACAAGGGCGTTTGCTACAGCGCAGGTACTTCACTCAAGCGTGCCACACGATTCTAAAGCCTCAAGTCTCAATGACTGCAACCTTTATTTAGTGAGTAAAATAATGGCACCTTTCAAGACACACTCCGATGATTAAAAAAAAACATAGCAGCTGTCCAGCATATAGACACTATTAAAAAAAGGAACCTGGCCTGCGACTGTTCTTGGCAGCTTTCCACACAATTCATGTCATAAAACTGAATACGTATTTATAAATGGACGCCTCATTGACTGGTTGTAGCGGCATGGCCGCCATATTGGATGAGGACCCACTTCTCCAGTACAAGAAGGTTTTTACGTGGTTAAATTATCATACCAGTGAATTTTCAAGCTCTGTCGTTCGTTACAAACAACAGACATGTAGATATGATCCAGGATTCTTTCATTTGTTAAGAAAAATGTTTTCCATACCTAAAATACTTGAATATAATGGTAACAGTGCTAGTGATGTTAGCTATTCACCGTCTATTCCTCATCCCCAGACTGTGTGTTTGAAAATTCAGGAAGTTATGATTAACTGCGGGTTTGTTTTGGGGTTTTTTTAGGGGGGGGGGGGTTGTACAATCATTGACAGAGAACTTTAAAACTCAATAACAGATCTATTTTGGTTGAAGTTAGTTATTAGTCTTAAAATAGTTAATAAGCTGAAACAATTAATCCGCTAATAAAAATGCAGCATCACGATTCTTCCTGCCGCCATATTCAGCAGAGCTGTTTGTTTCAGGTCGACGAAACCTGCGTCTCATCATGGAATATCTCCCGTTCGGGAGCCTGCGGGATTACCTCATGAAAAATAAGGAGCGGATCGACCACAAGAAGCTGGTGCACTACACCTCTCAGATCTGCAAGGTACCGCTCCCTCGCCTGTTTTAGTGGGATTTTAGATGCTGCATTTCAGGCTCAGTGATGGAAATATTGTATTTTGTCTTGCTCAGGGCATGGAGTACCTGTCCAGTAAGCGGTACATCCACAGAGACCTGGCCACACGGAACATCTTGGTCGAGAGCGAGCTGAGGGTGAAGATCGGAGACTTCGGCCTCACTAAAGTCCTGCCTCAGGACAAAGAGTACTACATGGTCAAGGAGCCCGGAGAAAGCCCCATTTTCTGGTATAAAATATACATGCTGCAATATTGAGCACAAATTTCCGCTTTCATTTGCAGAAGCAAAAAACAAAAAGTGGGATACAACAATGATTTTTTTCAAAATGCCAACTAACTTACCTTTAACCTTTTGAGGTTTGCATGCATAGTAACAAAAACGAAAGCCTGGAACAGGTGCTGAATTAGCAGAAAATCTTTCAGAGTAGTCACATAATTGAAATAATGCGGACGACTGAAGATTTGTGTCGTCCTCCAGTGAACCTGTAACCTCAAAAACAAACATAGTCTCTCATTATTTAGACTTTTTGGAATTCCAAGTGTCACTCCAGCCCTTTCTGTTGAGTCTGATGTGCGTTTCCAGCCCCTCTTGGCAGAAGCAGAGCAGACAGGCTCCCGGGTAACGAGCCATTTTTGTTTTGTTTTACAGGTATGCCCCTGAGTCACTGACGGAGAGCAAGTTCTCAGTGGCGTCCGACATCTGGAGCTTTGGAGTGGTGCTTTATGAGCTCTTCACACACAGTGATAAGAACTGCAGCCCTCCTGCAGTAAGTACAAAGACATGCTCGCGTGCAGCAGCTCATCTTGCATGGTAACTCATCAGTAAACGGACGAGAACGAGTAAAAGTCAATCGTCACCGCAAACCCTTGTTTGTTTCCATGATCGCCTCACACTCGATGAAAACCTGTTCTCGCAGTCATGACTGTCTGATCTTATCCACACCCAGGACTGGGTCACCGCTCTTATTTTGACGTTTTTTCCCTGAACACATGATCGTGACGTTTTGCGACTTTACATTCGGAGTCATGTTGATTACCTGCACGGTTTCCGCCCCGGGTGTTGCGGCGAACCCTCGTCATTCACTCTCCTCTTGTTCACCAGGTGTTTATGTCGATGATGGGGAACGATAAGCAGGGTCAGCTGATCGTCTATCACCTCATCGAGCTCCTCCGATCAGGCAGCAGGCTGCCTCTGCCTCTGGGCTGTCCCACTGAGGTACCCCACTCAACACTGCTGCTTTATTTCTGTTTCATCAACGAGTGGAGCCACGCGTTGGCCAAAAGAGAAGTTATTGGTTCCACAGGTGATGGCTATAGTAAAGTCCATCTAACGACACTTAAACCAGATATGACTTGTTCTGTTCTAAAATGCACTTTATTGAGAAATGGTCAATTTAGTTGATGAAATAAGGAATTCAGTTATTTTCATTAATTAATAGGAAAAAGAAAATTGTAACTTCGACAATAATTAATTCAAATAATGACTGTGGTCCTCACAATAATCAAGCAAGACAAGGTTCCTCATGTCGTAATAATTTCAATGAGATTCTGAACAAAACCCCCTTCAATAAATTCCACATTTATTTTGAGATGTTTTTTTTTTTTTGAACAATGTCTTTTTATTTTCAAATACAACCAATAAACAATATAATCGCAGAACTTTTACATCAATTTCTCAATAACCCCACCCCACCCACCCACAGTTACTGGACCATCTGCAAGCTTACTAAGCACATTTGTAAACATATTGACAACAAAAAGGAAAATTAAAAATAACAGGTACATAGTCACTTGGGTTATGTTTCAATATTGGCAGCTGCCATGTTTTCCACAAAAGAGATAAATGGCTGCCAGGTAATATAGAATTTTCTGGTGGACCCCCTAATGGTATATCTAATTTTTTCTAAATGAATATGGCGCATGACTTCCCTTATCCATTGGCCATATGTAGGAGGCCGGGCATCCTTCCATTTAAATAGAATAAGTCTCCTGGCGAGCAGGGTGCAAAAGGCCATCATATTTCTGAAGTGCCCAGGGAGAGGAGTGGCCCCCGGGGCCACACCAAACAGTGAGATCATTGGAGAGGGATCTACTGTTGTTCCACATATTATAGAGAGTGTCTCAAAAATAGACCGCCAAAAACTGTACATCTTTGGGCATAGCCAGAACATGTGTAGTAATGTGGCTGAAGCTTGTTTGCAACGGTCACATGTAGGATCAATATCTTTATTAAACCTAGTTAGTCTTTCTTTGGTCCAGTGAAGACGGTGGACTATTTTAAATTGAACCACAGCATGTCTAAGGCATATTGAGGAGGAGTAAATTCTTTGTATTATTTGTTGCCACTTTGCTTCTGGAATTTTTTCATTTAAATCTTTTTCCCATCTGTGTTGGAGAGAGTCCAGATTATCCACATTAGATGTATTTAGTAATATGTACATTCTACTTATTATTTGTTTTGTGTTGACTTTACATTTGAGAATTGCTTCCAGTAGAGTTTCAGGTGGACGTAATGGAAATTGAGCAAAGTTAGAGGCCACAAAATCTCTGGTTTGTAGGTACCTGAAGAAATGGGACTTGGGGAGATTAAATTTCTGTGATAGTTGTTCAAATGAAGCAAACCTGTTCTCAACGTAGAGGTTAGATAATGCTCTTATTCCTCTTCTTGACCAAATATCAAATGCCTCATCCATCATTGATGGGGCAAACAAATGGTTTCTTAATATTGGTGCTGAACATGAAAGGTCGATAAGGTCAAAAGACCGCCGAAACTGATACCAGATTTTGAGTGATTTTGAGATGTTTTGACGTTAAAACCTGGTGTCCAGACACTATGAATTGGTGGGACAAACAGATTAACAAACACCCTTTCTTTCTGCACAGAAATTAATACCTTTATTTCTTGCATGTTTTTTTTTTGTTTTTTTCTCCTCCTGGTAAACTTATAACCATCGTCCACTACGAGCTCAGATAGTTTAAGGTCTTTGCATCGTGGTCAGAACTGAACTTTTAATTTTAAAATACAGTTTCTGCCTACTGATGGGCAGTCAAGATGTCATTCACTGTTAAATTAAGGTATTTAAACTGAAAACTGTGGTCTGCCATGTTAAAAAAAAAAAAAAAAAAAAAAAAAAGGATGATCCACAACAAAATCATCATTGTTTGCACATTTTGGTGATCTGGTCTTTATAGAAGGTTTAAAAGTAATTTTATTTACTTTGCTTCTCTTTGAACCAGTGATTGTTATCATCAGAAATCGTTTTGGGAGAAATAAACCTTATACCAGAGATATAAATGGCTGTGTGAGAAAACTAATATTGCTGATACTTTAGAGGTGCAGCAATACTGAAATACATGAAAACTTGACTTTGTCATGATGCTCTCATGTCTTTGCTTTGGCTGCTCCTCTAACGCTGCACTGTTCCCCTCAGATACACGAGATCATGGAGGAGTGCTGGGACAAAGACCCCTGCCTGCGTCCCTCCTTCAAGGAGTTGGCGCTGCGCATCGACTTGTTCAGGGACAGCAAAGAGTTTTAGAATCACCCCAAGTGCCGCGCTGCTCCTCAGCCGAGACGCGCTCGGTGTGGCAAAAGGGACAGAGGCCAAAGAAAAGCTCCTCCTCCTTCTCCAGGGATCGACTGGGAGAGCAGATTATCTCCTCGCCATCTACTGCCAAGGTGCCTTTTAAGCAAGGCACCGACAACCCCTCCCATCAGACGGAAGCGGCGCAGGATGGGGCGATCGGACTGTTTTGAAGAAACCAGTGAATGTGCTGACTCAGCATTTTAAAGGAGGAGTTTGTAGTTACTGTGAGTAGACTGTTGCCAGGCCTGAAGCTACAGGTGTGTGTCTGTGTGTGTGTGTGTCTGTGTGTGTGTGTCTGTCTGTGTGTGTGTGCGTGTGTGTGTTGTGGTCCTACAAAGTGCTAGCGGGGCTAGCTCTTACGCCATCACCCAAAGAGAAATAGGCCGGGAGATCTGAGTGTTTTCTATTTGTGTATATACCTACGGTGTATTTGTGTACATATGTCCAGATTTTGTTTTTTATATATATATATATATATAATTTTATAAAAATGAAAATATAGTGAGCGCTACATTTCCGCCGCCAGCAGGATGCCGTTGTAAATGAAGTACATACAAAAGTGATTTTAGAAATGTTTTCTGTTTTCAATGTGAGAGGTGGTGTGAAGATTAAAGAACACTTTAATTCAGGATCTGCTGGACCCGTCTTTCTTTATTCACAGAATAAACTGCAAGCTAGGAAATGCAGGTCAAAACCGCTCTGAGGCACGCCGGCTGCCAGGAGCAAGAGTTGTACCAACAAGATCCGATTATGTAACTGCGGTAACAAGAGAGGAGTGTACGTGTCACATGATGGGCTTGGTAGTAACAGTCAGGACATGACTTTTTCAGTGGAGCCAAAACGGTAAACCGATCAACAGAGTAGTCCTAATATTCAATACGGGATCAGTGTTGTAAAGTATTCAAAGTCGCAGCTGAGATTCCTTTTATATTTACTGAACATTCCCAGAAAAAAATTATATATATTTTTAGATAAACTACACAATTTGTACTCAAATCAAATGACTTGCTCTCTTTGGTTTAAACTGACCTTCAAATAAAATCTCCAAGTAGGCTTTAATGAGAAGGATTACTTTGATCTCTTCACAGAGGAACATTTGGAATTGTACTTCTCCTAATGCACCAACATGCCAGACGTCAATAGAAGTGACACTTTATCTCATTCATTCTTCCTTTAATCCTCCAGATTATTTTCTTTCATCGTCCGCGACTTCAAATCTGAGCAATTAGTTGATCTTTTCTGACACTGGAATTTTCTCATCGACTCAAGCGAAGCACGAGTTTTCTGCATATGTGCGATAAATGTTGGGTCCACAAGGTTCATGCTAATAAATATTACATTATTGTTGTCAGTATTGTTTTAGTAACTAATTCCTGTTCTGAATCCATTACTGCTTACTGTCAGCATTTGCCTTAGCCAGAGCAGTTTTTACATGTTGTGTAGTTACTATTTCACCAAACTCCTGTTTACCGGGAAAAGAAGCACCTCAATAACACAGAACTCAGTTCACTAACATCAGTCTAAACTCGTGTCTGCAGCAGCAGCAGGTGATGCAGGTTTAGTTAAGTTTATACATTTATTTCATTCATGACCTGATAACATCCAGATTAGAGCAATCTAAATCTAAAGCCCACCTCGCACCAAGTGATAATGTTTTTCTCAATCTACGGCAGATTTTAGTTCAGGGGTCACATTCAGCCCAATTTAATCTTGTGAGTGGTCTGGGCATTTTAAACAAAAATTTTATTTTTAAATTTTTTCTTTATTGCGTATGCATGATGGAAATGTCTATATTCTCACACAACCAAACAATTACTACTGAAAATGGCAACGTAAAGACAATTGTATTGAAATCTTCTGGTACAAAATACAGTCAAATGTCCAAAAATATAAGGTAGCTATCTTTTATGCACAAAGCTCAGCTCAGTCTGAGAGTTGTATTTTCCGTAATCCCAGCTCACAAAACTCAATAATATTCTCATCTCACTATACTAATACTAATGTTAATACCCATTGCATATCCACCAGAAAAAGTGCAGCTTTACAGACAATTTTCAAGCCAAAATAGTTTCAAATGCAATTAAAATGACTTTGTTCTCATAAATACTAATGTATTCCCTTCTTTTAATTGGCAGCTGTCTGATCTGTAACGTTCATTAGTCAACATTCAGAACTTTATTAGCATAATAAAGTGAGATTTAATACGGAAGTGAACAGAAGTAACATTTTGTTTTTACCATTATAGTGACACGACATAATTAATTGTGTTAATGCTAAGATAAAGAGTTGTTTTGTTCTTTAATAGCTGATTTAGAATAAAAACTACAAACCCTGAGTGTGACGTGACGTAGAGAGTTTCCTGCTCCGTGGCGCTGCTGATTGGCTGGTTGTGTAGAGACGCTCCTCACGCGCAGCTTCCAGCTTTAAATATCAGCATCCCTGCCAGGAGTCGCTCACAGTTTCGGTTCCGTGTCGCTGCAGCGGTGGACACCGACAGTTCACCCACAGCCGGAGGACTCTTCTCCGGTGACGGTGCACGTCCTCCCGCCGCTTCTCTTCCCGACCGGAGGCCGCTCGGGGAGTCCGAGCGGCGGCTCCAGGACTCCGGGATCCGGGGCAGAAATGTGGAGGACACCGGGAACGGGACGTGAATAACGTGAGAAATTCAACTCTGGAATCTATTCAGTTGTTTATTCAAATGCATGCCTTGTGCGCTGCGGAGAGTTTTTCATGTATTTTTCGCTTTAAAATATTATTATCATTGTTGTTGGAGTTAGTGTTAAAATCACCGAATCCCACTCAAATGAACACCATTAAATATGTTAAGAAGTTACACACCTTCAAAGAGTGTTTTCATCCACTCAGTTCTGTGATAAAAACGGTCTTGTTGCTGTTTCTGTTTATTAAAAAGTCACAAACAGGAAGCAGGAGCGCCTCGAGAGAACTGGGGGCCCGGCTTTGGAGGGGGCCCCATCCCCTCTATTATTATAGAAAATAATAGAATTAAACTATGTAGCACATCTATTTCTACTACTTGACATAGAACTACAGTTTCACAATATAAATACATCTTAAAATCAGACTGTTGCTTATCTATATCATAAAATCTTGCAGCTTACATTGCTCCTTTAATTTTAAGTTAATAAGATTACAGTATAGACATATGCATATAGTGATTACAATGAGACAACAGGATTATGAAAGAAAAAGATTTGTTGACTATAAATCAAATTTGATTACATATATGACTAAACATAAACGAAATACACATACATCCAAAAAACCCAAATCTATTTCCGATAGTATGAATTATACCACATATATACGTGTGTGCTTTTGTGTGTGTGTGTGTACATCTACATATAAAGTGCACAGTCGTGTACATACGTAGACACACTTATATCTAGTTTAACATGTCTGAAAAGGGGGTATGAAGGAGTGAAACTTATTTAATCCTGCCCCTTCTCCAATATTTAACATTTACATTTTATAATCATCCTGATTCTTATGTTAAAAAAAAATATATCGATATAGTAAAATTTTGTAGTGTTTGTTTTTTTTTGTTTTTTTAAATGACTGACTCTAAAAAGTTCCATAAATGTAGAATAGGTCCATCAACATAACATTTCATTGTTTCACTGGTACATATGGCGCCACTAGAAAGCATTGTAATAATATAACATGATATATTTTCATTCACATTTTATTCTTCCTCCTATTTTTACCTCTCACTTTCAACTTCTTCGTTAAGCTTGCTAGTAAACATTGGAATTTCCAGTAGATCAGGGGTGTCAAACACATTTTCGTTCAGGGGTCCACAGACAGCTCAGTTTCATCTTGAGTGGGACGGACCAGTAAAATAGAGCCATAATAACCTTTAATTTTACTCTTTAAGGTTTTTCTTTTTTGTGGCGCAAAAGCATACATGAGGAAAATATCTATATTATCACAAAACCAAACAAGTACTACAGAAAATGACTCCAATCGCAACATAAAGCCAATTTTAAAGAAACTTTCTTATGTAAACTACAATGAAACGTCCAGAAAGCCTCTCCTGTAGCTGTTGCATTATGCATGTTTTTACAAACTCACCCTGGCAGCATGGCTTTGAGACTAGTGCTTGTTCACTACCAATAATCTCAGGATTGCTGTTCATTGTTGTGTCTTCTCCTCTTAATAAATTTGTTTAAAAAAAAAATAATCGCTGTTTTTGTTTAACCATTTGCTTGGTGGTTTGGACGCATTCGAGCCTCCTGCAGGCTGGTTCTGGCCCACAAGCCGACACTTGATTCTCATCATTATTGCTAATATTAGTTCATTAAATGTAAACAAACATCAGTTCCTACATTTGGAACAAATGACGTCACTCCACGCAGGTTAATCCTGACGGACACTGTGTTTTTGCTCCTCGCCCTGCTTGAGTGGCATGTTTGTGCCTTTGACGTCATGACGTCGGCGCCCTCTGTGGAAGTTAAACACGCCGATTCCTCGCGTGCTGGTTTAATTCAACTGGGGGATGTGATTGACGTGGGGCCCCCACCGCGTTGACAGCGGCGCTGATTAGCGTGACATGAATCATACATCACCGCGCGGTCCCGTGTGCCCTGCGGTGGAATGCAGAGGTCAAAATATTAAACAGAGAAGCCGTGCTGACGATATCATGGATTGCTCAATTTACTGGGTGAAAATCATCGGCTCGCTACAAAAAAGCTGCATTTTTTATAAAGTTTAGTTGATACTCCCACATTACCAGCTCAAGGTGGGAATTTCCCACTTGGTATCTCCGATGTGTACACTGTGTGATAGGTCTGACAGCTGCCCTGCACGTGTGTATTTCGCATGTTTTATGATCTCCACTGAACATTGGTAATTACTTGTAGGCGGAGAAAGTCCAGAGAGCGAGTGGCCCCTCTTCTCCGGGGACCTGACAGCCATGACGTCCAGGAAATCCCGCCCCCCCGATGGGGGCTACGGCTGGGTGGTGGTCATGTCGGCATTCATCATCATGGGCCTCACCACCGCCGTCCTCAAGAACTTTGGCCTCTTCTTCCTGGAGATCCAGAGCCACTTCGGGGTCCTCACCAGCACCACCTCCTGGGTCACTTCCACCACCATCGCCGTATTTCACCTCTTAGGTCAGGACCTTGAAGCACCAGATTTTATTTTATTATATTTTTTTTAACTCTGGGAAGGTTTTCATGTTGACGTTTCCTCGTCTCTGCAGCTCCAGCTGCCAGCGCGCTCACGCTGCGGTTCTCTCAGAGAGTGGTCATTATCATTGGGGGTCTGTTGACCTTCTTCGGCATGTTGCTGGCCTCTCTGGACCTCAGCCTCCCCTGGCTCTACTTCAGCCTGGGCATCCTGCAAGGTAGCGTTCATACTATGTATATTTTACGCTGCATCGTGGAAAGCTGCTCTTTTTTTACCCTCTATTCAGCTGCAACACCAAAAATAAACCTGCAGTTGTTCCATCTAAGTCATAGACAAACTCAGTGTTTTTGCCCCGTGTGTATGTCTGCGGTTCATCATCGGCAGTGAGCTCTGCCCCCGCTTTTATGTAAACATGCCCAGAAGTAGACTGGAAGAGCCTGGGTAAAGTTACTGAGTTGATAACCAGCATAGTAACACCTCCTATATGGATTGCAGATGTCTTAGTTAAGTGGATCTAACATCACAAGGGTAAAACACAACTTAAGAAGCATGCTTAGATTTAGTCCTGACACGTTAACCCGACAGGATGATGGGAAATAAGCTGATTCACAGTGGGGAAAAAAGAAGAGAATCGCTCCACTGGGGAGATTTCAACCTCCTTCCTATCAGATTGCCGTGTAATATTATATTTGTCGTCCCTCTTCAACACCCGATAGGGTAATAACTTTAAATACTTTACTGTATTACAGAGATTGAAAAACCAGAGCTCGACTGTTTCACTGTTGGTTTAAGTCTTCCACTACGCAGGGTCATAAAATATTTTTATTTTAAAATACTACAACCTATAATACCACACTGACTGGTTTGTTATCCTCTCACTGATAATAAAAACTGTCCAGGTGCTTAGAGAAAATGTTGCCTGTGTCATTCTCAGTGGTAAAAAAAAAAAAAAAGAGGAATCTGAAATATGAAATAATAATAATGGACACATTAGGAGTAGCAGTTTTTTGTTTTTTTTATTAAAAGTAAAGTTTTTAGGCCAAATTGTACAGTATTTTGACCAGTTTGTCCCTGACTTGAGGTATTTGCTGAGTAATGATTTAAAAGTGTCAGAGTTTTTTAGTGTCACACTTCTTTTTTAGAAGAGGGCAATCGAAATAAATATTTGATGGTTTGAAACGTTTGTCTTCCAGGAATGGGCTTCGCCTTCTCGTGGCTGCCGGCCAACAGCATGGTGAGCCACTACTTCATCCGATGGCGTCCCATCGCCATCAGCGTGGCCAGCGCCGGGGAGAGCGTCTTCGCCTTCTCGTTCAGCCCTTTCTTCCAGTGGCTCATCGAGACGTACGGCTGGCAGGGCGCCTTGCTCATCATCGCGGGCCTTCAGCTCAACATCTGCGTGTGCGGCGCGCTCATGAGACCCCTGCACACGCAGGAGACCAAAGACGGGCCTCTTGAAGGCGGCGCCGCCGCCGTGCCTTCACCAAGGAGGAAGACTATTTTCCAGTGCGCTCTCCTGAGAAAACCTGAACTCTGCCTCTACTTTGTGTTCGCCATCTTGTCGGCCGCGGGGATTTTCATCCCGCCGCTCTTCATAGTGCCGTTCTCCAACAGTCTGGGGATAGAGAAGTACTGGTCCGCCTCCATCCTGTCCGTCCTGGCGCTGGCCGACCTGGTGGGCCGGCTGACGTGCGGTTGGCTGGCCAACATGCAGCTGATGAGGAACCTGCAGCTGCTCACCATGGTGACCACCCTGTTCGGGGTGGTCCTCCTGCTGCTGCCCATCAGCCACAACTACTGGGTCATCGTGGTGTTCACCTCGCTCTACGGCTTCCTGTTCGGCTGCACCGTGGCCATTCACATCACCGCCATCGTGGACATCGTGACTCTGGAGGGGTTTGACAACGGACTGGGCCTCTTTATGTTGTTCAGGAGCGTCGGCGGCTTCGTGGGTCCACCTGCCGCAGGTGAGGAGGCCGCGTTTTCAATTCAATTCAATTTTATTTCTATGGCGCCAAATACAATGCAGTCATTTCAAGGCACCTTTACGGAGGAAATACCAACAATTCCACATGAGCAAGGAAAGGAGAAAAACTCACTTTAACAGGAAGAAGCCTGCAGAATATATAACCTAAGTAAACCTATAGCAGCTTCACTAGAAAATGGTCCAGGGTGAGACAGTTCCAGCCGCCAGACAGACGATGAAGGTTGAACAAATAAATGAGCGTTCAGGATTCCAAACACCAATACTAATTAAATTTTTTGTCACAGTCATGACTTTGACCTTCATAAGTCATAAAGCAATGAGCTACTATTTATAACCAATTCAGGAAAATTGTAGCAGCGTTACAATTTTAGCAACTCCTAATATAATAAATGTTCAAACTGTAATAATCAGCTGGTTGGGTTCTAAAATCACGAGGCGAGTTTGTTTATCCCTCTTCTAACATACAGAAACGATTCACAGTGCTTTACAAGGAAAAGAACAGAAATGTATTACGACAAAGCAAATAAGAAATCTATTTAAGAGGAGAATAAATCAAATAAAAGTGGTAAAGAAAAATCTATTTCCTTCTAGGAAAGCTATTAATGTAAGAAAGTCACTTGCTATTAAACAAACCTTAATAATTGTACTAATGCTCTGAAACTGTGTTTTTTCTTAATTCATATCGTTACAAAAATTATCACCCACAACCTTTTCCACACGTTTCCACAGAATGTTATTACATGATTAGGAACTAATGATGCTGATAATAATAATATGAGTTGAGTATGACTACATTCTGCACTAAGCACTTGTTACGTGCTCGTGAGTTTATTCCAGTTTTAACATCACTTCTATCACAATGACGTTATTGCACAATTTGCTATAAACACTACTGGATCTTTATTTTGTTGCATCGAAAACATAAATAAATAAAATAAAATACCGCAGAACTTTCATCTCTTTCCTCATTGAGCTGACTTGTAGTTTTCACGTTAGCCAAAGCACTTTCTTTTTTCTTATTTTTTCTACTATTCCACTGAACTTCTCGGGCCTCATTAATCCGTTTGATGACAACGTGCCAGAATTCAGCATTAATATAAAGCAGTGATGTGTTAGATTAAACATTAGCTTCCCTTCATATGAGGCTTCCTGCAGGTTTCACCTATTTGCCGCTGATTTCTTCAACTTGATTTTTCTCGCCATTATTGGCTTCATGACATCTAAAATGGTCCCATCTTCCCACGTTATTGGCCATCAGTTTTATAGAGGATCTTCCTCCAGTTCAGTGATAGAACTCCTAGTGAGTGAACCATTTTGTGCTCAGCAGAATAAAATGTTAATGTTCTGATGTGTTTGCGTTTCCCTCTGCAGGCTGGTTGGTGGACCACACCACCGACTACGGTTCTGCCTTCTACCTGTCAGGCCTCTGCCTGGTGTTTTCTGCCTTCTTCGTCGTGCTGGTCGACCGCCTCGTCCAGAGGAGAAAAGCCGCCGAGGCTCTGACCGAGCAGGCGGTCGACCAGGAAGAGCTCACGGGGGAAAAAATAACTGTTACATGACAACTTTACCAGACCTCCAGACATTAAGACGACTCTGGGTTATGGAAATATATATATATATATATATATATATATATATATTTAAATCTGATTTTAGAGAAGTGATCAGGAAAAGACGGCGCGTCTTTTTATTGAAAGGGACACTATGTTATAGTGGAGTCGTGCCTTAGTTAAACATTGTTGTTGTGGTATTACAAGGCTGTATAGTTCAGGGCAAGTTGGATCACCATGTGATTTAAGTAAATGTACAGGAAGCACTTCACAAAGCCATCTTTGAGATGTTTTCTGTCTCATTCAGCCTTAGATATAAGGTTATATTGATCAAAATTCAACTAAAATGTGACGTAACCTCAGCTTGGAGTAAATATAAAGAGTGGGCTATTTGGGTCATGTTTACAACATTCCACTTCACTCGTATTCTTTTCATTTTAAAGTATTGGTGGTAATAAAAGTAATAGACTTGCAGATTTGAATACGTTTTGAACAAACAAACTCTTCATCCACCTGTTTCCCACACCCTCTTCGTCCAAGGCGTAGTTCTCAGCCGCTGGAACAAATGGCACAGTAGATGCTGATGGGTGAATGTAAAAACCTGTAAAGACCAAATATGGTCAGACACGAGGTTCCTGGAAAGGACTCCCACTTCAGGCTCTTTTGGGAAACGGTGAGAAATGATTCATGGACAAGAGTACGTTCAGGAAGGAACCAGTTTAATCATCTTATCAGTGATTGCATTATCCTCCTCAGCGTCTGTCATCATCTGAATGAGTTGGGAAAGCTCCACCACATATGGCAGTTTGTGCTGAGAGAGCGAGCGCTAAGGAAGAATACTTTTTACAGGTTTACTTTTACATAAGGAAGTTCACTGACGTCATTATTTTTAAAGCGCCATGTAAAATATAGGTGTCACGGGATTTCATAGTATTATTAACGCTGCATTAAACACATTGACTATGAGGAAGCAGGCGTTACCGTTACATTACAACATATAACGCGGTTAAAGCTTCATTGCTTTCACCATTATCAGCAGGATGTGAGAATTAGTTTAAACTTTGGAAGATCTCCAACAGGGATGTCAAACTTAAAGCCTGTGGGCAAAAATTCGCCCCGTAAGAAGCTCCAGCTCGCCAAAACCACCGAGCAAACTGTGAAACGTTCAAACTAAACATTGGGTGTGTTTGTTTTCTTAATCTTTTTTTTATTTTTTTTTTAGGGTATAGGGTTAGGGTTAGGGTTAGTGGTTACAGCACAACACTGAGCCCTGACAAAGCTCACCGTCAGGGTGAGTTTGTAAAAAAAACAAAAAAAACAACATACTGCAACAGGCATAGGAGAAGTTTTTTGGACATTTCACTGTATTTTACACCAGAAGGTTCCATTAAAATTGACTTTATGTTGAGGTTGTAGTCATTTTAGTATAGTAATTGTGGGATTTTGTGAAAATATAGACATTTTCCATCACATACTCTGTGCCACGGCAAATAAAAACTTGAAATTGAAATGTTATTACGGCACTATTTTACCACTCGAGATGAGATTAGTCTGTGTGTGGGCCCTGAACTAAAACGTGTTTGGCTCCCCGGGTTTAGACGATCGACAGCATTTTACTTCCTCTCTTTGTTTGCAGCAGCAGGACCGTCCATTATGTAGGTCAGACTGCTCAAGTTGTGACCTTCTAGTATTCGTGGCTCCGTCAAGCATTCGTCACGTTCAGTCAAATCTGTTGAGCTTTTCCACACGTTTTCTAATCGACACACAGTCATAAGAAATGTTTGTTATAAAAGGTTTGAATAATAAACTGTTGCCTTGATGTTTTTTTTTTTGTTTTTTTTTTAAGTCTGGCTTGTCGTTTCCGTCATTTACATCTGCTGAAATTGGGCGTGTCTCTGGCTGAAACCGAGTCCACGTCTGAAGCCACTGACCCCGTGTTGTGGATATTTGTGCTACGAGCGCCACACATCGCTCAGATGTTTGGAGTGCAGTTACATAACCGACTCCTCCAACCAGCGCTGACTGGTTCCACGCAGCAGAAGCAGTCACACCCCAATAGTTCACATCTTACCTATCTATTGTGCAATTAAAACAAACAAAAACGTGTTTTTCTTGCTCGAATTTCATCTGAATGATTACATACGCTTTCAAAAGAGACGACTGGTTGGCTTTATATTCAAAACGGTGTCAAATGCTGCAATAACGTTAATAAACGTGACTAAAAAAAATGTATTACAAAAGTATGCAAAAGCATGGGAATTTCCCAGATTCCTGTATCGATTGGTCATGAAACTTAATCGGATTTACATCAAAGTCCCAAGTTTAGACAACCACAACGTGCCAAAAGACAAATAATTATGTTAATAACTAAATATTCTAATAATTAGACATGCACAGTTCAAAAGTGAACTCATGAGCTGATGACGCCATAAAAGGAACCATTAAAGCCACTTTGACAGATGCAAACACTCAAGTAGTATTCACAATTATTATTTAATCATGTGAAACACAACCGTTTTAAAATGTTATACAAATAAAGCTGACTTGACAAGAATCTGCTGGTTTGAACAATGCCTGCAAGCCTGAAATCTGCAAAGACTTTTGATAAAGCTGGAGACGTTCTAAATCAGGATTTCATGAAACAACATGACTGCATGCCAAAGAGCAACATGACAGCCAACAATGCTACTGGGGAAATGTTTTATGGCCTGATAAAACTGAGTTTTGGCGGGGGGGGGACGAACGCTCTAAAAGTGGCACTGAATCCCCGTGTTAAAAAGATCGTATGAGCACGGACCCACTGTATTAAACTAGGGAACTATATTTCAATAAGCTGTCCAGGTTTATGAATATTGTGAAACGTCTCTTAACATGAAAATAAATCTACAACAGAACGGGTTAAAAGCACCTAAAGTTTCCCCTTTTGGAGAAGCGGAGACCCAAGTTAATCAGCGATGCTCTGTGAGGAAGAACAGTCCAAAGTTCCTCCAGCAGCTACTGAAATGGTTAAACCCAAGGGTTCCTGTACTTTCCCCCACCAGCAATGTGCGTGTTTTAATAGAAATGTTTAAAGACATGTCCTCAAAACACCATATAATAATTGAGTAGCTCAATTATGATGTAATGTCTTTATGATTTATTACAACTTCCACTATCCAAAAAACATGCATACGAGGTAAATTGGCGATCTTGAATTTCTTCTTGGTTTGAAGGAGAGTCTGTGGGGTCATCTCCGTGTTTCGTAATGGGAGACCTGTCAAGGTGTGTTCTGATCTCACCCATAGTTAGCTGGGCTTGGCTCCAGCACCCCGCGGTATAGAAGATGGACGGAACAACAAGTTGGGCAAGAAAGTGCCGATGCAAAAATGACTTTATCAACACAGTCTTATCCAATCACATTAACACCTATGGTCAAATTGAAGTTAAGTAAAAAATACCCAGAGGAAACCCACACATGCAAAGGAACAACATGCAAACCCCACAGAGAAATAGTAGCTGGTTTTCTTGTGCAGTGAAATTATGTGACTTACAAAAATGCGATAAATTCAACTTTAAGCAAATGTGATGCACGTTTTCACCATTTTATGAATCATTTAAAAATTGACAAATCAAAATTGGAAATACTAGCGTTCAATCACTGAGGATAGTTTTTACCGACTCAATTGGCGGTTAATCATTAGATTATGTATTTTTACAGTAAAGGTGAATATAGACAAAAAAATTGGAATAAGTGATCTTCTGAATGTAAAACTAAACGTGTCCACTAGATGGCAGTGTTGTACATCTGTTGGGATGATTCCTATAGCGAACGTGAACAAAGTGAAAGACATGAACAAAGTTTAATACACAAGTGGAAAGTTAAGATTAGAAAATCCATTTAAAATTACCACCATCTTTATCTACTTGGTCAATGAAACATCACAACATCTTTAAACATTGAATACATAAAAAGAAAAAAACCAAACAAAAAACACTATACCAACTAGAACTTCTATAGTTTGTCATGATTTTGGAATGAAAAAAAGGGAAAGTCAACGAAACTATTTCACACATCAAAACAGAGGCACTGAGGTCTTGTTTTTCCTCTTTTTTTAAATCAGTAGTAGGAGTAAAGAAATTAATCGAGCTCAGCTCAACGTCCAGTTTCTCCAGAGGTGTTACAGTGTGACGCCTGTGGCGACGGGTGCGCTTGTTAACGTGGAAAGGTAGAAAAAAAAAAAAATAGGGGAAAAAAAGTCGCACCTTTGGTCCATTGGAAAAAGTTTGAGTTCATCCACTCCGATGAGGAGGGCACAGTGAGGCGAAGCCCCGTCCCAATGTCCACCTGGCAGACTTCTACTGGTCGGTGACGGCTCAGGAGTCTCCATCCTGCCCCCGTTAACACGACCTGACCCCCCCCACCAAGCAGCGGGAGTCTGAAGTGTGAGCAGAGTAGACACCGGGACCGAGCCGCACGGCGCGTCTACGACGACGCCCTGTTCTCCTCGTACGGGGACTCGTACACCTCCATGGGCGGGCAGGTGCACACCAGGTTCTGGTCGCCGTAGATGTCGTCGATCCTGGAGATGCTCGGCCAGAATTTGGTCTCGGGCTTTATGAACGGCTGTCAGAAGGAAAAAAAGAAAACGTGAGAAACAAAACACCTCATGTCAAAAAGAAAAACACCTAAATCAGCATTGAGAAGTCAATTTTGTCGACTTTATCAATATTAGTTTAGTTTTAGCAGTTTCTTTGTCTATAGGCTGTTGAGGACAGCAGTACATGTAATGACCCATAGACATTACTTTATGACTACAGAAAATGTTATATTTCTGTAGTCATAAAGTAATAACTTTTAGTCTACCACTCCATAAGGGAGATTTGAACATCTTGAACTGATTTCTCTTTTTGTAATTATGAGTAAATGTGTCATTAAAAGTACATTATGTCAAATACTGTCAAAGTACTTTGTAGTTAATCAAACTCTACTCAAAAATCGAGATGTGAACAATTTCTGGGATCCATAGCTATAAAAATCATAAGGCCAATAAAAAGTCGAGCATTCAACCAATAATGACTACTGGTTGTGAGATGCACATCTTGGTTCTGACCACTAGATGTCAGTGAAGTCTGTAAGATTAATGAAGTCCACGCTCACCAGGGGGAAAGCTGCATGCTCCCTGGAATAGGGTCTGTCCCAGGTGGAGGAGGTGATGCATGCCAGCGAGTGAGGAGCCATCTGCACACAAACACACGTGAGGACCTCGGGGGGTGCACGAGAAGTCTAAAGTCTTAAAGTAAAGCTGGGGGGGCATACCTTCAGCGGGTTGATGCGGGAGTCCATCCTGCCCTCTTCGATGTCTGCGATCTCCTGCCGGATGCCCAGCAGGGCGTCGCAGAAGCGGTCCATCTCGGCCTTGTCCTCCGACTCGGTGGGCTCGATCATGAGAGTGCCGGCCACGGGCCAGGACATGGTGGGAGCGTGGAAACCTGAGGGTCAAGAAACAAGAAAAAAAAAAAAAAAAAAAAAAAAAAAACTCACATCAGCCACAGCTTCCACTGGAAGCCAAACAAGAGGTTTGATTCAGCCCACCGTAATCCTGCAGCCTCTTGGCCACGTCGACCGCCTCGATGTTTGCCGTCTTCTTGAACGGCCGCACGTCCAGAATGAATTCGTGGGCAACGAAACCTGTTCAGAAGTAAAAGACAGTCACATCTTTTCGAAGGGGTTTCCGTCTTTATCGTTAACCACAGTGGGCGACTTTACCTTTCCTGCCTCTGAAGAGGATTTTATAGTGACCCTCCAGCCTCTTGGCCATGTAATTGGCGTTGAGGATGGCCACCTCTGTAGCGTGGAGCAGACCCTTCGAACCCATCATCTGCAATGTACAGGTCAGGCATCAGCAGGGATCCCCACGATATGGAGCGTTTTTACTAAAACCATTGAAGTTGGATCAATAAGGAGGGCCGAGCTGTATGCCGACCTCATGAATACATAAACCCATGCGATCGTTAGCCAGTAAAACAAACACTGAAGCCAGTACAATGGTGTGCAGGATGAACACAGTACAAAAACTGCTTCATTAGATTCTGAATTTCTCTGCAGGCTCACGTGGGTCAGTCAGTATTTCACCTACAAAGCAGCACGTTGCACAGGCCTACTCTGAACTTTGTTATCAAAAACTCTTATCCTCAAATGAAAGTTCAGTCTTTCCTCCCCGTTCCCTTCAGTAAACGATGATATTCGCTTTTAGAAAACCTGCACACGGCGTCCACTCAGCGCACACCCTCCTGATAAACCACAGACAAAAGACGAGCGTGACACTGATTAACCACTCGGAGTGACTGTGACCTTCCTCCTCAGCCAGTTTATCACAAATCCGCACTTCGGTGCACTCGAGTCTCGCATGAACTTCACATGACGAGCACGTGACCGACGTACAGAGTGTGACATGTGGAGCAGAGGAAGGCTTTGAGGCGCGATCAGAGCTGCAGTGAGTGTGACTGGGGGTCCACACAGACCTTGATGTAAGCCCAGGAGATGGGCAGGATGGCGCTGGAGCCCCAGGGAGCAGCGCTGATGGTGCCCAGGGAGCTGCTGGTGTTCACAGACTGCATGGACACCACCGGGTGGCTCGGCAGGAAGGGGGCGAGGTGGGCCTTCCTGTGGAGGATACAAGAGAGAACCTGCTGTCAAGTTCACATGAAAGCCAAACGACGAGTTCTAGACTAAAAGCGTCACATTCACGTTAATAGTTCCAGGATCAGGGGTTTGTTAAAAACTATCCCCAATAGTTTGATTAAACTGTTAAATCATTGAAATATGGACACAAAAAGTATTTTATTCCCCTAGAACATTAAAAACATTTGAAATCATGTCGACTGTCTCGTGTGGATCAAACTGACACTTCATGAGAGAGAATTAACTAGAAGCAATGCTTCTGGGTGATAAAACAGTTTCAGAGAGCTGTGGAACGGGTGAATTTAGTGTTGCCATTTTCCCCAATATGTGTTTTTTCACAGAGTATGATAAAATAATCAGAGAAAAAGCTGAAGATATATAGTCAAGCTGCTTTAAAGCGTTTTGGACCTTAGAAAACCAGGTTGTAGAATTCCAACAGCACCACTTCAAATGCACCGAGCTGTATGGACCAATCATTTCACAGTTTTTCCAGGTTTTCTATACTTTCTAACATCGAAACAATTATGGCATGACATTTGTGCTTTTTTAACTTTTGAACAATGCAAAATTCCAAGCACAAAAAGGAAAATTAGATTTGAGTACAACGAAATGGAACCAGTGTTGAGTAAACGTGAATCCCGATTGTCATCCTGGAAACCAGAATCCGTTCACCTCTGCGGGTTTTTGATGCAACCAGCTGCTGGATTGCTGATTAAATTGATGAATAATTGACACACACATCATAGATTCTCAGTTAAAATGAGTACATTGTGGAACGTTTCATAAAATCGTGAATTTTGAATGAAGTTTAAAAAGTCTGAGCTTTCCAACATTCAACAGCGAGTCAAACATTTCCTTTAATTTTTTCCAACTCTGAAAAGGAAAAGCTATTTTTGTATATCCTGGAAATGTTTTCTTGAGCAATGAAAATGACTAATATTAAGTTCCGAGTCATTCGAGAGTTAACTGTCCAACTGAACCGTGCAGGTGTACTCCCACACATACACAAGTAAAGTTAAACGTTGTTCCACTCAAAAGCCATCAAGACCCTTTTGAAACGCGCAGACACAGACACACACACACACACTGGGACTTACACTCCAATGGGGCCCATGCCGGGTCCTCCTCCGCCGTGAGGGATGCAGAAGGTTTTGTGCAGGTTCAGGTGAGACACGTCGGAGCCGTAGTCTCCAGGACGACACAAACCGACCTGCAGGATCCAGCAGTTCAGTCAGTTTGCATTTAGATTTATGGGGAGGGAAATTTCTGAAGCTTACTGGAACACCACAATGCCCAAAATCACCCTCCGGTGTCCATTTTCCCTTTTACTCATGAAACATAAGATATGACATGATAATTACTACAACTGTCATTAGGTCAAACTCCCTCTTTCACTTTGAGGCGACAGGGTCTGCGGGTCCATCAGGAAACAGGACAAGCTATCATCTGCATACCGCAGAGACCAAAGTTTCCCCATTTATAGCATGATAACACACCAATAAACCGTTATCTTATTAGCCTTCAGTTTTCCACATGCGCTTTCTGAGAGAAAACTCCAGATTCTTCTTTTTCTGCTGCCTCCTCTAATCTCACCTGCGCGTTCATGTTGGCCCCGTCCAGGTAAACCTGACCGCCGTTCTGGTGGATGAGGTCGCAGATATCCCCGACGTGCTCCTCGAACACGCCGAACGTGGAGGGGTAGGTGATCATCATGGCGGCCAGGCTGGCCTTGTGTTTGTCAACCTGCAAGGAGATCGGGGGGGGGGGGACATATCACAAGGAAATCCCACAAAGCTTTTAATGCAAAGTCGACTTTCAGTGTTTAACCCCACCAGAGCTTTGAGGTGTGGCAGATCGATGTTTCCGTCTTTGTCCACCTCCACCACCTGGACCTTCATGCCCGCCATCTGAGCACTGGCTGGGTTGGTGCCGTGCGCCGATTTGGGGATCAGACAAACCTGGAATGAACAAGGGAAACAAAAATCATCAGGTTGTGGCTGGAAGCAAAAGAGCAATACAAATATGTCAAATCTGCAGATAATACTTTGTCTCACTCAAAGTTCATTTAAAAAAAAAAAATAACGTTTTTTTTTAAAACACACACCTCTGACAGGAATGTGTAACTTGCACTCAGGCCACTAATTGATTTTATCCCTTATTAGGGATCGTCACACAAGACAAACTGAGGCTAACCTTGACATCAGACTGCCTGTAAAAACACCACCCCATGTTGTCCCATTTCACAACGTCTTAAAAGCCTCCAAATATGGCATCTTGAAAGCCGGCAGCCTATAGTGGGATGACAAATTTTTCAGCCCCTTTGTTTGCACAAACGGCAGTTTGGACCTTGACTGTTTCCAGGCCGCAGGCCACCAAGATGTTAAAACACAAGTTCCACACATAGGAGGGGAGAAAAATAATAATCTTGAGTCAGCTGGCCTTTAATCTGATCTTGTCAATCGGCACAGTGAAACGCCACTGCCAGCAGAGGAACCTGACCAGATGTCAGAGTGACATGTTGTAACCTGTGAACAATAAACCTGGCTGGCAGGACCCGACACTGATAGGGAGGAGACATTGTGTGGCCTGCACTCTGTTAACCTCTGCAGACAAATCATCCTCACATATAAGCAGGTAATACTGGCTCTGATGACTTTTTTTCTATACGAACTGCATTCATCTCAATGTCACACATCAAGTTTCGGTCACTTTAGCCTCTCCAGTTCATGTAGGTGAGAAAGAAATATACCCCAAGTGACGTTGATGCGGTTAAAGAAATAAAGTGTGTTTAGCTCAGTTAATAGAGAAAACCAATAATCGGAGCAGAGTCATTTCAATCTGTGGCAGCAGCTCAAATGGAGGGAAAACATCTCCCCCGTCTTCGCCACACTCTTTATACATTTCAGCTCGTTTCTGGAAGATTCCATCTTCTTCAACGATCATAAGTGACTGAAACCAACGCCAGCTTCAGTGTCAAGCATACAGTTTTGCGTCATAGCTGATGCCATTTGCATCATTTTACCTTATTAGTGCAAATCAGATTAATATTTCCTTCCATTCAGAAAACAACTTGACCAAAACAATGAAATAGAAATGCTGTTTCAACAGCTCGTTTTGCCATCATGCTGCATTCTCACGTCAGTTGGCTTAGAATTGTGGCACATTTTAACCCAAAGTGTCTATTACAAGGTTTAGCTTGCCATAGCGTCAAGCTTAGCAAAGCCAAAACACTCAGAAGATGGCGTGACTCTTATGTCACAGAATAGGCAGCTGCTTTAATTTCCCCTGAACTGCAACACTGCATATCAAGCATATACCGATTCAATCATTCAAATATGCGTTTAAGATCAAATCTCCTCATGACTTTTCTTCCCAGTACGGGGATACACTTACACTTCGTGAGCTCTCGCCCTTTGAGTTCAGGTAGGCTTTTATGGCAGCCAGACCGGCATATTCTCCCTGAGCACCACTGCAAAAAAAAAAAGAAAGAAAAAAAAGACAAACACCACGGTCATATATCACACACACACACACACACACCTTTATTTCACAGTCCGAAGTCCAACCTGCAGACACTACCAAAAGAGGAGGGAAGGATGGGATGAAAAGCCGAGCTGCACGATAACTCAGCGTAGCGTGATGTGTTACACCGCTGCTGATAAGAGGTGAAACTTAAAATCGAGTCTGTACCTTTGACTATTGAATACTGGCCGAGTCCAGAGTTCATCTCGTTTCTACTTTTGAACTCTGAGACAAAAGGCCCCTGCCTCTGAACGGCCTGCGGTAATTATCTCGAGCGCATTTCCTATGAATAAAAGCAATCAGAGGTGGAGTACTGATCAGGTCAGTGTGTCTTTTCACACCGATCTGGACATTTCAAGATGTTCCAAGGATTGTCATTGAAACGATTTAAAAGACATACGTTTTTCCTCGTCTATGAGAGTTTAATTGACCCTAGAATTGCATGTAGTTGTAATATGTGTGTTTGAGTGTCTCTGTGATGAACCCTAGTTGAGTTTGAAAATCCACTCGATCAACGTAACCAAAAGCTCCGGTGCTGTACAAGATACTTCTTCACTAGTCTGTGTGGATAAAATGCCATTCGTTACACGTGAAAGTACCAATATAGCAGTATTATTGTCCGCTGAACCCTAATGAGTGAGAACTGACAGCACAGCTGGAGGTAAATCAGTTTGTTGGACGAAGACGCTCTATAATCTGGATGTTGGTGCTTTTTAATCATACATTTTTTATTAGAACAAAAACCTTTACGATATTGTTTTTATATTTCTGTACCCCAGCCTCACTCCAGGACTATTGACCCACCACCAAAAACTGACATTAGCACTTTTGTTTTGTCCACACTGATGTTCTCGTCTCCTGCGTTATTAATCCTTACTGATGATAACTCCATGTACGAGACATCCTAAAAGTTCCTCATCCAAAGAGTTTTTGAGATATCATGGTGAGATTTCGACTGCTGGACTACAATCTTTGAAAGAAACCAATTTATGAACCAACGATTGGAGAGAACGACGACAGAATTGCAGAGATAATTGTATGATTGTCCCGTCAACATGTAGACGGGACAATCATGTAAGATGCCAATTTATCAAACACCGAATACAGGCTCATGTCAAGGTAACATTGGACATTTTTCCTAATGATGCACTCCAGTTAACAGGAGTTTGTGAAATGGTAACAAAGTTGAATGACAGACACTACCAATAAATCCCATATTTTATACCAAAAATGTTAAAATGCGTCGAGTGTCACCTAAGAAATTACGTTTATTGGACACAAGCCGGCGGTTGAGCTTTCTGGCCTCACCTGTTTGGCTGGAAGGAGATCTTATCATAGCCCGTCACCTCGCAGAGGTCCTTCTCCAGCTGCCTGAAGAGCTTCTGGTAACCTTCTGCCTGATCCAGAGGCACGAAGGGGTGGATGTTGGTAAACTCCCTCCAGGTGATGGGCTGGAGGCAGAGAGCACAGCCGTGAGAGGGAGCGAAGCAGCAGAAAAGAGGATTTGACAGGAGACAGCCAATGACCCACGTACTCACCATGAGCTCTGACGAACTGTTAAGCTTCATGGTACACGAGCCCTGTGGAGGAACACAACCAGTTCAATGCTGCACATGACGGGAACTTCAACATGTTGGCAATCTGCTTTGTGAGTCCAGGTGGGACTGACCAGCGGTATCATGCTGTGAACCAGGGAGATGTCCTTGTTCTCCAGGCGCTTCATGTAGCGAACAATGTTGGTCTCCGAGTGGTAACTGAGGGCAAAAAAAAAAAAAAAAAAACAGAAAGCAGTGAAGACCGGTTACTGTAACTCAAACACCAGTTCGTAGAAAGGCTGAGTCAGCACTTTGTTATAAGACAAAGAATAAACAGGGGAGGACTTGGACATTAGAAGCTCTGAGGCAAGATTATTTTATGATGCTAATAAAGATAAAATGTTCTTTTTTTTTTTTTTTGCCATTTTATAACCATGCAGAAGCTGATGCAAATGCAGAAAAATAAAGACGACCAGGATTCAAATATCCAAGGAATTCACAGCAGCATTAGCATGGGACAATTAAACAAATAAGATTTTAAGGGAAAAAAAAACAAATTCAGTTCATAACATGAAACAAAATTATTTAAGCGTTAAAGTTAATTATCTCAACCTTATCAAGATATCATATCTCTATAGAAAGTTTCCCCTCATTCAAACTCAAATCTGCATTATTAGATGAATTACACTTATACTCAGAATGACGACCACATCAAGACGCAAGCTGAAAAATAATCCTCGAGTTCAGTAGATTAATTTGACATCCTGTCACTGTGACATAGCAACAAAAAAATGCCAGTAAAGTAAGAGTTTTGTGTGCAGGCTTCCTCAATGTCCTTCCCATTTTCAGTGGAATTCCTCATGTCCTTTCCCTTTTTCCCCTCCTTTTTCTTTAGGTTAAATTTGTTTATTTGTCTTTGAGGAATCTTTTGGTGCGATGACTCAGCTGATTAAACAATTACAAGTTGTTGAAACTGTCACACTAAGAATCAGTGATGATAATGTGTAAACCATTATAAATTATAAAACCATTTCCCTGCAGAAAAGAATGAAACTCTTCAATCACAATGAAGAAAAAAATTCAAATTTTTTTGTAAATTAAGTCAGTTATTTATTTTTTTACTGGCCAGAAGCAATATCGGGAGAAATAATTGTAAATAAACCAACCTGTTGAACACCTGGTGCGTCAGGTACTTGCTCGTCCTCTTGAAAGGACTTCCCATGATGCCCTTCACCCGCTCGCCCATCTTTTCAGCCGTCAGCTCCTGTAGCCGTTAAAGTGAAGGATGCAGAAGGGCGTTTGTAATGATTTCATTTATAACAAAATGAGTGAAGAAATGAATATAAACGTCAACGTACAGCAGACGATTCACAGCCAAACACCCAGAGCAAGTCGTCCAGGTCCCTCTCAGTCACCATCTCGTCCAGAGAGACCCCCACCTGTTCAAAGAGCAGCAGAAAGGTTTAAACCATTCAGAGCTTACAACAAGCTGTGATTGGTGGGCTAGCAACAGATTTCTGTTGCTTTAAATCTCAAATAAAAGCTCAAACAAAGATTACACTGAACTCAAAATGCCTCCAATACCACGAGATATACGTCAAGATAAACATGGAAGAATGAGGTTTTCACAGCAGCCCGAGCTTCTTGGATTTGCATTAACCGCTCTTTAAACGGGCTCAACCAGCTCATTGAATTTTACAGTTTATGTGAATTCCCATAAGGAAAACGTCAAATTTTACAACCTGTTGATGACTTTCACTGCTAGTGTATACTAGTGGTGAAAAACTGTAGTTCAGATCCACTTCGTGCTGGTGCTGAAGTCCTTCAGATACGAGTTAAATGTGGATAAACAATTTGTCAAGCCCAGTCAATTCCAATTAAACTCAGAAGCTTCAATACAATCAGTTCTTACAATGGTCTGACAGTAGAAGCTAAAAGCAGTCTGGAGAGGGGGTTTAATACTATGCGTAAAAGCAGATTCCGTGGCACACATCCAGAGAAACTTGTAGCTGTTGAATACAGGTTGTACATCTGCCATTTCTACTGTCACATGGCATGTCAAGCTCATGCCATCTGTTCATTCAGTTTTGGTGAGTTACAAATTGTGTCCAACATAACCACAGAAAGAGCGGGTGTGGACTCCGGATTAGTTGCTGCCTTGAAGGCACAGTCAAATTGATCGAGCTAGGAATTGGAGTTCAGAAAGAGGCGACCCATCACAGTATATTGATGATTTTGTGCTTGAGACGAGCAAAATAGATGTTTTCGGATAGTGACACTTCAAATCAAACAATGAAAACATTTGAAATGTGGCCCCTTTAATCTTATTTGGTCTTTATGTATAATCTGCAACCATTTTTACATTCCTGGTTTCACACTAAAGCTTATTTCACAATTTAGTTTAATCTCAGTGACACTTTGGTTGAGAAGGAATAAGTTGAAGATAACATTTTGAAATATTTTTAAAGTCTATATGTACAAATTCAGTGATAAAAACTTAAAAATGTTTTGTTGAAAGGGCAGTGCTGGTGCTCACCACGCCCTCAGTGAAGACTCGCAGGTTGATCTCCCGCTGCTGGGCCCGTTCCAAGATGTCTTTAGCCGCAACGCTGCAGTTGATCTTCAGCGTGTCGAAGAACATGTCGCTGTGCAGCCGGTGTCCAGCTCGCTTCAGACCTGAACCGCAGGGCGAGGGGAGGAGACGAGGGTCAGGTCGGATCAGATTGAGAGGACACACACTGGTTTGAATCTTTGGATAATTTGTCAGTAAGTGGTGCCTTTGAACGCTTTAAGATGACATGACCCACTTTACCTTCAGCGAGGATGAGCGTAGCATTGTGTGTCCTCTCAGCGATGTGTTTGAGCCCCTGGGGTCCGTGATACAGCGTGTACATGGCAGCCATGTTGGCCAGCAGAGCCTAAGTCCAACAAAGAACAAGGCGAACCTTTAGTCTTCCTTCAGACGCTCTTCGGCTTCCTCCTGCACCGTCATCACATGAAACGCGAGCCTCACCTGTGCAGTGCAGATGTTGCTGGTTGCTTTATCCCTCCGGATGTGCTGCTCTCTGGTCTGCAGGGCCAGACGATACACCTCCTTACCAGCAGCATCTCTGAAATGGCCAAACATGCAGCTCTTCAAGAAAATGTGGCGGTTTAGTCGACTTGTGTCAGACGCGGGAAGCGGCGTCGCCCCTCACCGGGTCACTCCCACCATCCTGCCGGGCATCATGCGCACCAGTTTCTCCTTAACGGCGAAAAAGGCGGCGTGGGGACCGCCGTAGCAGAGGGGGACCCCGAACCTCTGGGAGCTGCCCAGCGCGATGTCGGCCCCGAACTCGCCAGGCGGGCGCAGCACGCAGAGGGCGAGCAGGTCGGTGGCACAGCAGGCCAAGGCCTGGGCGAGACGGGAGACAAGAGCAGGATCCATCAGCCGTTTTATCACAGGTGCTGCAGGTTTGTACAGATGAGTCAACGTGCCTGGAAAACCCACTCTGGAGGAAAGAATTGGCTCCGTTTACATTTAACAAATATTTGAGGGTAAACCGGATCAATCAAAAATGTGCAAAACAAAACCTATCCCTCGTAGCACAGGGGTGACGTGATCAAAGGAGCGAGGATGTTGTGGAGATACGTTTATTATAAATGTTAGTGTGCTTCTTGTGTAATTTTTCCTAATAATAGTTCAGCAAAAGAGTGTATAGAATAAACACGGGGTGAGATTAGTAAACAGGCATACTGGTTTGTAGTATCACATTACACCATCGAGAGACTTTACAAGTTATTTTTTGTGACTTGTAACGGAAGCTGCCTTTATAAAAAAGCACACCGAATGGTTATTTCCAGATTTTGTAGAGAAATAATTAATGTTTTCCCCAGGAAGGAAAATTGGACTCAAGACTCATGTACATACTCCTGGTTTTAGGATATTTATTTTGTTTTCAGCAGACACAACATTGTCTGAGAGCAAATGGCATTTAAAAAGACCCAATTCTTCAAAAAATATTCAAGTTTGTGACGCACAGTAAACTGCAGATTTATCGCAGCTTCACACAGGTTTTAAACTCTCACCCCTCCTTTGTGCGCGCGATCTACGAGCGCGGTGAAGTCCTCCACCCTGCCGTCGGTGTCCGGGTACTGAAAGAGTACGCCGCTCACGTCTTTCCCGCTGAAGTCCATCTCGTGAGGCAGCTTCAGCACAGTTTTGACTCCAATATAGCTGCAACACAGAGTTTGATTAATAGTCCGGCGACATTCAAATAATAAGCCCCGAACCTCAACAAACTCGAGCTGCTCGACACCAAATAAACCTATAATACAATCGAGTTTTGTGACATATACAAACACATAAGTATGTGAAGTTGATGTTTTTATGTGCAGTTCCAACCAGCAGTGCTTGATTTTGTGATACTGATAACTGTTGTACAGCATTACTGCAAACCCTTTTTGGTATTGGTACCAACTTGCGTCAAACAAGCAACCTATTTTCATACTCCAACTACAAATATAGTTTTTGGGGAAATTGCTGCATGTGTGGAACAAGAAGCAAAAGTAACAATTTATGTTCATAATCTACATTAATCTGAGGAATGATTTTAAAATAGAGTCTCCATTTATAGAATCCTGCTTATATCTTTCTGCCATTTGGTTAAATGTTGAGCATCAAACTTCCAAATCTGGGCAAAAGCACTGGTTTCTGTCATGTCTTTGGCCTTTGCCGTGAGACCAGTACTGTGAAAATACTGGAAAAACAATGTATGTTGTTGTACTTTATTACCAACTGTCAGATGGTATGAGGACATTCAAAGAGGTAACATGATTCAGCATGTCAATTATTCATCAATGTTATGCAGGCCATGGCATGTAAATAAGCAGTGACTCAAGTGTGGAAAGTGAAAACATGCAATGGTTTCAGAAAGATCAGGTATCATAAAGAAGTTATGAAACTGATTTAGATACTGAAAAGTTTTTAGGTTTTCACATATGTGTATATGATTTTAGGTCTTGAGCCCTCTTTGTTCCCCAAGGAAGTACCAGACTGAAACACTGTCCTGAGGTCAGGTGGGGTTTTTTGTTTTGGCTGATTTGACAAAGAGGAGTTTCATTTCTTAATGACGATGCATAGATTCCACATACTTGGCGCGGGTCTGCACCACAGCGATGGTCTGAGGGTGGCAGCGTGGGTCAATGTAGAAGGTTCTTCTTTTGTTCTGCCTGTGATGGGAAGTAAACAAGACGCGCGACGGAGATCAAGGTCATTCACAAAACACTCTGAGCAAACAGCAAGGGCAAGTCCGGGGTGAGCAGAGTGTGTGAGCACCTGTGGCAGAGCTGCATGGCCTCCGCGGCGGCCGTCCCCTCGTCCAGCAGCGAGGCGTTGGCCACAGGCATGCCGGTGATGTCACAGATCATGGTTTGGTAGTTGAGGAGGGACTCCAGACGACCCTGAGAGACCTCGGGCTGGTAAGGAGTGTACTGAGTCACCCTGTGGACAGAAGAGGATACAATGAACCAACAGAGTCTGGACGGAAGGACAAAAGGCACAAGGTGGTAGGAATGCGTCACTCCGGGTGTTTGGAGGGACAGGGGCAGCCGACTTGGACCAGGGTGAAAGAAAATCTTGTTCAGCAGTCAGTGGGAGAGATGCACATCATCAGTTCTCACACGAGTTTAATTCGAGTCACAAGCCCTCCACGAACAGCACGTTACTCTGCACCACAGCGTTTGAAGGAGACTTGTTTGGTGAAAACTAGAAACAACTCACCAGCCTGCATTCTCCAGCAGATTTCTCTGGATGGGCGGTGGCACGGAACAGTTGTAGTAGCCCATGCCAATGTAGGACCTCCACACTTTGTTCTTTGACGCGATCTTCTGCAGAGACTCCAGAATCTCATTCTCACCTGAAAAAAAAAAAAAAAAAAGAATTTTAAGAATTTACCTGTTGCGCAACATCAGTTGCGATACTGTGATCTTGTAACCACAGCAATAAAATCAAGCTGATGAAATTCACATTGCTGAATCACTCTTACAACAGAATACAACTGTCAAACATTACCCTTCATTACCCAAACAGATAAAACGCTATAAATCTACACATTGTGCACAATCTTAACTAATTTATTCATGTAATCTCAGACTTGAATTAACACCATCATCTGCATTTCTTCTGGGTTGTTGGTCTTTTTTTTCCCTTCTTCTCACAGATGTTTTCAAATACAGTCACCTTCCCAATAAAGGGTTATTTGGAATCATAGATTCAGCCTCGCATCAAGCATTCTCAGTCTTTGTTCAACATGGAGTCATGAAACAAACAAACCAACGATCTGTTGGGGAGCGATGCATCTCTCACGTGAGAGACTGACTGCATAACAGAATCAGGACGTTGAATGTGGAGTGCAGTCAGATGAGGTCAGGCAGGACAAATATAGCTGGAAACTGCACTGATGGTTCAACTTTACTTGATCTAATATTCTAAGGGATTTAATGTTCTAGCAGAAAACCTCGGGACACTACTGTAACTCAGCAGTTCAACTACGACCACAGGTGACATATTTTGGCAATTTAAATTACATGACATACTCGAGGCAGCTTTCTGAAGATTTATTAGTTGTAGCCTTAATTATAAAAAATTCAAACAAACTATTATTTGGGATGTTTTTATTGATTAAGAAGAATTTCCTACCAACTCATTTTGTAAAGGAGAAAAGAACTGCAACACATGTGTCCCTTATTTCTGGCCACGTCACAGTCAGCTCCTTCTTTCTCCAGCAGGAGAAACCCATAAAGTTTACTTCCTGATGTTATTTAGCCTCGTTCCCCACTGCTGTAAGGAGCCCTGCCAATGCGCGACCAGCCTCTGAGATTCCTCTGGCCTTCCTGGCTGCCTAGCAACATGGAGGAATGGACAATACGGCCCGTCTGAAGTGAGCACCCGGACTACTTCTGCTTTTTCTAGAAAAAGAAAGACACCTCCAGCCCTCTGCGTGGAAAAAGGGAATGTGGCCAATGCAGGAGTGGATATTCACAGCTTCCATTTGGGAGAAAAGGCAATAAATGAGATGTATTAAACTGAAAGTAAACCATGAAGCAGTTCATTTTAACAGCCACAAAATCAAAAATATAAATAAATCAGTGGATGATTAGCAGCTTTAAAGCGAGCTGGTGGTGAGAGTGTGAGCTCATTTCAGTGAGGAAGGACAGCTTTCCCATGGTCCCCCGAGTTCTACAGAGCAGCAACAACACACACACAAAAAAAGCCTGATTCAGAAGCATCCAGGAGGTCCATTGTTGAAGAGAGAATCCCTCGCTGGCTTTGCAAACCGAAGCCCTTCAAAGCTGAACAAGCAGAAACAGCGGCACTGCCTCCCGTTTGTTCCTTCAGCATGGCTTGTTGCTTTATGAAAGTGGGCAGAGTCGGAGGAGACGCATTACCCCAGAACAATCGCAAAAGGTCTATTAACGCCGCTATGCTCCTACAGTGAGATTTTGTACAGTATCGCCCACACGGGTCAAACTGTCTTACATGAACGACTCGAGACTATCTGGGCTTCAGATTAGGGAAGAATCGTGTCAGCACACTCTCGGAGGTGTTACGACACACCTCACGAAGAATCAATGGGGCAGCGTGGGTCCAAGATGGGCGGCAACTCTGTGTCAAAGTTTATCTTTTCCCCCAGCAGGATGATACGCCACCAAAGACTCAGTAATTCATCAAGCCACATGAAAACAATCTGCAACCAGTCATTCAAGTAGGAACAACTTGTCTGCAAACATGTCAAGGTTTTGTAACTCGCAACAAAATTGGACCAATAAAGTTATTTGCCTAAACCCATGAACCGGTTTCCTGTTGGGTGCAATGAAAAGGACCAACTAGAGGCTATTAGAAGTTGCCACTAGCGTTGTTCCTGTTCATGACCTCGCTGATCAACTATTGCTCCATTTATAAGTTTCCTTTTGTACAAAGTTAAGAAAAGCAAGTATTTGGATTGCACTAAACTTCAGTTTGCCAATTTGTAACTTGCAATGAGTTTAAGCATAATTCCCATGTTTCACAACAGCATATCAAGCAGTGGCCATCTCTTTGAACATCCCAAGTGAACATTATCACGTAAATATTATTTAGAGAACCTTTATCTTAATGTATATAGAAATATCTTTGAACCCTGAAAAATGCACAAGCACGAGCCTGATGGCAATTAAGCGTCACAGTTGGTTTGTCCAGCAGCATGGTACTGCAAACCAAATTAAAAAAAAATAAAATCATAAAGCAACAACACAGTGTGTAACTCACTGCAACTGATTCATTGGTTGTTTTTCTGCAAACGTGCATGCATCAGCTCCTGGCTTCGCAAAGCTGCAGCTTTTCTTTTATCTTGTAATCACCACCTGAGGTAACCGGGTTTCATTGGAGAAAACATCCATTTTCACCACCTCTTATTTGCAATAGAATGACCCTGCTGAAGATTCGCAAGAAATATAGACTGAAGTGCCCATTCGAATCATATTTCCCAGCATTTCCCTTTTCTTCTCAAATTCGCACATCTGCCTATTCGATACGTGAACATAGTGAGAATTGCAAGCGGGGGCAACTTTATTAGGCCCAATGAAGAAGATTAATGTGATCCAGTCACACATTATGTGGCAATACGCCTTTAAATTCATTATGTATTGGTTGTAGTTTGTCCAAAACATGAGAAACAGATGCAAATCAAGGGATGGTCTTGACCATAATGACCCCCCGACCTCCTCCCCCAAACAAACATGCAGGGAAGCAAGACGATGATCTACACAACACAATTTTGGTGTTATATTGTAGTTTCCCCCTTTAAAAACTACTGGCATCTTTCCTAGCTATGGTGCACACACCATACAACCTCATATGATTGAAATAAAGCATCCGTGGTTATCTGAAGCTGAATATTCTATTATGATCTTTGTGAAAGCACAATGTATTGGGGTCACAATATAGAGGATTCATTTGCATATGAAATAACGTTATTTCAGAGTTCACAAAGAAGCAGTAAAAAAACGCCATTAAACGACACTTTAGGCTCTTTTCTTATGTTAATGTGGCTCGTTTTCCTATTCCAATGTGCGCCTTGTGGGAAATTAAAGAAATAAAACGGGGGAATAAACCAACAGCATCCAGGCAAATGTAATGCAAAACATGCCAAAGTCACCTTATTAGGAAGCCCCTCGGCTGTGATGTAATGTGAACGCTGTAACCAGATTGAACTGGACTTGGGACTGGAGCTTCAAGGCGAAACTTTACACTCCAGTTGCCATCCTATGAGCATCGGCTTCCCAACAGGAGATTGGTGCCGCTCGCCGAGTTTCGCGAAAACAACTCCAAATATGTTCAAAGGAAGACTTAGACCGGGGAGAGCACAATAGAGGGGCAACCTACATTTCAGCCACTCGCTCGGCTTCATTTAACGCCCGCTGGATGAGAGGAAAAGGAAAAGACAGCTCATCGTGCAGAAAATAGCGAGAGATGGGCTCGATAAATGCGTTTATGAGTGATATTTAAGCGTTTTTACGCGCGATGCGCGCAGAGGATGGCGCAGTGTTTGAGCGTTACACGGATGCAGAAATGCTTCAATGTCACGCACATTTATTAATAAATTAAACCAAACTTACACACTGGATCATCCATTTTCATAATGTGCTGCATGCGGATGGAGGATGGAACTGTGCTTTCAATCAACTGGTCGATTGACTGTGCGGGATGGAGAAAAGAAAATGTGGTTTTATAATAAATTAAAGCAAAACTAGTGAGTGGTGTGATTAAACACGAGTGTCAGGGCTTTTACCTCCAGTCCAAGGACGTCCAGCATTTCTCTCTTCTCCCGTTCACCTGGCCCGATGTGCCTCTCTGCGAAATCATCGTGTCTGGGTAATATTCTCTCGATCTGTCTGGAGGAGACGGTCGCAGACGTGCTCAGAGCCCGAGCTGCAGCCGGCCAGCTGTGCGGGGCTCCGCTCCGAAGTTTCCACACCACGCGGCTCTTGTCCCGCAGATGCCCGCACGACGCGCCGCCGGGACTCAGGGACCTGGCAAAGAGGATCCCCCACGACTTGGCACAGCTCTGCATCTTTGAACTTCGGAGAATTGAAAAAAAATTTAATAAATCACACACAACAACCCCACTGAGGAAAGACGGACGAGCCCCTGGTGTGATGAAGCCTCCCCGATCCGCGCAGGAGACACAACTCCTCAAACTGCACCGGACTTTATACGTCCACGCCAATTGCACAACTGCAAGCCAATGAGCGCGCGGACGCACCGTGACGCAGCGACGATCCCCCGGTGAGGGCGGCTCCTCAACTTGTCCAAAAGACACCGACTCCGGAGGAGGTTCAGCAGCCTATCATCACCTCTTTGTTTTCACTTTTCTATTGGTGTTGTGAAGAAAAAAAGAAAGAAAAGATTAAAAAAAACTCCCCCAAAACCGCCTGATGCCGTTTATTATGATATCAAAGAAAAGGGCATCTTATTTGGTACAACTCAATTAAAAAAAGATGTGACAGAGGTTTGATGGATTGATTATCAAGATACATATATATAAAGATTCCATTAGCACACTCATGCCACAAATGTATACAAACAATAATCATTTCTGAAAATGAGTTGGAGGAAGCTGATCTGCGGCTGATCTTGTGCTTTGGACAATGGGGATTTGTTTACTTGAATGAAAGAGACAATCATCAACAGTCACAATTACATTGGTACTCAAACTACCAACATAAAATAGTATGTGATTGAACATCTTAAATTGAGTAGTTACTAACTGTAATGAAGAAAAAAAAATCAATATTGGGATATGTCTTCAGCCTGGTTAAAAACCGTGGCTTGCCAAATGCCTGTGACTCTCATGCACCTGTTTTACCGACGTTCAAACGCAAATCTGTAAATTAAAACCTAAAAAAAACATATAAGAACAGTGTTACACCCATTGTATTTATAGCATCATGCTGACGTCTCTGCTGTGCCAGACCACCTCTATAAATTGGCATTGTTTTACCTTTGTAGCCTGGCCTTGGTAGAAACATCCGAAGTGTGAGAGAACACAAAGAAAAGGCCATTATCAAGTTCAGAAGGCTTGTGAATGTGTATTTGTCACATTTTAGCCCTGTACTTGACTTGGTTGCCTCTTCAACTGAGGCTCAAATAATTCTCAGTAACTATCTGATAGATTGCTGGATTTTTCCAACTTGCTTGGTTGAGTATTTCATGATGAAATGACTTTCTTAATTGTGTGGAATGTAATGATGAATAATCTGTTCTGCACAGGATGCTGTTGTTAGTATTAATATTCTTGTAAGATGCACATTGTACAGTAATGGCAGAATTACCATATTTTGACCACCCCCCCTCACTTTTTTCACATTTTGTTATGTTACTGCTTCCTTTTAAAATAGACTGAATTATTTTTTTTCCCTTAACAATTATTCACACGACAGCAAATAATCTCATGACAAAAAAGCTTTTTGAAATGTTAGATTTTTTTTTAATAGAAAATAGATATTGAATTCATATATATAAGTATTCACAGTTTTTTTGCATGAAGGCTTTTTTACAAGCTTGATTATCATCTCAACATTAGATTGAGGGGTTCTGAAGCTGGGAGAGCTAAAACGTGCAGGACACAGGCTCTCGAGGCAGCAGGTGGTGGCAGCATCATGCTGTGGGTTTAAGCGTCAGAAACTGGGAGACAAGCCATTATAAGTCAAAGAAAAACTTGTCATTACCGGGTATTTTGTGTTGACGTTTGAGCATTTTTAAAATTCATTTTGGAATTAGGTTTATAGTGTGGAAAAAGTGAGGCACTGTGAAAACTTTCTGATGCACTCGATCTATAACCAAAGGTAAATTTAGATAGGCTTCTCAGTGGTGGTGAGGCGAGTGGACGGGGGTGATTGAATATTACAGTAAGAAGCAACGGGAGAGGCGTTCAAGGGCCAAGAGGAGCCAGTTGAGGTGGTTCCTGTTGGCCTTCACAGTCCCCCAGGTCTCTACTTCTTTGCTCTCCATACTGCCACCACGGTCCCGTGAGAAAAAAACATAAAGGAATGGTCAAAAAGAGAGTATAACGATTATATACATATGATGAAAACACTTTTCACAACTTTATGTTTTTGTGAAAATTAATGTAACACAGGGAAACAAAACAGGTGTAAGACCAGGGGTTAGGCATTTTGTGTTTAAACCAGCTGGTAATAGAAGAATTACTGTTGCAACAACACATCATCAGTATCTACAAGTAAGCAGAGACAAACAACCACGAGGTAGTAAATCAAGCTTTTAATATGAAGGCAAATAACACTGTTGATTCATTGCTGTTTGTGAGTTTTCCTCAGTGTCTTGTTTTGGCTCTCATTTTTGAGTGACACCACACTGACACATTAATTTTTTCAGCTCTGGCACAGTATATAATGTTGCAACCACTGTTTTTAACATGAGTGAGCCAGTACAAATGTGGGGGAGGAAGAATCAGCGTTCTTAATTTGTAAACATCAGGCAAGAGGGAAGTGACACGCTGCAGATCACACAGATACATGGGAAGAGCAACATCAGCTTTTTTTCTGTCAAATCATCACTTTCCAAAGTATCTTTTACCGCAAAAAACAACACAATATGAAATATTTGATATTGCGAAAACCGCCACTGTGATAAAGCAACTCACTTATTAACATGAATGCAATAAATGACTGATGTGAACGAGCCAGACCTGCTTACATGTGTCAGTTCCTCTTTATGAAGGCAGCTTCATAACAGGCTGATGATCAGAGTCACCACAGTCCGTACTTAGTTTAGATTAAACGCATTTTAGTGTTCTGTATTTTCACTTTGAGAATGAGGCCACACTGTGGTGTTGTGATTAGCACCATCAGTCATGGCATCCCTGAGTGGCGCTTGCGTGTTCTCCCGAGGAGAGCGTGGTTTTCCAGGACGATCTTGTGTGTATGTGGTTGTCTTGTCTTTCTCGGTTTGGCCTGCAATGGACCACTTGAAAAGTTTGTTTCTTATGGGATACTAATTCACCATACATGAGATTAACAATCCATCCCAGGTCAAACATAGTCAGTGTTTTCATCTATTGATATTGGCCAGCAGTGTCTGTTTAATGACAAATGTGAATTTCAATTAAGAACGAAAGACACTTCGAGTTGCTCCAACCATATCAGTATGGACCAACAAAGTGCTTCCCCCAACACACAGCACTGATAAACGAACACAAAGCAAACTACTGCTATCACTAATCTATAATAGGGTGAGCAGGAGTTTTGACTTTGTTGTTAACCACAGGAGGAACCTAATGTCTGATGGGTTTTTAAAAGGACCACCAGCACCAGATGTCCTCCTCTGTGAGCGCTCTGCTGCCAGGAGGTCAGACATGGCCTCTGTGAGCTATCTGTGGGAGCAACATCAGTTAGTACTGCATGTTTTTCACTTCCATTTGCATTTCTTTTTTATTTTCTTGCCAAGCGAGGGCAGCGATCCATGATGCTCAGGTGCACGTCATTACAACCGGGGTGTGAATGACCTGGACGGTTTTAAAACAAACTTTCTACCACTGTGTAGAAATGTGTGTTTTTATGGTTAAAAGTAATATTTTGTTTAACAAAATAGTATATTATCCAAAAAGTTGTTTGTCTGCCATTAACTTTCTACATTACAGTAATCTGATTACTTTGGCCTCCAATATGTGCACTGTACCTTTAAACTGACCTAACAACTCCCAGGATTCCTCACTTGTGGCAGAAGATATGAAATGAGCACAAAGTCAGTTTGCTTCCATTTCTTTCACATTATGAACAATTAATGAAATGAGGTTGTTTTTATGTTACTTGAACAGCACTAGTGAGAATAACCCAAATAGGAAAATAAGTTACAGACGTATTGATTTGCGTTGGTGTCCTCCCACAGTCCAAAAGCATTTGAGGCTAATTGTCTTTATAAATTGCTCATATGTGTGATCACGATATGTTCGCCTTCTGGCAGTTTGTCGATCAGTACATGGCGTCTGCTGCCCTTAAATATCTTACGCAAATAAAGCTGCCTTGCTTTACAATTTGATGAAAAGTTAAAGCAACTTCTCTTTCCCTGCTTCCAGGACTTGAGTCTTGGTAAAATAGGTTTAGAAGACTGGTGGAGATTAATATGAATAGATGACCAACACAAAGCCCAAAGCTGGTGAACAATTCATTGATCAGGTGCCTGATGAACAACATCGCCCCCTGGTGGTATAAAAATAACACACACTGCAGGTAATGTATGTTCATAAAGAGAGATTATATTACTTTATTTTAGAAACAATGTTTGAATGCATCATTGTTTAAGACAACAACCAAAAAGACGCGTTCAAAGTGTGCATCCAATTATCTGAATTCTTTAAAAAATATAACCCACATGGTATATTTATTCATATAGACTGTTTCTGATTTCTTCTTCATTTTGCAGCAAAACCTCCTTTCTCTTTTTCCACAAATTGCCCGTGACGATGCCTAAAAATAGCAACAGTCCAAGATTCCTGTTTGACACAAATTTCTTCCAGCAGTCGTCCGGTTTGTTGATGTCAAGTGTATAAATCTACAAGAGAGGAAAGAACATATTGTATAATATTACTTAAAGTATCTCTTTTAAATGTATACTTTTGTTTGAAGTGTTTTTGAAAATGAGGGGAAGATACGTGGCTGAAGTTTCAACTTGAGGAAACGCACCGTACATCGTTGGGTGATGTGTGTGTGTGTATGTGTACACAGATATGTCATGCTGTAATGTTTTGAAGTTGGTCAAATGTTACATTCATGTAAGATCTTCCTGTTTTAAAAAAAAAAAAATAATAAAAAAGTATCTAATTTATACCAATTTTCAAAGTGTGTGACTCCAGAAGAGGAGCTCCAGAAGTTTCAGGACAGGCACAGGAACAACTAATACATAAGGGTCACCAGCCTTTACCTGCTTTTTTTTTTTATTTATGTGAAGAATTGATGATTTAAAAAAATAAGTGTAAAACATATGATTTGATTTAAACACATGATTCTAAAACATTTGCGCATATTGAAAATACACTCAATAATTAAAATTATACTGACCAATTCAAATTATGAAGATTTAATGCAAAATTATAAGTGTAACAGGTATGACAGATGCACACGGAATTTAGGCATCTAACTAGCACAAGAGTTGTATTTTTTTTTGTTGCTTATGGAGCTGTAAATAATACACTACATTGCCAAAAGAATTTGCTCTGCTCTCCAAATCATTGAATTCAGGTGTTCCAATCACTTCCATGGCCACAGGCGTGTAAAACCAAGCAGCTCAGCATGCAGACTATTTCAACAAACAATAGTGAAAGAATGCGTCGCTCTCAGGAGCTCAGTAGATTGCAGCATGGCACAGTGATATGATGCCACCTGTGCAATTAGTCCAGATGGGAAGTTTCCTCACAATCAATCATTAGTTGTGCTATAACAAAGTGGAAGCGATTGGGAATAACAGCATCTCTGCCACGAAAAATGACAGCGGGTGCTGTGAGGAGCATAGAGCACAGAAGTCACCAACATTCTGCAGTCTCAACAGACCTCCAAACTTCATGTGATCTTCAGGTTATCTCCAGGACAGTGTGTAGATAAAGAAATGGAGGAGCCAGTTTGGTGTTGAAGAACTTGACGGGCTTAGACAGAGTCCTGATCTCAACCCAACCGAACACCTTTGGGATGAATAAGTGCCGACAACCGCGAGCCAGGCCTTCTCGTCCCACATCAGTGTCTGACCTCACTCAAGTTCATATGCGTGTGAAGGCAGGCGAGCGGATACCTTTGGCAATATTGTGTAGCTCATAATGTGCAAAACATTAGTGAGTACTAAAATCACATCAAATAATTTTACTTGATGCAAGACTATACATTTATTCCTCACCTGCTGCGCCACATGAGCAGCCACGGCGGTCAGGACTGTGTAGTACGGGAGTGTCTGTTCGGCGTTAATGCCCGCTACGACCAGTCCGGACATCATGGCCACAGTGAAACCACTCAGCCAAGGTTTGGTTTGGTCCTGGAGCCTCAGCGCAGTGGATTTGACTCCCACCTTTATGTCGTCCTCCTTATCCTAGTTCCAAATGAAAGAGCAGAGGAAAAAATATTATTTTCTGTTCAGTTCCACCTTCAGATACGCAAACAAAATCTGTGAAACATCGTCTCTACAATCTAACAAACAAAAATAAATTCAAACACTCTTAAGTTGTTTATATTTTAATATGCGTGTGTGTCTGTGTGTCCTCTCATCACATACTGGCTAAAACTGAACAGATCATATAGAATAGCATCGCAAATACAAGGGAAACAGTTTTTAACTATATTTTCATGAAACTGTGAAAATCACATATATTTTAGATGCCATCACTCAAACTTTAATGTTTCCATTTTTCTTAAGTGATATTTTTAGAAAAGAACCTGTGTTTCAGGAAATCCCATTTCACAGGAACTAAACACGGTTATTTCTGGTGTCACCTGATGGGCATATATTGTGTCGTATATCAGCGTCCACATCACGCCTGAGAAATACAGCGGAAGGCACACGGACCAATCGCAGGAGCCCTTAACAGCCGCCCAGCCCAGCAGAGCGCCCCAGTTAAACGTGAGCCCTAAAAGAGAGGGAACAAAAACACTAAAGAACCTTAACGTCACAGATGGTGTGAGACGCTACTTTCATACGGAGGACAGCACAGAATGAGCGGGTCGTACCCAAGACAAACTGCGGCCAGTAGGTGATCCTCTTCATCAGCGGGTAGGTGATGACGAGGGATAAGGAGGCAGCACCCAGAGCGATGCTGCGAGTCCAACAGAAGTGAGAATTACTAACCCAATGCCTTCTTTAAAAAAGGTGTAACATACAAAATGTTTGTCTTCCACTTTGTTTCTAACTGCAATACAATTCAGAAACATTTAATATTTCCTTTTTTGATTATTCTACATTAAGACTTATTTCATTATCATGACAATCAAAACCTTTCTTTGTCAGTTTTGATCATATACCACTGACAGTTTAGAAAAAATACTAAATAATTCTCACAACAAAAGTATACGTGATTATCATTAGTGTCATCAGCCGGCCCATCTGCATAATAGTTGAGAAGATTTAAACTTTGTTAGTGACTTTAAATCTAAGGAAATTCAGATATCAGAACTTGGGTTCACTACAATCTGAAGGAGGGTTGAAAATGTGGTTATAATGGAGGTCGATGGTACTGATGGACCTGTTAAGAGTAACTACAGAGTCATAATACAAAGATTACTAATGAAACATACATATTGAAGAGTGAAAAACACACTTTTTTTGTTTCCATATGAAAACATAAACAAAGATATCTCAATGAATGCACCTCACAACAACAGATATTAAGGGTTAACACTGCACATAAACAAACAGTAAGTGAAGTGACACTGGTCTCAAAAGGGATTAAAAAACAAACAAAAGCATTATAAACCACCTGAAGCTCCACACTTTATTCATTCCCTCACTGATGAATGTATTAATTAGTTGCATCTTGTATTGTTTTCTAGTCAAATTGTTTTGAATTAAAGCTCAAAAAAAGTAATCTACCTGTAATAGTTGAGGCACAAAAGAACTCCAAGAGCGAGAGACAGCTGCCCGCCCAGAAAGACAAGTGCCTGGAATCGAGAGATCTCTCCGGACGCGATGGGTCGGGACGCCGTCCTGGTTACCTGCGAGAAAACATCGTCCGTTTCAGCCAATCAGAGCCGAGAGCAACATCAGAATTCTGTCCTCGTTTTCCTGTCGTACAGTACAAAGCTGAATGTTTCTGACTCAGTGCGGACGAATGGATGCAATTTTGTGGGAGAAATATCGCCACAGTGAGATGAACGTCAGACTCGCAAACCTTTTTGTCAAAGTCTTTGTCCCACATGTCGTTGATAGTGCAGCCAGCCCCCCTCATCAGCAGGGCCCCCGTGCCGAACAGAGTGAGCATGCCCAGATCGGGCAGGCAGCCGGGGTCGCCCGCCAGAGCGATGCTCCACGTACAGGGGAGGTACAGCAGCCATGTTCCTGCAGCACAAGTCAAGGGGTCAAGTCAGAGGATTGCTATTAGGCAGAACACACAGCTGCACAATTCAGGAGAAACTGAGCAGGTTTTTTGTTAGGACACTAACCGTTAGGTAACATAATCCCGATACTTTACCTTTGGCTAATACTTACAGCATCCCTCTACTTCTTTTACAGCTTTTTTTTTTTTTAATCAAATCATTTATTGTGTTCAGTTTTTGTTTTTTGGACATTTTTTTGTAATATTCGGGTTGTGCTAAACTGGTTCAATACTACAGTTGGACTAATGTATTCAAAATATAGAGTGACAATATTCTACAAAAACTTGATCAGCATGAACTTGCATTAGTTTGCATTAGTTTAAAATAAAGACTTAGCAATAGCAAAACAATCCAGCTTCAGCTGTGTAAAGTCTGGATGAATAAGAATATGTGAGAAAAGCAGCTTTTAAATTCACAAGACCAGCCGAAAAACGTCCTGAAACTTCAAAAAAGAATCATTAAAAGGTTCAGCATTCGACTGAATGAAACCTAATCTCAATTTCTTCACTTCTACTTACTACAACTTCAGAGACCAACTGTGAGTAACACTACGGTGTTACTTTACACTTCTAAACCAATTATAATTTGCCTGATGATGAAACCTCAAACTCACATTACCAAGCATGGAATGGACCATTGAGGATTATCCGTGTGAATCAGTTGGCTTTCCTTACAGTCTGAATCAAACGAGTTAACTATGATCTGATTATTCAAAAAATTTGCATTCGTTCATGATACCACTTGGCAAAACAGACCAAGAACAAGTTTAAGTGTTAATAATGTGGGCACGATCCAGTGTGGACTTGTGTGATGGTCCAGTTGTGCAAAATACCTCATCTGTGATCAATGACCACACTGAATTCAGATACAATTGTCTGGAAATGTTTTTCATCTAACATGTTGACGTAACAGAGATATTTAGGAAAACAAATTCTACGTTACAGAGTCTGCCAAACAACTTCTGGTCAAAATGACACTTTTTTTCTTTTTGGGGGCGTCATTGCTGCCTCTTGGCCAGGTCGCCATTGTAAATGAGAACTGGTTCTCAAATGACCGACCTGGTAAAATAAAGGTGAAATAAATAAATGCATACATTTCAATGAATATACAAACCAATGGGTTTATCCAGCCTCATCAATCGGAGGTAAGGTTGGACGTGAACTGGTGCTGAGTTCACAATAGCAGCAGCTGATAAACTGAAAGGTCTTCGCCCACTGTGCACTCTGGCTGATGGCCGGATGCCACCGCGGTGGTGAAAAGTCCTGGCCTCTGAGCAGCCTTTAGTCCTCGTCCATGTCTTTTGAAGGCAGCAGTGTGACAGGCTGGACATGCAGGAGTAACCACCTCCATGATGAATCCTCCTCAAAGCGTCTGCAGTCAGCAGGCTGCTCAGCTTGGCTCGAAGCATTTTGCCTCTCTGAGGTCAGATGGGCACCTTTTTTTTTTTTTAACCATTCAATGAGTAGCTCCTGAACACACACAAAGAAGGAACACACGCTGGTGGACACAATAGCTTTTCCACAGAGGGACAGTGATTTGCTACAACAGCCTTTTTTTTTGTTTGTACACTGTATGAGCTGCACAAATACGGAGCTGAGTTAGAGTCCAACTATTTTAACTGTGTTATCATTAAAACAAATATACATATGTCACTATTCACCACTTGATCGTTCATAATATACCTAATATTAACCATTAATGTAAAATGCTGGCCAATCCTAGCTTCAGTTAGCTGTCTCATGTTGTCCTCATTATAACTGAATAAACCAGAACCAAAACCAACTTACAATGTGGGAAACAGCGACGAAATGTGGGTTTATAGGACGAAAGAAACGACATGCGGCTGTCAGGTCATTTATTTACATTCTTCCGTGTTGTGGTACGTCCTCTATTAACGCACGACGAGAAACATTCATTCCGGAACCAATGATGGACCACTTTGAAAGCCACTCTTTTTATTAATCGAATAATCTATTCAGAATATTCCAAAGATATTGCCATTTCTAGTTTAATTAACAATGAGATTTTAATTCATGTCATATAAAAAGAAGCACACATACATACATACATACATACATACATACATACATACATACACTAAATACATACACTAAATAAACTATATACACTCCTATCTAGTCATCCATCCATCTAATTCAACGTGTTTTTAAAACTGTAAAAATTATATATAATTATATATATATATATATATATATATATATATATATATATATATATATATATATATATATATATATATATATAAAATTACTTTTTAAAAAATTCTTTTTTTTAAAAGGGGAACAAATTACAGTTCAAAAGTTCGGTGTTATTTTAAAAAAGTAAATTGAAAATAATCATACTACTTCCGACTACATTCTCATCTCGACGAGTTAAAAAATAAATAAATAAATACATTTTTTATCTGAAATACAGAATGAAACAGTTTATTGTGAAGGGCCGGGCACTCCGGGTGGAAGTGCAGTGTGACTCTGGAGCGTGGACCCACACACATTTTTTTTTTTTTTGTGCGACCGGGCGGAAGGAGAAGCCGGACAGAGTGGTACTCGCGGGAAAAATGGCGGAAATGTGTGGCTTCTTCACGTTATCAACAACTCCTGGGATGTTTGTCGTGTGAGCCTTCGGGCTGAGTTTATCTGCACGCGTGAGTACACAACCTGCACCCGCGGAGCGTCGACCCGCGTTATATCTGCTCACTTTTTCCTCTTTAGCGTAATATGAGTTAGTTTACCGAGCTGACTGCAGGTCTCCTGTGTCCTGCTCGGAAAGTTCACCACCGAGGCGGAGTGCTCTCCTTTTTCTTTTCTCCGCCGTCTTCTTTCAGAAATTCCCTCGTTTCAAGTTATTTGAGATTTTCTACTAAGTTTGAACTTCTTGGGTAATGTAGTAACGTGTGCTTTTCCGTGATTTAGGTGCTGGACGGCTCTGATTTTTCCATGTAAACCTTGAGAGGAATGCAACATGCAAAACGGTACGTATCAATCATGACGGTCGCTTGCGAGCACACGTGACGTGATCAGATAGTATTTACTGCCATGTTTTACTTGCTCCAGCAGATTCAGTGCAACTTTCCAACTCCGGCCTCGTCAGTCCAAGCAGCAGTCCAGTGTCCCCTGCAAAGCCTTACCAGTGTAGCCACTGTCCCCTCATCCTCAAATCCAAGGTGTACCTTTTCGAGCACCTCAACAAGGTCCACGGCCTTAATGTGGACGCTGCTCTCAAAAATTCTGGTTTGAAATCCTGCAATTCCACCAGTCCTGGAAGTGATTTGAAATGCCAGCGCTGTGATTTTATAGCTGACAGTGCGGATGGTTTCAAGAATCACCTGAGCCAGTGTCGGAAGAGGTCGGAGGTTTCCGGGTTGATCACCTCGAGCGCCAGTGATGCAAAGCCAGACGCCAAAATAACATCAAACGAGCGCAAGGAACATGCAAACAATTCCTCAAAGTTCAAATCCCCGACCGCTTCGTCAAAGCATCTGAAAATATACACGAAGCCGACGCAAACCATCACAAAGTTCTTAGTGCCGACATCTAAATCCACCAGGAAGTCCACAAACGCTGACGACGCCCAAGGAACTCTGATACTGCAAGAGGCTTCCTCTAGCTCGACCCCAAACAGTAGCGGTGTGTGTCAGGTCAGTGCAAAGTCGATCGACATAAACACAGTTTCTCCTCACTGTTCTTTGCGATATGATGCGCTTTGGACTGCGACACTGAACAATCCAAAAACTGAGGAAAAATCCGAAGGAGAACTCCCAAACAGTGTCGGCAAGAGGACCAGTACTGACGGTTCACTATGTGGTGCTGGTAAAAAAGCAAAATTCCACACAGAGGATACAACTCTTCCACAGAAAGAAAATGCAAGTAATATCAAATCATGCAACAACTTTGACTTCGAACTTAGCGAAGATGAAAGTGAAAAGAAAAATCCCGCTAAGGTGGGCTCAATGGTTTATTTTTGTAAGCACTGTGACTACAGTGATTTGGGCGTCAGGGGCATGTCAAACCATTATAAGAGCAACCACCCTTACGTCCGATACAACGCCATCTACATTCAGGACTCCAGTGATGAGAGTGCTACGTTTCGCTGCCTGGAGTGTCCAGTGGATTTTATTAACACAGCCAAACTCAGAAGGCACTACAAGAAAGATCATCCAGATGCCCCAAATGTATTTACAAAGAAATTAAGCGAGCTTAATTTGGCTTTCAAATGTTTTCTCTGCCCGTTTACCACCACTGCTTTGAAGAATCTGAAAGAACATCATGATGAAGTGCACCCAAACCACAAAGTGGGCAATTCTTTGTTTTACTGCCGATATTCTGTGACGGGACGCCCGAAGGAGTCATGTCAGCTGAGTAAACATGAAAGAAAATCAGAAGATTCTTCTCCTGAGAACGGCTGCTTATCACATAAAAAAGTCAAAAGTACCACTTTACCTCAACCCACCTCCAAAGGCGCAGGCGTGACCTTGTTCAAATGCAACAACTGCGCCTTTAGTCACAAGTCAGTGGTCGTTATGCATGTTCACTATCAGAAAAGCCACCCGGAAGAGGCCTTGACTATTGATAAAATCAAACGATTGGCTCGTTTCACGGTGCACGCAACACAGCCGACGATGCCTGAAAAGTCTGCGAACTCCGAGACGGCATTAACAAAGTCTACAGCTTTGAAGAGTCCCTCAGATCCCTCAAAGAAAGGCAAAGCCGAGCCATTACCTCAAAGAGACATCAAGTTGTCTTTCAACACTTGTCAGAGTCGGTCAAAGTCCCCAAATGATGAAGTGGAGAAATCTCTGAAGAAAAAAGACAAGTCAAAGAATCCGTCCATCAAACAAGAAGTAGAAATTCCCCAAGATGAACACAATTATCCTTCCCACTCAACTGCTGACATTTTTTATTGTCGTTTCTGCAATTTTGAAAGTTCCAAATTGAAAAGTGTCGTTTGCCATCAAAATGCCAAACATTTTTTGGCAACAATTGCAAACTCGGACGAGATCTGTAGGTACAGTGCTGAGGTGCAGAAAAAGAAAGCTCTAAGTAAAGCCGAGACGTGCGAAACGATTCCGTCCCGTCGTTCTGAAGCTGATCAACAGGTGAAAACTGAAGGTGAAGCAAATGATGATACAGACGCTTCCCTGACTGGAGATCATGCTTATGCAGATCCTAGAAAACTGTTTTATTGCTCACAGTGCAACTATGCAAATCCTTTAGCAAAAGGAATCCAGTACCATCAAACCAGAGTGCACATGGGCAATTATGCCAACAAGGAAGACGTCATCGAATATACAGATTCTGTAATAAAGGAACTGGAGAGAACAAAATCTCAACCAAAGGAGCTCCCGTTTTCTACTCGTCTACCTCGTCCGCACGTCCACAAACGTGACAGGCATAAGTTCTTCTGCCACTTTTGCAACTACAGACATGGTGGTATTGCCCAAGTCTTGAGGCATTACCGAAAAGTACATCGAGAATACCAAGAGAAACGTACCACCATTGAAATGTACACATCTTTCGTTCTCAAACAGGCAGGGAAATCGCACGTTAAAGCAACAGTACACAAAGAAATCGACAAGAAATCTCTGGAGAAAGTCAAAATGGTGAAAGAAACAAAGCGCCCCAAGATCTCACCAGGTAGACGGAAACTGCTGAGGTCGTTGTTATGTTATAAATGTCCATACAGGACACAGTCTGTCTATCTTTTGAGGAGGCACTTGTCGCAAGTTCACGATAAAAAGCATCTGGCCTCAGAGATCTTGAAATATTGTTTTAAACAAGGCACATTACCGCCAGGCTTTCACTGCGAGTACTGCGTCTTCTCCCACAAAAGTGGAGCGACCGTCTTCAGGCACTACCGGGAGCGACACCCGGAAAAGAAGTTGAGCCTCAACTACGTGTTAACTCAGCTGCGCGTCGGTCCCCCAGCGTCGCCTCCTAAAAATAAGGCGCGAGAAGCGACGAGCACAGACACAAGCGACGGTGATGACGGTTCACCACCCGGACAAAGTGAAGCCAAGACGTATCCCTGCAGCGAATGTTCTTTCAAAGGGAGCTCCTTAGCAAGTGTCATACAACATTTTCGCACAGATCATCCTTGGACTGAAACACACAGCCAGGTTCGAGATGTCAGTGAAGCCCGCCCACCGTTTGATTCTTTTCAAGAGCCACTTGATTTCGAGAAATCAACTGATGAGGAGGATGATGATGATGACGAAGAATCCTCTCGGGAGTTCAAGTGCCCTTTTTGCCCCTCAGTGCTCAGCAGCCACCATGGCCTCAACACCCACTGCGGATTAAAGCACCAGAACGATGTGAACAATGCTGTCGAGTCGACAAAAAAAGTCAAGACACGCATGCGCCTGTACAAATGTCGACACTGTACCTACGTCAACACCGGCCACCAAGGAGCCCAAGCGCACAGCCAGAGGAAGCATCCCGAGCTGAACACCGAGCCAGAGAGTATTCACGTGGATATGAAACATGTGCAAAACTTGGAATGGCTGAAAAGACATCATAGTGGGATGTTGAAATTTAATGCGTACATGTGTACAACCTGCTCTCAACTCTGTAGAACTGTGAACAAACTGAACAGGCATCGAGTGTCCGACCATTCCGCAACCACTGTGGATACTGCACAGAGCAACCTCACAGCAGCCTCTAAGCCACCAATCAAATGTAAGATAATCCTGCCTAAAGTCCATGGTGCTCAGAAATTAAAAATTTCAAAGGCCTTTCTAAGTAAGAAAGGGCCTTCTGTGTTTAAGTGCCTGCACTGCCATCATGTTTGCGCCACCATAGTGAAACTTGGTCAACACGTGCGTCTTCAGCACAACAACAAATATACCATTTCAAAGGGGTCCTTGTACAGATGCATGCTCTGTTCCAAAAGATATTTCACGAGAAAGCATCTTGCTGGTCATTATGTCATGAAACATGGAAAGGACGCCTACTTGGCACACTTTGTTCCAGTCTACATGCAACCGAAGCTGGACGCGACATCTTCTCGCTCCCCATCAAGTCGGAGGCGCTCTGAATCCAGCACATCGGCAGAGGGGAGCAAAATCCAAATCTTCAGGTGTCCATTCTGTTCATATGTGCACACCAGCCCCCATGGAACTCTCACCCACTGCCAAATGAAGCATCCCAATTTCACAGTGAAGACAGATATTCTTCGAATAGACGAAATCCCACTGACTCGTCTCGTCAGTAGTAAGAAAGGAGCCAAAACTAAACAGGGAGGATACGTGTGTAAAACATGTTCACAAGTTTGTACATCAACAGGAAAATATAAAGTCCACTGCCAAAAAGGCTGCAAAAGAACTTCGAAGGATTTGGCCAAACGTGAATATGTGGCTTCTCACAGGTTTCAGAGCTCAACGTCTTTGGGCGGCGATAGAAAAGACGAAATGTCAGAAGTTGAAATTGACGCTGAACGAAATCCCCACTCGGTTGCTCGTGAAACCAACTCATCACAGTCTCCGCTAACGCAGTCAGAGTCAAAAATATACAAGTGCCACATGTGCAACTACAGTGGATTATACCGGAGATATCTGCAAGCTCACTACAAACAATTTCACAAACTGGATTCAGACGTCGTATTGAAGCTGCTGCAGAAGTATAACAAGCGGAAGTCCTTCGAGAGGCTGAAACCGCTTGAATCATCTGAGGAAAAATCTGAGCAAATCTCACACAATAAGTGTATAAAGTGTCCAGACTTGACGTTCGACTCAGAGGATCTGCTCCTTGAACACTACTGTACGTTTCATCGCCCAGAAATACAAATGGACTTTGTTGTGCTATCAACTGGAGAAAAGAAGAAATCAACGGGGCTTTACACGTGCAACCATTGCATTAAACAGTTAAATGGCATTAAAAAGCTCGGCGTTCACATGCATAGACACAGAGAAACGAAGAAAGAGGAGGCAAGGAAGCGGGCATCTCTCCAAGAGTCTACACTGGATCCCAACTCCACTGAGGTATGCTAATTGAGCCGGAACACAAATCTGACTTTCACTTCTTTGTTTTCTTTAAAAAAAAAATATGATAATTTCAACACCATTTCGGTTTAATTTTCAGCCTGACGTGATATATGAACGGCCCGCGTTGGAGTCTTTGGAGGAGTTCACACCAGGAAGCGCGACATCATCGGATTTGACCGGTTTGTCGACCAGTCCCGTCAAGTTTCTTCCCAAACTGGACGACGTGAAGCAGTCGGCGCCAGAGGGAAATGACAACAAACACAGCTGTAAGCAGTGCGGGCGCTCGTTCATGTCCCCGAAAGTTTTGCTCTCGCATGAGCGAAGTCATGCCACCATGGCAGCTATCAAGAACTTTGGCAGCAAGTTCACAACCGAACTAGACAGCAGGTGAGAAGCTTCGGTTTGTAATGCAAATGTTAACACTTGATGTGGAATCCTGCTCTGGAAGATAACCGGGGAGGGGGGAGGGGGGTGTCACCAGGGGTCTTCAACTTGTTAAATGAGGGCTATTTCAACGGGACCAAGGAATATAAAATGTGACTTTTTACCAATTTCCAGAATATATTTAAAACATTTATGGTCCTGTAGGCTTCCAGTGTTGAATTTCTGTGTTTACACTCTGCTCCATTTCACTGTTTTAGTCTTAGGATACAACACTTCTGAAGCCCATTTTATTCAACAACACCAAATACAACATTTCAAGGCACTAAAACAAAATTTGTTTTTGTTTTTAGCTCCTCTCATGCTTTTGATGCTCACCGGCTTCATATGGCATAAAGGACTTCTAGCCTATGCTGTTGTTTTATCATTCTGTTTCTCTCTCCTCTCCTCAGAGTTTCCAAATACATCATGTACAAGTCTGGCGTTACGAGACCATTTCAATGTAGCATCTGTTTATACCGAACAACTGTGCTGGGCCTGTGGTGGAGTCATTTTCAGAAAAAGCATCAAGGTGAGATTCATGGATGAATGTTATATTTCTGGTCATCATTCTACACATGGAAAATACAAATACTGTTCACTTTCACTGACCACGAAAATCATAGGCTGCAGCCAGTGGCTTATTTATTCCTGTCCTGTCACTTCTATGGAATAACCTAGAGTATGTACAACTTACAAACTGTGTAAAGCCTGATATCTGCAGAACTTGGCGTCTTCGGTGTGCTGCGCCTCTTTCACATGAAGTTTTCTTGTGTTTTTCTTCTATCGTCTTTATGCTTCTGAATGCCCAGATGTTGTGGATCTGACTAAAGCCATCCACGATGAGAATGTTGGTGAGGATGGCGTTGAGAGGATGGACATGGAGCCTCCAGATTTACTGAAGCAAACCGACAGCTGGACTGATCCTGGTGACAAACGTGCAGCAGCTGAAAGCAAGTGCTCCGTTCGCTGTAAACGTTCTCTGTTTAAAGACAAGCCACTTAAAACTGACTGACCGTGTCCATTTGACAGATTCGATGGACTCGGAGCCTCCGGACGTGAGGAGGCAGCTCAACCACTACAACTTCATGGCACAGAGGAACGCTGAAGCGCATGAGCAAGTGTGGAGGTTACGCAGGGACAGTCTGCTTCACTGTGAGATGTGCGATTTCAACACTGAACACCTGTCTAGTATCCGGCGGCACTACCTGAACCGCCACGGAAAGAAGATGCACCGGTGTAAACAGTGCCAGTTTTTTACCGAGTCAAGGTACGCTGCAGACATTTTCCCCAGCATGCCGGATTAACATTTGTTGCATCACAGCTTATTTGATAGCTTTTATATGTCCTGTTACAGCTATATCCTCTTATTTATGCCTGAATAATATGTTTCAGAGATTATTTGACTCTATAGAAACATCCCAAAATTCAAAAGCCATCATCCCTGTGTATAGTGAGCAAATATATGTAAAGATATCACATCTTGTGTCGTCGTGATAATGTGTCAATTCTCAGAAACACAATGAGTTTTTAACAACTTGCTGAATACATCCACATACTTCCATATTCTCTACCTTTCAAATATTTGCGAACTAATACTAAAAGCGCATTTGGGTTGGTTTTATGTTTCTCGGGCTTCTTCTCATGTAGAAATGCCTAACAATACTTCCAATACTGTGACTGATTGACCTTTATATTTGATGGACACTGGAGGGGGAAGAAAACTCTTCTCTGTTCCGATTCTACAAAAAAAAGATTTTTCAGTTTTCAACATATAGCCTTTTATATTACTTGCATTTCACAATATAGCAAATTGTTATTTGCGATGTATTTTGCACATGTATACAGCTGTACACAAAGCCTAAGCCTTTGTAGATAAAGGATGTCCAAATTTAGATATGAATAGTCATATTTACAGAGGTCATCTTTCATTTGGGATATTTTGTATATTTGTGGTAACACAGACTATCTCTAGATATTTGTCACAATTGGTATTTTGGTTTCCTCCTTCAGAAAAGTCCTAGAAATGCACATGTTGATGGGCCACTCCGCCTGTCAGTCGGTGCCGACTCATCAGAAGGACCTCTGCTGCCCTTTCTGCCTCTACCAGACCAAGAACAAGAACAACATGATCGATCACATCGACCTGCATCGCGGTACGTTTGTGTTCTCCGCGCTCCTCGTCACCACCATCTGCTGCATCCTGCTCATTCATCCTGCTCTCTCTTCCCGTCTCTTCTTCATTCTTTTTTTTGTTTTAGATAACCGTGTTGTGCCAATAGAGGTCCGCCGCCCGAAACTCTCCCGTTACCTTCGAGGCGTCGTCTTCCGCTGTCACAGGTGCACGTTCATGAGCAGCAGTGCGGAGAACCTGCGCCTGCACATGACCAGGCACGACGATGTCAGACCCTACAAGTGCCGGCTCTGTTTCTTCGACTGCACTCAGCTGAGCGACCTGGAGGCACACCTGAACGATAAGCATCAGGTGAGGATGTGGCTGTAGTCCCTCCAGTGCATCACTGGAATTCCTCCGTCTGAAGAACATTGCACTCGTTCTGTGTGGAATTTGGGCGTCTACCTTGGTTTAATCTGTTGTTTTTAGAGTTGCCGCTTCTTTTCTTTTGAAGATACTGGCCCATTTGAAGATATCACTATAGGAAAACAAATATACCATTCGATGGCATAATGCTGAAATAATTCTTTCATGTTTTGGCTCCGAATGCTGTTGTGGGATATGTGGGAAAGAGGAAGTTGTTGGAATACCAAGTTTGAACCTTTCCAACTTGAAGCACTCCAGAGTTCAGATTGCATTGCTGGCTGCATCAATATTATCTGCATTTCAACTGCAGAAACTTTTTAGGAAGGGAGAGCATTTTTCAATTACAGGATATGAATTCAGTTACAGGTTTGTTTGTTTTTTTACTTCCAAAAATAAAGAAACTATAGGTTTGTGGTCTGCAGTGCGGGCTATATCTGATTGTCCGACATCTCGCTATGTAGTATCTTTACCTAAGAGAATAATGTAGATTTTAACAAATGGAGTACTCGAGTGTTTGTGGTGTTGTGGGCCCCTGTCGCTGCTGGGGATCGTCTCCTTTCCATGTTTATCTCAATGAAACCATTCACAATCCCATAAAGCAAAATCATTATGAACACAAGTTGAACCTCCACATGAACAGACATGCCCCCCCCCCACCCCCCCTAATAGTCATTAGTGTATAAATCATTTATATTACAGGAATTGTGCTTTCAGCCAAACATGTTCAAGGATTCCATGAACAAGGAAATGTATTGATGTTTTACCAAAAGCTATGACGGTGAAGCACCTCTGGAAAGACTGTGCTTACGAGTTACTGACCTTGATGATGTGGCTGATGCACATTCCTGCACATTTGTGATGCAAGATTAAAGAATATCCACCCACGTACATGGAGGGGAATCAATGAAAATATTATCGTCAAATGTCTAACTCTTTGAAATATGAACCTGTAAAAGGAGTTAATTATTTGCCATAAAAAGTATAAAGTTATGATTGAAAAACTGTTGGAACAGAATCAACTTGGTGTATCAAGATATAAATCTCAGGTTTTCTCCCTCAGTGGTTTACTCCCTCTCTCTTTTGGACAGGTCATGAGGAATCATGAACTTGTGGGTCAGGTGCGTCTCGACCAGCTGGGGGTGAGGTCTGGTCAGACCCCCGACGTGGAGGAGGAACCTTTGGCGAACACGGAGCTCTGCAGCTATCGCAGTGAAGACGAGGACATGGAGGAGTTGTTGTTTACAGACTGCAGCGACGTTCAGCAAGCTGGGAACCAGAATCAAGGTCAGGAAGAAAACGGAGAAAGCCCCAACAAGAAGACTTTGTTGAACATTCATACTACTGAGCAAAACAAACATGAGCCAGAGCCACAACCTGGATTGAGGTCGGAAAGCGATGAGCAAGACCAAGCAGAACTCTGGGGCAATGAAGGCGGGGAAACGGAGGGGAGCTCCCCCACGTACTCCAACATCACCGATGAAGGAGAGAACACCGAGTCACAGAGAGCACTGAACATTGAGGCGAGCGTAGAGGACGACATCCTGCGCAACATCCTGGTGCTGGACGGCGGCGTCTGTAGGACCTTGAAGAAGACCGACCCAGATAGAACAGTTAAGACGGAGCCAGATACCTCCCCGAGTGGTGAACGGAGCAGCATCACTCAGGACCAGAGCTTAGCAAAAATCAGTCCGACACATTCAAATGATACCAAGGCTGAAAAGAGTTTCACCAGTGAAATTCAAACCCTCCCGCCCAGTATTTTGCCCAAGCAGCCGAGCTTGAGCCGTGAAGACGGTTCTCCGACTTGCCAGCTGGAACAGGAGCCGAGTGGGAGGAACAGCGACGACGCACCGGATACTTGCAGAGAGATGCCAGTGCTGGAGAATGAATACCTCAAGGGTAAGATGCACCTCCTGGATTCTAGCAAGCAAGAGAAGGACGGCGATCATCTGGTACAGGAAGAAGATGTCAACATGAGCAGTGAAGATGATGCAAAGTCCTGCAAGGAACAGGAGAGTCCCAGTGAGCTCACAGGTAACTATGAATCCCACAATGTTGGCTAACATTCTTTATTTGGCAGCGACAAAATCATCTAAAAACTGAGTCGTATTCCTTAAAACAGTGGTCGTTCGTTTGACCATTTAACCATGCACAAAAACAACTGACAGTCGAGCGCGGTAAAGAAGTACTGGCGGAATGTAGATTAATGGATTTAACTGCACAATTTCATAATAAAGCTTTCGTTGGGGACCTCTGCTTTGAAGCACGGCTGCTTCCGCTCCTCCATACAGTAATTTTCAACGAGGTACATCTGCCCAAACTCCCATCTGCTTATCCTGGAGAGAAAGAGTCGGTCTCCATATTCAGAAATCCCTTTATTGAAGTTATAGCAGCTGTTTGATGAATTTATCACAAAAATGTGTTAAACATCAGTACTTCACACACAAAAAAAAACCTTTTTACTTTGTACTCAATGGGTCTAGTTAGTCATAACTTGAGAAAGTTTGAATCGTTTTATTGTTCCTCTCTTCCCCCAGCGGACAAGAACAGCTACGCTTGTGAGCTCTGCGGGAGGAAGCTGGCGAGCAGCTCTGAACTGAAGCTGCACACCGTGCGTCATGGGATGTAAACGTTTCGGCTCTCGCCTGCGGACCTGCACCCCCAGGAGCTCCGACAGACCGTCCACTGTCTTTCAACTGTTAGCGATTATTGACCAAGTGTTCTTGTTTTTGTATATTTTGAACCTTTTGTAATGAAGTGTTTTTACTGTAGACATCTTGCATTCAGACTTTAAAGTGGTGTCTTTCAGGAAAGCAAGTTGTCACCGTGTGTAACTAAGATATTTCAGTTTGTTTTATTCTGACAGTAATGGATGTTCATGTATAAAGTTTATATGATTTCCCCCCCCCCTCCCCTTGCATTTTGTGACGATGTATTTTATATGAAATCTGTTGCTGTAAAACTATTCGTTACACTTTGACCTGTTTTATATATCTACTTAAACTGTTAAATATAAAGATGTGAACCAACCTCAACACCCATGGGAGTGGAAACAGACTGCTGCTTCAACAACTTGAGTATCATGCCATACCATTTACTTTGGTATTACAGTTCCATAGTGAAGCTTTTGTTATATTTTCAAGCCATGTTTTAAAAAAAAAAATTAATAAATATGATTAAACTAAGTTTTTTTTTTCCCTCTCAAAGCTTGATAAACGTTCATAAAGTGCAAGTCATTAAAACGCTGCATGTAAAACTCGTCTTAATAGCACAAAAATGCATTGGATGTTTACACTAAAAACTGAATCTTATATGCAGTATAGACGATGTATTCTGAATTTGTAGAAAAAATATTTTAAAATGGGGACATCAGTATCTTGAATGATGTTACATGTCCTCTCATAACCAATATTGGTCAATTTAGTCATTCTGGCTATTTCAAATCTCAAATTTAATGTAATAATTTGCACAGAATGTGATGGGATATTTGAGCCATTGTCATAATAGCATTTTGACAATGTAATAGGTTATTAGATTAAGCGGTAACATTTTAAAAAATATTTTAAAAACTAATAATTGCAGATATTGTAGTATTACAAATATGAATTTCATGGGAAAATTAGCCTAATAAGACCTTTAATGCAAACATTACAATACACCTATCATTGGTTTTGAAATATGTTTTATTGCTTGCTACACATAAAAACAAGTTTCATTAAACAGGTACCCTGGTTACATAGACCTGCAGGGTATTTCAATGTAAATGTAAAATTTCCATATGTCAAGGAAATGTGGAGACTGCTTTTATGTAGTTCTTATTTATTTGTAAAGCATTGTGAATTGCCTTGTGTTTGATTGGTGCTCTATAAATAAATTCCACTTGCCTTGCCTTGCCCTCATAATTACACGATGATGTACAGCAAAAATGACATTGAAACCCAGATACTTTTTTTTTTCCTTTTAGATCAAGGGCCACTTACAGCTCAATTCGAGCGTATTGGGGTTTGATCTGTTTAAAATAAATAAATAACCTTGAGAAATAAATGTTCCCTTTTGTTTCCATGTAGATTTTGAACTCTTGACCCTCTTTATATCTTTTTCTTTTTTCTTTTTTTTTTTAAACTAAAACAAGTGGTCCGTTTGAAAGAGAAATAAATACAGTTCAATCATGATGCCCTTACTATGGCGCCTACACACTACACAGCAAAAAGTATAGGAAATGACTTGATTTTGAGTGTTATTTGCTAAACATGCTGAAATACCTGCACTTCAATGTTTCTTATCAGACTAATGTGGGCAAAAGCTTGAGACTTGGCTTTTGATGGTAAAGCATCTTTGATAGTAAAGCCATGATGCAGGTAGTTTTTACCGCTGCGTCGCTGACCACAGTAAGATCTGTCAGCTCATTTCACAGGTCTCATTTTTGGGTCAATTCCAGTACTTTTACTAAAACTAAACTAAAATCCCATAAAGGAGATTGGTGGATTGTGCATTTAACTGCTTTTAATTTTAAATAGAAAATGATCATTTGAAGTAAGAGTGGCAGGGTTTATCAATTAATCTTCTGTCTGCTCCCTTTCATTCAGGATTTTATAAACTTTAGTTCTGTATTGTATTTGATAGGGTTTTTTTTTTTGTTATTTTTACAATGAAACTAACTTGATAAGATAAGATAAGATAATCATCATCATCATCAGAGGTTCATATTAATAGAACCAGGTGAAGTTTGAAAAACACGAGCAGCACCTGAACGCACCGTGGTGTGTTTGCGGTTATTGGTTACCGCACACTGTTGTCATCCAAATGTAAGAGGACACCGCTTCCTGGTGTGTGGACTCACTATAATGGTCAGATGAGGAGGTAGAAACCTTCCATACCTCGATGTGAGAGCAGCTCTCCGGGGAAACAGAGTGAGTACAATCCTTCACCTTGTCTCGGTTCTCGCTGTGTAAAGAGGAGATGCTGCCGGTGTTGTCACCGGGTCAGTGTCCGGTTACACTGACATCCACTCACAGGGAACACGTTGCTTCCTTAATTTGAGTATTTTTATTTGTATTTAATTACAAATAGTTTACTTTAGGAGTAATGCGAAGAGTGTAGGGAGCAGGATGTGTTGCTCTGAGCACCGAGAGGAATTATTTCCTTCTTCCTTGAACGTCGCATTTCTCTGCCTATTTCCTGATGACTTACTGTAAAAGAAGAAGTTAAGAAACACCCTGGCACACTATCATATTCATAAACATTTATCTTTGGAATAAGCAAACTTTTCACTCTAACTTTGAAAATGTGGCAACATCCACAAGTTCAATAGGTTAAAAAAAAAAGAAAAGTAAGTAATGTTGATCACGTTGTATAGCTACTGCCTAATGTGGGCTTGTTGAAAGATTTACAGTTATGAGGAAACACTTTTGAATGTTCACTCAACAATCTGTCAGCAAGATTTTAGCGGATGGCACCCTGCCTCACAGTCAGAGAATTCCTGGTTTGAATCCTGTTTGGGGACCTTCTGTGTGGAGTTTTCACTGTGCATCAGGGTCCAATAGTAATAATAATAATAATAATTATTATTATTATTATTATTATAATAAGTATTATTATAATTATTATTTTTATTAACTGACGACTTTGAATTACCTATCATCCCACAACTTTTGAGATTAATGGTTGACCGATAAACCAAAAAAGTTTGAGGTGTCTCAAAGAGACACACAACCACACACGCTCACATTCACATTTTGGGGCAATTTAGGATTAGGATTGGGATTAGGATTGAAAATGTATTGTCATTACACATGGACCAGTACAGAGTAATGAAAAGTCATTTGGCATCCCATTGTTATATACAGAAACGAGTGATTATATATCTATATTTGTATGTACAGAAAAGTGAACCCAGTCATGTTAATCAACAGCTAGAAGACAATACTACAAATGGCATGGTGAAATATACATATATACATCTTTTATATAGATAAATTTGAGAAGTATATAGACATGCAATCATGAAATGGGTGCGCATGTGTAGAGGTATGGTCAGTGGGAGGAGGAATTCAGATTGAGAACAATGGTGGAGTGGGGTCTGCAGGGGTTAAGGTTTAAAAGGAAGACAGCTCTGGTAAAAAGAAGTCTGCTGCTTTTGGTCCTGGGGCACCTGAAGTGCCTGCCTGAGGGCAAAGGGGTAAACAGCCCATGTGCCAGGTGTGAAGAGTCCTTAAGGATGCTGTGAGCATGAAGCAGACAGCATTATCTCTACTTCAGGGTCACCAATTAACCTCACGTTTTGGGACTGTGAGAGGAAACCAGAGTACAGGGAGGAAACACAGGTAGAACATGCAAACTACACTCAGAAAGGTCCCGGCCAGTACTTTAACCCTGAGGCGAACACTGTGAGGCGAGAGCGCTAACCACTGCCATGTGAGCATATTTATAACTCGTGGGAGACGCTCACCTTTCCCATGTGACTATTTTAAATTCATCAAAGTCAAGGGAGCTGAAGCTCTGCCCACTGTCTTTACTTATCTGACTCCTTCTTTAAATACAGCATCATTAACTGTAGAAACAAACCACACCATGCACAATCTTGTATGTGAATTCAAACCATTTGTTCCCAAACTTTTTGTGATGGAAAAAAAAATCACTTTACATTTTTGCTATGGTTTTATAGAGAAACAATAATGTGCCACAATAAATAACTATTCCATTCGTGCTAGTTAGCAGGGGAATAGAGACACAGTTTAAGTCCAGTTCATCCCAAATGATTAAAAAAACGTGAAGTATGTCAATATTCAATAAATAAGATACAATATGAGCTTCTGACAGTGCAGATCATTCTAGAAAATAATCCATGCTAATGACAGACTGGGATATTCTCTTGAAAAGTCCTGGAAGTGAGGCGACACTTATTCTCATGTTGTATTCGTCCAACAGAAATGGAAGTGTTGCCGAACTCAGGCGGAGGAATGTCAGTGGAAAACAAGCCTGCAGACGATGGAGGCGTCTTCTCATCGAAGGTCATCCGCATCGTGTTCGTCACACTGCTGCTCGACCTGCTGGGATTCACCCTCATTCTACCTCTGCTGCCTTCTATTCTGGACCATTATGCACAAACTGGGGTCAGTTCGGTTCAGTGCTTTGTTGCATTTTTACTTTGTGTCTGTGGACTTCTTGTTCATTTATTGAAAATATCAAGCGGATCTAGGAAAAGGCCTTCTGCTGTTGGATTCATTCAATATTTCACAAGGTGTACAAGCCTTTATTTTATTTTGTTATACATCTATAAAAACTGGATCCTCTTTTACTCACACTCAATAAAAAACTGAATTATATTAGTATTACATACCCTACTAGTGTTTTATCTGGGCACATTTAATCAAAGTGTTTTAAGCCATTATATTTTGAGATATCGTGCCTTTAATACTTCGGTAAGAACATGATTTAATACATAGGAAACATGAGAATTGGAGCAAAAATAGGTTCCTTCTGAAGACAACTAAAAAGAAAGTACAAAAATGTGGTATTTAATCATGCATTTGCCATTTTCCTGGCTGACCTTGAAAAGGTGGTCTTGAATTACATTTCTTTGAGGTGTCGATTGTAATGTGCTCTCACACAGTGAGAGTTTTGTGTAAAATCCTAACCAAGTCACGAGTGATCAGACTAATCGGATGAGGAGTCTGGAGAATCTTCGCTGCCGTGTTAAAGTGGCGCTTGGGTCTCTGCGCTGTGTTGTCCGACAGGATGCCGTGTACGAGTCTCTGCAGAGTGTTGTAGACTGGTTCAGGGAGGCGGTCGGGATTCCTTTGGAGAAGAAGTACAACAGCGTCCTGTTCGGAGGTATGTCGGATTGGTTTCGCCGCCCGTAGAGCTGAGCCAGAGCTGATTCCACGAATGGTTGATGTTCTGTTGCAGGCCTGATCGGGTCGCTGTTCTCCCTGCTCCAGTTCCTGTCATCGCCTGTGACGGGGGCTCTGTCGGACCGTCATGGCCGACGGCCTCTGCTGATTCTCACCACAGTAAGAAAAAAAAAAGCCAGTGTTCCACTTATACGAGATTATGTTTATTAAGGTGGTAATCCTAATCCCTGCTGATCTTTGAGTCACTGACTTTGTCACCATTCATTCCCCACGTCCTCACAGTGCTGATTCATTCAGATAAAAATGGACGCCTTATTTTTCAGTTGGGCCTGATGTCCTCCTACGCAGTCTGGGCTGTTTCCCGGAGCTTCAGCATGTTCCTTTTGTTCCGGGTAATTGGGGGCATTTGTAAGGGCAACGTCAGCCTCTGCACCGCCGTCGTGGCTGACCTGCCTTGCCCGAAGGCACGGAACCGAGGAATGGTAGGTACACGCATCCTGGCTCTCATTATGATCGGGATCAGCGTCACTGGAGCATCAGTAACGACGAGGATCTGATTCTCACAATTGTTTCTCATTCGAGCAGGCGATGATCGGCGTGGCCTTCTCCGTAGGCTTCACAGTCGGACCCCTGCTGGGAGCTTACTTTGCCATCAGCTACAGGACAGCAGGAAACGACTTCTACCACACCCCGGCGATGCTGGCCTTGGCTTTCAGCGCCGCCGATCTCCTCTTCATCTGGCTCGTGCTGCCAGAGACACTAACCAAAGACAGAACGGTTCGTTTGTGGAGGTGGTTGGTGTGAGACAAGCCCAGCTTCTTAGTTTAAATCAGGAGGCAGCAGCTTTTGTCAATTCTTTCAGAAATGAAACCCACACATTTCAGGGTAGAACTATCAAGGTCTTTTTTCTTTTCTTCTTTTACTTCTAATATGAGAATATTAGAATGGAGAAGGATTTAAACTTGGATTCTTATTTATTCTTCTGTTTTAACCTATTTCCACTTATCTGTTACACTGCATTTTAGGCACCTTATTTTATCTATCTATCTATCTATCTATCTATCTATCTATCTATCTATCTATCTATCTATCTCATTATGTGACATTTCTATCCAATCAAATCTGTTGAAGAGTCAAACAACAACCAGAATGACACATTTATAGCTTTAATGCTTCTGAATGGAGAAATAAAACCGACTGTTCTAGAGTACAGATCACACAATGAAAGTGCACTCTTTTTTTTTTAACAATCCACCACATAAACCTACAGCATGAGCAATCATCATGTTTCATCCTAGACTTCGTCTTCAAGCTGCGGGGACTCCCGGGACCTCCTCAGCCCGATATCTTTGTTCCAGTTTTCAGCCGTGACCAGGACCGAGGAGCCTCCTTCTGAAGAACGTAAGTATTGGACGCAATGGGTTGAGGCTTATTCGCAACTTTTGACCCATTTATCAAGCATGATTGAACCTTGGCACGCTAATAGGAATCTGTTTTTTCTCCTGCAGAAATGCAGAGGCTTCGCGTGTTGGGCCTGGTTTATTTCTGCTACCTCTTCCTGTTCTCCGGTCTGGAGTTCACACTAAGTTTTCTGACTCACCAGCGATTCCACTTCACCAGGTGGGAAGTCAAAGATAAAGCTCTGAGCTGGTTATCAGATGTAGTGAGAAAAGAGGAACAAAAACAACCTTTATGTTATTTTATTTTTTTAATCTCTCAACAGTATGCACCAAGGGAAGATGTTTTTCTTCATCGGTGTCATCATGGCTCTGATCCAGGGAGGATATGCTCGCCGGATCAAACCAGGGCACCACATCAGGGCTGTTCGTCTGGTGCGAGCATCACGGTTGGATTTAAGATAATCCCAAGTTATAGATGACTTGACCTCGCTGTAACTTTTCCCTGCTTCTTCCAGGCGATATTAATGTTGATCCCAGCATTCATCCTGATTGGATTGTCCGTGAACGTCACGATGCTTTATGTCGGCTTGGCACTGTACTCCTTTGGTGAGTCGCAATGTCTGGAAAGTAGCAACAATAACGAATCTTAATCAAATAAAATGCACTCCTGGAAATTAAATCAAATGAAAGTGGGGGGAAAAAAAGTTAAATATATATATATATTTTTTAAACATGAATGCAATGATATGCAGAAAGCCTTAGTTCAGAAAATATGATGCAACATAAGAATGTTTTTCAATTTTTTTTTTTTTTTACTTAAACTGAAACAGAAGTAAACGCCTCTTTGAAATAGATTTTACTTTGCAGTATCTGCTTAGACGTGTCAAAACAATTTCTACTGTATCAACAATGCAGCAGTTAAAAAAACCTTTAGAAACCTGAATAATCTGCTTCAGTAAGTGTTTCATGAGCCAGATGGAACAAGTGCTGCTGTCTCACGTCATCGACCCAAGACCAACAAAGTGAGGAGAAACTGTTTATGCTGCCAGTCGAGTTTTTATTGGGCTGAGAAGGTAAAATAAAAGGTCAAATAGTGATATGACAGGAAACAATGCCTGTATGGATAATTACAAATCATCATTTTGAACTCTGGGCAGCATGACTCTGCACAGTGAGGTACTTGCTGACTGGAGTTTGCATGTTCTCCCACTGCCCATTCAGGGCCGCAGTCCTTCACGCTTTGAGGCAGTAAACGCTGAGTGACTCTGGCCTGTCCCAGACAAAACATGAGCAATCGTGAGCATATCACTTGTTGTGGCTTACACTCGGCGTTCTCATCCCGTACAATGGGTTTTGTTCAAAGAAGGCTGTGAGAACCGTGCAGACTGAGATAGTTCTCCGTCTCATCAGCAGCAAGCGCAGCACAACGTAAACACTGCATCAACACAAAGGGGAACCGTCCCAAGCAGGTACAATGATGGACCACATTCACATTCTGCTCTGTTAACCTTTTATTTTGTGGTTGAGCAGGATGAGAGTGCAGTCAAACTTAATGACAAAGCCAAGTATCTACCTGAGTTTATACAATGGCAGTGTAGCAGGTAATGAAATGATGAGATTGCTAACATTTTATTTAAATTAATAAAGACATACAGTGGGTTGCACAAGCATCCAGACCCCTTGATCTTTTCCACAGTTTGTCACATTACAACCAGAAATTTAAATGCGTTTATGTGATAGACAAACACATGCTGCATAAATATGAAGTGGAAGGAAAATGGCGTGCAAACGTATTTATCGCCCTGAACACACCATCCCAGCTTGAGCTATTTTGTGAAGAAATACAGACAGAAATGTCCGTTTTTGCACGCCACACTTTTTGGTTTTGTGTTTGTAAAACCATTTTCCTTCCATTTCACAATTATGCGGCACGTTGCGTTGGTTGAATACATTTACACCTGTGGCTGTAATGTGACGAAAAGTGGAAAAGTCCAAGGGTTGTGGATACTTTTCCAAGCCACAGTAAAACCCTCCCAATCAGCCATTCATGGATGAAACATGGTTGATTTTCATCAGGATATGAGGTGATTTCAACAACATGAAGCATGCCAACACATAAACCTTCTTGTTTCCGCAGCGGCTGCAGTCGTGGTTCCCTGCCTGTCGACGCTCGTCTCTGACCACGGTGAGCCTGCTTTTTCACTCTCGCTGACGGTAGCACTCTTCATTACGACGCAACGCGCTCACTGAAGCGACTGTGGCTGTTCTTCCAGGCTCGGCCAGTCAGAAAGGCACCGTGATGGGGATCCTGCGTAGTTTGGGCGCCCTGGCCAGAGCTCTGGGACCTCTTGTGTCGTCCTCTGGTGAGATATTTCAAGATCATTTGCAGCTTTTTTTAAATTATTTCATTTCCCTCGTGTTTTACTCGTTGTGTTTTCGCTGCAGTTTACTGGATAGCCGGAGCGCAGGCCTGCTTCCTCATCACCGCGGCCTCCTTCATCGTACCCCTGGCTCTGTTGAGCACGGCCAGGCAGCTCAAAGTGGACTGAGCACCACGGAGGCTCACACACACTTTTTTTTTTTTTTTTTAAATGAATGTTTTTAATGTTTACATCTTCTGGGAAAGTTAGCACTGAGTTTTCACTCTGTCTCATTCAATAATAACGGGGGAGGCGTTTACGGTCTGCGCCGTTGGCCAAAAACAAAAATCCCGTGACGCAATAAGACGATCCCATAAATGAATGTTGTTTATGTGCACATGTGGACCGATTAAGACTGTAAACTACATGGGATTGGGACAATCTGAGGAAATGTATGCTGGTGGGTCAAGGATATAACTTGATATCGTCGTATTTTATCAATCACACTGATTTTGTATTTTTTTTAACATAGTATTTTATATTGTCACTCTCTTTGAAACATATTGTTGTATGTAGAGATATTTATCTCATCTAAAGTATTTAATAAATGGGACAAAAATGGCTTCAGTGTAATAGATTCCCTCTGTAGTCTAAGTATTGTGCTTTAGTATTGCTTTATGGTAATCACATCTGGATGGGAATTAAATTAAAAAGTACAAGAGATCCACATCACATATTGTGAAAGTTTTCACACAATATTGTAATAAATTATTTGACATTTTGCATAACTTTTAGAGCGATGACTTAATCAAGTTCATTAACAAGTAACCAACTTAAATTGTCAGGGAACATAGATACCCACCGAGTCTATTTTTAACTTCCTATGTTTGTACATAAATGATCTTAATTTTCCTTCTTGTCTTCTACTAGGCTTGTTCCTTTACTATTAGTGTCGTATCATTTAGCAGTATAAATCTATTATATTCTCCAAACTGAACTGTTTGGAAAAGCAGAAGTGTTATGCTTTTCAGACATTTCTCTAATTCGACAAATCCTATAAAAGTAGCATTTAGATCATAGATCAGCTAAACTTTCATGTATCCTGTCGCTGATATCAATGAACTAGTTAGTGTGAAGAAATGCAAGAATTCCAAATCAGGTAAATTTAACATTGTTTTAAATTGAATCACGTAGGCTCAGGGGTGACCTGTGAATGAATGTCTCCAACTCAGGTCGGCCTTTGGTCAGTTTTTTTTTTTTTTTTTAATACAAGTCCAGTTTTACTTTTCTGCTGTGACAGAGATTCATGCAGGACTCAGATTTCCTTTGCCCTGGATGTAGACTGTCAGGCTGGAGCACTTTTTTTGCTCTTCAGCATCGCCTTTGCTTTACAACATTCACAACACCCTGATCAGAACCGTCATATTACAAGAACCTGATATGACCTGGCTTGACAAAATTGAGCCTGTGCGTCTGAACTGAGGGCAAACAATCCACTCTCGAGATAAAAATCTATTTGTGTTAATCTAGCTTTATAAGAGTTGAAAACATTTCAAAGAAAACTGATTTTTTTTTAAACAAATTTCTTCACAGTTGTGTTGAAAAACCATTTTAAGAGTCGATCTCGAGAATGTAGCAGTACAAAGATTTAAGTTTTTCAGCGCGAGTTAAGCAAACGTAGGCAAACGTGAAAAACGTGAATAAATGAAGCTCTTAATCTGGTTCACACAGGCTCCAAAAACCGTATTTTATCATTCATGCTCTGGAACATTCACACTGAAGAAAGTCTTAAGCATCTTGTTTCAGTCCTGTAACATTCGTTTGAGGCATCAGCGACTTGAAAAAATAAAATAAAACAAACTCAAAAGCTTGTCCAACAAAGCATTTAACGGTTAAAAAAAAAAAAAAAAAGTAATACGTTTACAGGAAGCATGCATGCATTGTTCTGGAACTTTTCAAGAGTGTAACAATTATTTCAAAGAGAAATGAGTAACTGATTGAAAACCTCTGGTTTAGATCAACCAAAGTGTGGGAGGAGCTCGAAACATGAGAAACTGTCAGGAGATCTGTTACTTTAAAATTGTTGAGAGGATTTAGAAAGTCACCAACTCATAGCTGTGCGCTAATGAATTAGAATTTGTGTAAATATATTCACTTCTAATAGTGAGTGTTCTATTGGATATAGCTTTACTCTCCACTTGTGTATTTCTGTTAAAAGAAATCATGCTGGGAAAAGGCTTCTCTTGCAGCTGCTTTTCACTTTAAAAAACAAAACACTAATTTACTCAAAGCAGCTCGTAGTGAAACGACTTGCGTCTGTTCAACAGAACAGCTGTGAACTCTCGCCCTCCGCGGGCTCTCCTGTGTTGTCCATCTCTACGACTGGCGCCCCGGGCAACGCGCCCGTATGCAAGGCTACGTGCCGGGCCAGGCAGGACGCCACGTAGAAGCCCTTCCCGCAGATGACGCACTCGAAGGGCTTTTTGCTGCCGTGCCGCCTCATGTGGACGGACAGGTCGCCGCGGTACCTGTAGTCCTTCCCGCAGATCTTGCAGGAGTACGGCCGCTCGCCGGTGTGGATCCGCGTGTGGTTGTTCAGGCCGCACAGCTCGTAGAAGCTCTTGCCGCAGACGTTGCACTGGTAGGGCTTCTCGCCTGTGTGCCTCTTCATGTGCCGGTTCAGGATGGACGTGTCGGTGAAGCTGTTGCCGCACACTTTGCAGGAGTACGGCTTCTCGCCCGTGTGTGTTCTCTTGTGGACGTTCAGCGCAGATTTCTGACTGAACCTTTTATCGCAGATGTTGCACGAGTACTCCTTGAGGTCCGTGTGGATTCTCAGGTGTCGGAACAATCTGGACTTGAACCTGAAACCTTTCCCGCAAATCGGACATTTGATTGAATTCTGACCCGAGTGATCGCTGGAAGGAACCTGGAACTCTGGGAACGGGCTTCCTCTCTCAGTCGGGGTGTCGGTTACAGCGGAGTCGTTGGGTTGTGGCTGTGTAACAATGTCGTGTGCCAACATTTTCTGGGCCGCGCTTTCATCTGGAGTCGCGGTTTCATCCTCGCTGTGTTCGTCGTATGTGAAAGTCAGCATGAAGCAATCCCTCTCCTTCCTCAACGCAGACTGATCCCCCTGCGGCGAGATGCACAGATCATCCTCTTCCTCTTTAATCTGGGAGTCGTCTTGTTCCACACTGGAACTCCTCTCCTGGTCAGAGAACTGCTGTGGAATCACCCCCTCTTCCTCCTCCTCCTCCTCCCCCTCCTCTTCCTCGTCCTCCTTATAGACAGCTTGCTCTGGTTCATCTAGAGGAAACCATGACAGAGAAGAGGATGAACACAACCACATGTTAGGATGGCCAACTCAAGCGCTATGAAAGCAGAACCGCAGTAACAAACACTGGCGTTTCAGTTAGTGATTTTGCAGAGTATTAATGCACATCGCATGGAAACATATTGTGGTCGTGTGACAGATTGTGTAGCCGAGCTTCTAAGCGCCATCATCCAAATTACAGAGCATCTTCCTCACACCAACCGCCATAACGTCGGCGGTAATTAAAGAGTGAACCAGTCATCAGACTGACCCACACACGGCTCGTCTGAAGTATCACAACACAATTATACAGCTCACGCACAGTATGAAGAGAAGGTCAAACTGAGGGCAATACTTTGCCTTTATCCAGTAATTACTTTTATTTCACAGTTAAGTAACAGTACTACTTTTTCAAGGTACAAAAACTGATTCATACCACATGTATGTAACAGAGATAAAACCCATGTAAAGCCGGTTTTGTTCCATCAAAAAAATCTGACACAGCATCCAACCATCATCAGACATTTATCAAAAAGGCTCCAAAGAGCTTGGAAAGATCAACAGACGACGCCGTTGGTTTATATGAGAGCAGTTATTGTTTGACAGAAACAAACGCAACTCACTGCGCACAACGTTTCTCCATCATCTGATCAGCAGTGATGTTTTCACTCAATGAGCCGACAATAATGACATTAAAACCATCTGTAGTTTTATTTTCCCCTCAGGGAATTCATAACATGACGCGCGCACGCGCACACACACACACACACACACACACACACACACACACACACACACACACACACACACACACACACACACACACACACACACACACACACACACACACACACACACACACACACACACACACACACACACACACACACACACACACACACACACACACACACACACACACACACACACACACACACACACACACACGACCCGTCTGGACGTAACCATTGTCGGGATCCGTATGAATGATCCTACAAGGATCTTATACGTAGAATTCAGCTTCAATAGCCAGACGTTATTTGACATTTCCTTCCTTGTTTTGCAACCAACCGATCATTCTTTGTGAAACTCAAAGACCAGCCGAGGTTATCTTTCCTGAAATGGATGCAGCAAAACGTCCAGGTTTGTAATGAAAACATCAACAAAACTAATTGCGCTTCTCCCTTTTTCTTAATTTGATCAATTACATTTCACTTCAGCCATGCAGCAAACCAGGAGGTGCACAAAGAACAGAAAATACGCTCAAAAGAGCCACAGTTTAGCAGTTTGGAACAAAAGAGGCCTCTGTAGTCAGAACAAGTGGTTTGTACCAGCAGGCTGAGTGAGGTGGAACCAAGTGTTTGAACAAAGGATTAGCTGGGAGCCTTTCTTGATAACCTGTTTATTGAACAGCTTCACCATAGTACACCAGCTCCCTTCATACAAGCTGCTTTTATTATTATTTGAAACATGAAGCTTTGATTTAAAACTTTAAAATGTAAAATCTATTGAACACAGTCTAAAAAAAGGAATTGGAAAATGGGAATAAATATTTGTTGGAAGATTTGTTTGTGTAGAACATTTTTGATAAAATCATATTTAAGAGACACAACATGTTTCATATGTGGAAGATACATCATGTTTTGGTTTCTCAAACATACACTTGTATTTAAAATATGGTACTCAACCACATGACTGATTTATGAACTGCATATTAATCAGTTTTTTCTGTACTTTGAAACTCATCGAGGATAAATGCTCAGAAACAGTTCTGTTTTCTCAGCAGACCACATGATTCTGACATTTTTCATGCATGAATAACCTCCCAAAACAAACTACCACATCAGAAGTGTGTAATTCAATTAAAGCCATGATAAAGTCTTCAGAAAGTCTTGATTTGAGTCGGGGATCAGCCAAACTGAAGTCCACTCATAAACCAGTTATAAAGCCTGTTTCACTTGAGCAGAACACTTCAAACCGTTTGGAGTTTTGCATGAAACGTCTGCTGATATGAACTACGCCTCAGAAAGAAAAAACCAATAACCTCTGAGCTCAGCTACATTTACTCCAAATGTACACAGGAATCAATGGACCAAATTAAGATGTCTTTTCATAACTTCACGATACAAACGGAACAGACACTGTGTTCCTGGAAGGTCACCGCAGACAAAGCTGCTACTTCAGCAGAACCGCAAACCTGAAGAACAAGTAAGCACTACACACTGCTGAATCCACTGGAAACGGAGGAAGGAGGAGGTCAGAGGGCTGCTCAGGCCAGATGTCGAACAACAATCTGATCCGAAACGGTTCTTCCAAGATTCCTACTCAACGTCATGCAGCTTTTGAAAATACTTGGTCAGTATATCCCTGGGACCTGTGTCTTTTCTCTGATATCCTCCCAAAGACATGCTTCTGAGGTGAACTGTGGGTGGATGGATGGATGGATGGATAGATGGATGGATGGATGGACAGACACTTTCTTAGCCATTCTTGCATTATGTCAAGCTTAAAAGGAAGCACTGTTATTCCAATGTGCCTACACAATGATTAAGCACTGCATCCTCAATATACCAGTGTAAATGGGGTGATATTAACTACTTCCGGGCTGTCACGTGAGGGCGCACATCTCGGAAGTGGAACTTTCTTACTTGGAACCTTTCAAAAATTCCCTGCTGCGTGAACGAACCACACTAATAAATCAGCGTTTTTAAAGAATCCGAGGTAAACTGACAGTTTAATAGTTTATATCCAGCATGTATGAGTTTCAGCTGGCGGTTTAAAGAGTAAAGTCTATCCCTTCAGTCCCTCGTTGTACGTCGCGTCTCTATTCGTGCAGGTTTGACCATCAGCGGATCAAACATTAAGACGGAATATGTGTTTTTAGCGTTGTTTTTCTGTGCAGACAGAGTGAGTGTTTGACAGACCTGTCTCTGCTGGAGTTATTAGTGTCTCTGGAGTGTTTATCTGTGCTTTCTGCGCTCCGTGCAGCAGTGTTTGCTGCCGGCTGATCTCCTCTTCGTAGTGGATGACAGTCTCCTCAAACACCCGGAAGATCTCCTCCGCAGCAGCACTCAAACGCTCACTAATAAACTTTCTAAAACCATCAACCGAAGACATATTTGGTTTGAATTCAAGCTTTTATCGGCGTTTTCCTTCCCCCACCACTACGTAAGGCGCCTGCGCTCTGCGCTGTGTGTCACACTTTAATGATCCGACTGAGTACGTGAGCTTGTTTTTGATTCCGTTACAGATCACGTGTCAAAAATTTATCCCCCCCAAAATATCTTCTAATATCCTAATTTTCATGTGTTTTTAATATTTCTCACAGACAGGCTAAATTATTTCAATCTCTTGTTCATAATTCTGACAATTATGGACATTAAAATCAAAAACCTTCAGTGGCTTGGAAAAACTATTGAACTTTTCCACTTTTTGCCACATTACAAGTAAATGTATTCTATTGGGATTTTATAGGACAGACCTTCACAATGTGTCACATAATTGTGAAGTGGAAGGAAAATTATATGTTGTTTTTTTAACAACCGAACAGTGTGGCGTGGAGAATTATTAATTCGCCGAGTCAATCCTTTGTATAGTCACCTTTAGTCACAGCTGCAAGTGGTGTGGGGTATGCCTCGACCAGCTTTGCACATTTCCACTGAAATTTTTGCCCATTCCTATTTGTAAAAGGCTCATTTAGATTGGATTGAGAGCGCCTGTTAACAGCAGTTTTCGAGTCATGCCAGAGATTTTTGATTGAAACGGTTCCACTGTAGCTCTGGCTGTATGTTTAGGGTTGTTGTACTGCTGGAAGGTAAACCTGAATAAAAGTTCAAGGGGTATGAATACTTCTGCAAGTCACTGTTTTTCTTTGAAATATTTCATAAGATTAAAAATAGGATTTATGTACATACAAGTCAAATTTAAACTAGCTCTTTATTGCTTCAGTGTGAATCACTATTGTTTTTACACCCAATGAGGATGTGCTGTTAAAATAAAAATGGAAAGTCAGAAAAACTTAAAGTCATTTTATTTAATAACATATGTACATATACATTTAAACCATCACCGTAATACTCCTGTCATTGATTAAGGTTGTGGTTTTAATCTGAAAGACCAAGACCCAAATAAATTGTCTTTTTGAGAAAAAATTCTTTATGCCATGACCACCTAACATAACACCACACACAAACAGAAAACAAGAAACGGCACATGTCTTTTGGTGTTTCATCAGCATATGACAAAATAATACAATCTCATAAAATCTGGAATTGGGTTGAGCCTCCAATCAGCACTAAGTTAAGACCAAACACAATCATGCACTAGAATCCACTGCAGGGGCTCAGAAACACTTCCATAAACCATTGTCTATGCAAAACAGCTCTTTGTGCAATCCACAAGTAGAGGCCTAAGTCATATGTAAACACAATCTAAGACACTGTCATCTTCACTGAATCAAAGCTCATTTAAGATGGTCTGAAGCCTTTGGTATTCGGATGATTCAATATATGAAATCAGTTTTGGAAAGTATAGACATAATGTCCCCTGGACTAAATATAGAGGGAGCTTGTTCTTAGTGCGAAAGGTTTCACATAATCTGCCTGTGATGGTACGGTGTTGCAGTAGCTCTGTTGAGGCGAGGAGCTGAAACATCTGGAAGGATGACTATCTTATGTGATAGTCATATTATTCGAAACAGATATGAATTGTCCATTGTTCACGTCTCCATGTTTACACGGCATGTTGAATATTCCCACACACACTTTGTAAAAAGTCAGTTCCCCGCGTGTGTCTTCTTGTGATTAGCCAGGCCCGACGCCACGGTGAATGTCTTCCCACAGGTGTCACACTGGTACGGCTTGACGCCGGCGTGGTTTCTCACGTGAGCTAAGAAATTATTATGATACTGAAACATCTGGCCGCAGGCGTCGCACCGGTACGGCGTCTCGCCCGTGTGGCTTCTCATGTGAACTGACAAGTCACCCCGAGACCGGAAGTCCTTTCCACACGTTTCGCAGGAGAACGGCTTCTCACCCGTGTGGATCCTTATGTGGTACTTCCAGTCCGACAGGAAATGGAATCTCTTCCCGCAGGTGGTGCAGGGAAAAGGCTTCTCTTCTGTGTGTGTTCTCATGTGATTGTTCAAAATCGATTTCCGTATAAACCTCTTCTCGCAGGTGGGGCAGGCGTGTGGCCTTTCGTTTGTGTGTACTTTCATGTGCATGACCAAGTTCGCCTCACTTTTGAGACACTTCCCGCATGTGCTGCAGCGGTAGCGTTTCTCATCCGTGTGGCCACTTCGATGACTTTTCAGCGTTGCTGCCTGAGTGAAGCTTTTGCCGCAGATGTCACAGGCGTACGGCCTCTCACCCGTGTGGACTCTCAGGTGTGTGATCAGACGCGACTTAAACCTAAATACCTTCCCGCAGGTTTCACACGAAAAGTTCCTTTGACTTGTGTGAGTTTCACAAGGGATGCCGGGCTTGGTAGAGCTGAAAACAACCTCAATGTCACAATTGCTCCTTTTTCTGCCATCTTGGTTCTCGGTGAAATCAGAGTCGTCAGAGAAGTGCTGCTGATCTGTGTTTCCTTCAGCAACCTCTGACATGTTTATAGAGTCTTCCTCTTCAGGATTCAGGTACAGAGCTTGAGCTTCACAAGAGGCATCTTCATCATAAGTGACAGTTACCATATATGTGTCAGCCTCTTGCTTCAGTGCGAGCGGCCCTCTGTCCTCACTGATACACAGATTCTCCTCTTCCTCTTTGATATTTGGAGCTTCTCTGTCCTCTTGGTCCAAACTGGGGAGAATCTCTTTATTACAGCGCTGCTGCTCTTCGGCAGCCTCTTCTTCCTCCTCTTGACAGGCATGTTCTTCTGGGAGCCCTGCCGGGACAAGTTATACAAGTTGCCAAAGATCAAATTCAGACCATAAACATTACTTCTTAGCATTCAGAGTTGTCAGTTTGTTTGGATGGATGTGTCTGAAATAATGTGTCTGTTGGTATTCATAAGGCCACAATCTGTGCCACCAATACAAAGGACACCATTTCCAAAATGTCACTCAAATGAAGAGATGAAGAAGTTAACGTATCTAGTGATGACACTTAACAATAACAGCTGCCTCTCTGCAGTGATCGCTTCACACTTGGTAGGTATACATCCGACTTGGAGGCAGGGGTGGCTTAGAGTTTAGAGAAGCTCACAAGTTCCATCCTCTGCTGACAGGTAACTGCTGTAGGTCACTGACCAAGACCCTAAACAGATCCCACGGCCCCCAGCACGTGCGGTTAAGGTTTAACTATAAATAGAATGGGATAAATGCAGAGAAGTGATTTCCCCAAGTGGATCCAAAAAGTATGTTTTCCTTCTTTAATCGGAGACGTCAGGGGTTCATTGTGTGCAGCTAAATCAGGGTGAAACCAACTATCTAGGGACTTGTGACATCACTGTTGAGAGCAGCTCCACGCCGCACATTAAACTTTAAAAATATTGAGGAAACAAACATTGTAGTTGTTGTTGCTGGTACACTTTCATATATATATTGAGGCTGATGGTTATTGACTTCTGCCGCACCTGCAGTTTTGAAGACCGTCTTCAGTGGACATGCTTCATCCGTGAGCTGATGAGGTTATGATCGACTTTGTTTTTTTATTTACATTTGACAGAGTGTTTAATAAATATGATCTGCGTGGGACAATCTGACTAAACAGATTCACTTCTGAAGCAGCACGTTTCACATGACAGCTAAAGGAAACGATGTGATCTTCAACACGCAGCTCAGCGATCATTAATGTTGTCCAAACCTGTATCGAGTATCTTCCCTCCAGGTTTACCGTTGCTTTCCAGCAGCCGCCTCACCTCCTCTTCGTACTGGAGCACAGTTTCCTCAAACACTCGGAATATCTCCTCCGCAGCAGAACTCAGTCGCTCGCTAACGAACTCCCGAAAACCCTCCACGGAATTCATCCTTTGTCTATTAAAAGTTGAGCGTCCAGGGTGAAGAACCGTCTTATGTTTTGTTTGTTGAACCATGTGTATGCCGGTTTGTTTACTTCCGGCGGTTGTCACACTGTTGACTTCCGCCGGTAAAATAAAATTGAGTTTATTTTCGTTCCGCTTCCTGTTGTTGATATCCAGCAGCAAACCTTCGTCGCAAAACGAACTATTTGTTCATACGTTAATAAACTAAATCCCCCCGCAAAAATTCCACAGTAATAACACATATAGCAGAAGTTATGTAAGCGGGGTACTTCAGTGTTCAGGACCGACTTCTTTTACCTCCACGTTTAGGGAGATTACCTCTTACACCTGCGTGCTGGCGCCCCCTGCTGTTAGATTGTCGTCTACTGCAATAGAGTCAATTTTCTTCATTTTAGACAAATGACCAAGTCCCCCCCCCCCCCCCCCCCCCCCCCACCCCCCCAAAGCTTGATTATTGTTATTTAAAAGGACCCCGACTCAAGTGACCCTTGACCCTGGGTGGATATAGTGGTATAGAGGCTGTATGCATGGATGGATGAAAATGGGAAGTTTAAAAATAAAAAAATAACTAAGACAAAAACACAAAATTGTTGTTAATTTTATTTTAGCAGATCCTTGGTAGTCAAGCTTATTGTACTCATTCTTTTTTGTTCCTCCATTGTTGTATAGTGAATTCACTTTACACAGTACAACACCTATGATCAAGGATTTACAAAAGAGCGGATTCCAAAAAAATATATCTTTTACAATAATCTCATGACATCCCCACTCTCTCTGTGTCAAATACATTCTTTATCCTCACATGTAATGTTTCACAGTTTGGTCTCAAAGTACCACAGGCGTTGCTGAACCACTTTGTAGTTGAGAAATTGAAGGAATAATGGGACCAAAGGGGAACATGGAGGGGTGGACTTCCTGTACTGAAGAGAAGAAGCTAAAGCAGGACCGGTTTCACTTAGCTTAGTAATAATGAGTGGAAATAAAGGAATGAGTTAGCAAAATTTCAAATAAAAAATAACATGTTTCCATTCACCCCAAGAAAAATACAAAACAAAAGAGATCATTTGAATTTTTTTTTAAATATCAACAATAAATTTTTCATGTCGGCTGAATTATTTATTCTGCTTCCTGTACAAGTTAAGACGTTCGATATTCAAACCACTACTCAACTAATTTCAACAAGACATAAATTAACATCTTCTTATTGTTACTAGACACAATTTGAAATATATGCAGCATAGAAATCCTCAAAGTCACTGGATTATCAATGACACTTTCCTTATTCCTGGGATTTTCTTTCAATTAGATTAGAGCATCTGAGATCTTTCCTAAATTGGTTATATCTTAAATACCAAAAAAAAAAAAACATGATTTAATGTGCGATTGTCTCATCACACCATCAATTCTTCTGTTTTGCTATGACGTTTTTATTATTATTATCTTTTAATCCAAAAGAAAACAGTACATTTAGCAGCATTTTCTCAATAATTTGTTTCTCCAGTTTAAATAGGATCGATCATAATTATTTCTGTGGGCAACGCAGACAAAAACACGCAAGACCGTTAGTAGTGCAATTATGACTCCTCAGAGTGAGGATCTTTAATTTCCTAATCAAGTAATGAGATTAAACTCCAGTTCAGTTTAGTTCAGATGAATTTGAGATTTCGCTTTAGCTTCAGATGCAGCTGTTAAGTGAGGCTGGTGTCAAATTACAGGCATTAAGATGCTGTGTGTCGTCCCATTCAGGGCTTCTGAAAGAGTGGCTTTCCCAGAAGTGGTTTTGAAGGTATAGTGAACTAAATAGATGTGTCGTATTCAAGAAAAATATCTGAGCTTTATGTTTAACACTCTAGTTAAAGTATTTAAGAAAGTGAGAACTCAAATACATCAAAGAGACTAATAATGTGACAAATCTGTGACCCGAATCGCCCTTTGTGAAGCGGGTAAATATATAAAACATTTCTAACTAAACTATGTCCACATGATTCTTTTACTAGATAGTAGACAGGAAAAGGAAATGTGCTTTTTGTGTTATTTCAGAACATTATAATAATTGCAAATTGTATATTGAAAGAGTAATCTAATTACTGTGGACATCAAATATATTACATGAATTTAAGGTAAATTTCTTATGTGGACTTGGCTGCTTTTACAGCCAAAACAACGTTTTTGTTTTTTTTAAATAATATCAATTATGTTTTCATATTTACAAACTTTAAATTTCATGTGCAATTTCTCTCCAACAAACTGCTTTGAAAGGGTGACGCGGAGCTGGAGTGGTGATCAGTAAATGCAGTAAAAGGCCTTTACATGTAGTTAACTGCGTTTGTTTCCAGCATCGTTGGAAAAAGGTTTTTTTTTTTTAGGTAGATTTTTTTGGGGGATTAACGTCACAGCGAGACTCCAGTTCTGATAGACTGATGGTAAACGAGTCTTTTTAATTACAAAATTTTTTTATATAATGTAAACTGAAGCATGTTCGTAGAAGCAGAAAGACTGAGTGTCTACTGCTCAATGACTACTGGTGTGACTGCTTGAATATTTATGTACATTCACTGCTACACTTTTGCATCCTCGCAATATTGATCATCCGTCAATATCGTCTTTAATTACCTGCTTATTCATTTGGTCTTTCGGGTGTTAAAAATATATCAATCATGGTTGTTTGTTTTAAGCCTGAAATGTCAAAAGATCTTGGAGATACTGAGAAATTAATTTAATCAAAAATGCTTACATCCTTTTAAGTGAGTGTTCAAGTCCCACAGATTGACTTAAGAAATCAATGATCCAATGCAAATGATAGAAACATGATTAAAAATCTGATAACATTCTGGGTGGTTCGAGCACGAGCAGCAGCCTCACACAGCTCGTCTCTCTGAAAGCAGTCCATTCCTCTTTATTCTATGCTGGTGATCAATCAGCACAAAATGGCTCGTTTTATATGTATATATATATATATTTTTTTTGTTTGTTTGTTTTGTTTTTTTAGGCACAGAAGGCTTCTCCCCTGTCAACTCCTCTCGCCCTCGTCGCTGTTCTCAGTACATTCACTGTTCAAGTGCAGGGAGCTCAGCTGCTCCTCAAAGTTCAGAAACGCATGGTTGCAGCTCTTCTCCAACATTTTCTTCCAAACTTTTACTGAGAAAGAAACAACATGATTAAAAGAGCAAGAAAGACAAACGACTCGACTCTTCAACAGCACGCTGAGTCGACTGGAAAAGACGGACTTTAGGTTATTCAGTGGTGTTCCACCGCAGCGGGACAGTAACTCACTATATTCTGGTTCCTCTGGCAGTGTGCAGTCGTGATCAGGCTTCAGTTCTTCCGTGTTGATCCGCTGCTCATCGGCGTCAGCTTCCTGCTCCGCCTCTGCCTCCGCCTCCAGGCTCGACACCATCAGCTCGTAGGCTGTCCTGGCCTCGGATGACAGCTCGATCATCTTGTGATAGAAGTCCTGCCAGAAATACACTGAAATTAACGTAAATCCTCGTCTGTAATGCTGAATATGAAGCAGGCTATTCACTTTAGGCCTGTGTTGTTTGAAACAAGAAAAGAATAGATATTAAAACTGCATTTTGCAGAAATATCCTTCATTGAAGAGGAAGTTGTTCTCACACTATTGTCTTTAGTTCGATCCCCATTTAATCTTCTCAGCGTCGCCCGTGTTCGCCACCTACATCCACGCGTGTGTGAATGTGACCGACCACGTGAAGCACAACAACAACAACAACAAGGTGCTTGAAGGAGTGAGGTCTCTCTTACCTGAGCGCCATCGTAGTTGAAGATGCCCACCAGGCTGACGGGGACGGCCTTGTTGACGCAGCGGCCCAGAGCTTTCCTGGACAGAGCGAAGACGAAGGGCACGTCCTGCTCGCGACACGTGTCGATGATGGTGTGCAGAGCTTCATCCAGGCCGCCTGCCAGGGAGCAGAGCACACCGTCCAAACAAACGCAGGGTCGAGCGTTAGGGGTTATATTCATCATGACGCAAAATGATGCGTTATGACAAGAAATGCATCCGACATAAAATAGATAAATACAATCAACATTCTACCGGAATTTCTGTCTCATTATTTAAACAAACAGATGAAATGTTATGATGGGAAAGTGAAGGAGGTACGGATCACAGATATTGCAGATTGCTGTGTTCTTTTTGAATTCCACAATCTAATTTCATTATGGATTTTGTACATTGTAATTTTTTTTTTATAATGCTGCTATATTCATATTACAGTGGTAGTGTTTCCCAGTGCTGACCATTCAAGTCCACTTTAATAGTTTACACCCACCAGTGGTCAAAGTTGACATTAATATCTGTCCAGATTTAACATCTGTGATGCATTAAAGCAGAAATAAACCCATTTTACTTGAGGGGACACAAACAGCCCAATATCATCTTCAGTGGGCCGGACTGGTAAAATAGTGCCAGAATAACCTTTAAATTTAAAATTGAAAGTCTTCTTTGTTATGATGCAGCATGTATGTGATGAGAATGTCAATATTTTCACAAAACCAAACAATTACTACTGAAAAGTGTTACAACCTCAATATGAAGGCAATTTAAATGGAACCTTCTGGTACAAAATAGAGTGAACTGTCCTGAAAACGTCTCCTATAGCTGCTGAATTTTGAATCTTTTTACAAATTCACCCGGACAGTATGGCTTTAAGACGCATGCTAGTTTGACAGCTCTTAAGACAGAATCACCGATACCTCAGCTCGGGTCTGTGTTGTGTTGTGTCCACTACCCTTAAGAAATCTGCTAAAAAATAAATAAATAATAAAAAAAATAAAAAAAATGCAGGTCAGTTTTGGCCTACGGGTCGTATGTTTGATGTCCCTGCATTAAAACCATTTGGAATAAATTGTAGTAATGAAAAAGGGGAAATAAGAGGAATTATGACATGTCTATTTCAAAATCTCTCAAATAACATGTTCTATTGAAGCGTATTACTCCTTCACACTTGCAGAACACAGATGCATCGACAGTCTGACACCCAGATTGGAGGTCTTCTCAAAAACAATGCTTGTGTCTCCATAGAATCATGTCTCACGGTACCTTTGGACTGGATGCGTTCACAGTTGGGTGAGATGATGACGCACTTGACTTTCCTGAGTTTGAGGTGCTTGAGGACTTCTCGGAGGCCCATCACGATGCGCCTCTTCATGCGGGCCTTCATGGGATCCTTCTGGTACAAGCGGTCCTGGAAGCGGACCAGCTCCTTCAGCAGAGTGGTCACACACTCGTCCACGTCTTTGCTCAACATCTGGCTGCAATACCTGCACGAGAAGCAGAAGTGTCAACAGTGATTCGAACACAGAGAAGTTCTGTGTGTGTGTGTGTGTGTGTGTGTGTGTGTGTGTGTGTGTGTGTGCGTGCGTGCTCTCACTCTCTGAACTTTCTGCTGTGGATTTTACGCGCGTTAGCAGAGTGGGACTCGGTTGAGGTGACGACTTGCTGCTGTTCGCTCTCGTCTATTTGAGTCTCTTCATCAACGTCTTCTGTGATCTGGCCTGAGTCGTTCAAGTCTGCCTCATCTTCAAACTCCTCTGGAGGGCCGTCCACCTCATCTGAAGTTTGGAAAAAGAAAAAAGCAGAATTAAAATATTCTTTTTTTTTTCTGCTTGGAGATTATGATCACCCTGTAAGGAGATTGCTTGTTCCTACCGGTGGCGTTTTCTGCACACTGCTCTTCTTCCTCTGTGGCATCATTGGGAGGCTTGGTCTCCTCTTCAGGCAGCAATCCCCTCTCCTCCAGCAGACGCCGCTGTTTTCGCTCCTCTCTTTCTTTCAAAATAACCTAAAGATGAGACCGGATTAAAGACAGTGAGGAAAAAAGCAGGACGTTTCCTCTCAGTTAATTGAACTTTGATGAGGAGAACAGTTCAGTGGACTTGCCCTCTTGAGAGGAGTGGGCTTCTTGGCTTTGGGCACTTCTCTCTGCTTGCCTTTCTTTACCAGAGGGCTGGTGGAGTCCAGGGGATTATGAGCTATTTTATCCTGCTGCCAGGGAGTCTTCCTCGGAGCCGATTGTTGTTTCTGGACAACTGGAAGTCCTCCGCCCACTACACACAAGAAAAGGAGTTAAAGAGGAATTTTTGATTTCAATACCTTGTTTAACATTTTTTGTGTGAAAGATTGCAGGCAGACATTTCTGGTCATTCCGTTTGTGGAAGCCCGAGCTAGTAAGAAATCATCCATTTATGTTTTGAAGAAAAACCACAGAACTTACTTGACACTATCGATATGGAGAAGAGCGGACAAATATGTACAAATATAGGTATACTTTCTGAACCCCTCGTTAGCCTCTAATCAAAGGCCCTCTTTTGTAAATATGATCCTAAGTATTTATTCATGAAAAAAGAAGACTGGAAGACACTTAGAATACCTAACAATATTATAAACAATATTGGCAGTGAGGGTGACGTGCTATAGGAGGAGCAGGAAATTAACGAGAGCTGGAGTGAAACTAGCGGGGCTGAGCGAGGAACAGACCAAAGACACCGGGGACTGTATTAAAAACTATATGCAACAAGGATTTCTCTGAGAAGTTCAACAAAAAGTTGCACCAATAAGCATGTGTGTGGCTCCGATGAACATACAGACCATAACTGACCTGAGAGGATGAGTGGTTTGGAATCCTGCTTGGCTTTCTGAGACTGCTGCTTCTTCTCCAGGGCAGCCAGCATGTTTCCGATGTCGAGCTGGACAGGGACTTTGCTTTTCTTCCCAGAGACCTTTTCAGCTTTCTACAAGTCAAGTGACCAAGATGAAGACAATAAATCAACAGGCATCCAGGCTCATTGTGTTCAGCCTTGTTTTCTGGTAAAGAAAATCACAAACCTGCCCTTTTTTCGTCGTTTCTGTTGACTGACTCTTTGCTGCTGCGGATTTCTCAGTGTTCTGACCGCTGGTGGGGTGCTGACCTGATTCTCTTCGGATTCCCTTGAAAATGCAAAAGGACTGTCACATAAATCTGTTGATTTCATTTTACTTGACTATTTATCCACGTTTCCACCACACATCGCCATCATGTAAACATGAAACCGTCTATACAGCCTGCCCACAGTCAGTGTCATTAAAACAGGGATCCTCAAACACCAAGGCTGTCAGCCACTTCCGGCGCACGACTTGGTGTCAAAAATGTGGGAAAAAGTGATTTGTTCTCGACTGGATACTTGAGGGAGCAGAGACAAGGGATTCGCATTGATCAGTACTTCTTACAAAGCAACCAGTCAAGTCAGACGATTGAAGCACAGCGACGGGACAAAAGGCACAGTTCGCAGAGCATCAGCACCGATGTCACCAAAGAGGTTAATACAAGCACAGAGACGCAGGTGGAGGAACCCACCCTGCCACAGACACCCTCAAAAGAAAAGATCAAAAACCTGAAGTGACCCAAAGCTGTTGAAAAAAGAGAGTGGGAAGGTATAGAGCGGTGGGAATAGTATAGACTAGCTAGAACCAGCAGATGGTGATAATGCAACTTCACGGATGCCAAATGCAGTTAAACTCAAAAGAAGAAGAAGTTAACGATGACCTGTGGGCTGCACCATTAAAACAACAAGGCAATTCTCCTGATTGGGTATAGTTACTTAGTTGTGTCTTGAATTAAGTTTGTCACTAAAGGGTGGGAAGGGACAACGGACAATCATGGACTTTACTTGTATGTAGAAGCAGATTTGGCTCAATTGATACTGTCTTTATTTTTCTTGTTCCCAAGGTGCATTACGTCGAATGATTAAAATAAATCCCCAAAACCCAGAAAAAAAACTGGAAAAAACAAAACAAAACAAACTACGCTTTTATTTTTGATTGAAGCATTTATCATATTTTTTTCCCTGCACTTTTCCATGATACAGTCGATCACTGAAACAAGAAACATACCAACAACAAAAATAAAATAAGAAGAAGAATACTAATACCTCATTGCATAGCTTCACATTGCTACTATGTGGCAGCCTGTCGGCCCGGGTCGGAGCAGGAGTTAAGCCGGGGAATTCTTCTTCATCCTTCAAAAGACATAAGAGAATTCATCTTTCACTCAGCCCTTTTTGCAAATCGCTGATCTGATGGAGGCACATAGAAAAACAAGATTTGTTACCTCAAACTTTGGAGGCTCTTGAGGAATTGGTGGCTCTTCTGTCTGAATGTTCACATCCTCAGCTGTGCCTTTAGCCTTCTTCTTTTTCTTTCGCTTTTTCTTCCCGGCCGCCCCTTCTTCCTGCTGTTCAGACACATCCTCCATCTGAAATGACGCAAATCGGACATAAAAACCATTGACGAGTCACCCACGACCATTTTCTAGTAAAGCTGCTACAAGTTTAGGTTTCTGGGAGACCTTCCCTCCTTTCACTTTAGGGTTTAGAAGAAGTGCAGATTAACAAGGACACTGAAGACTTTCCTGTATGGCTGCATGATACTAGCTGAACATGTGATCATGTTCATTAGAAATACACTGAAGCACATGATGCTAATGCCCGTTTACCTTGAGATTTTTTCCCCCAGATAACAGTGCTCTTTCCCTGTGAGTACATTTTCTTTCGTATTCAGAATTCTGTCACTTTGAATATGCAAAGCAAGAATACATAGCACACCGAAAATGTATTGCAGTTCAGTATTTTGCAAGATGTGTATTTCACATGTTGGTATTAAAATGGTATCATACGTCCATGTGGTTGTTGCTGATTGTCTTGTCCTTAAGAACAGGTTTTTTGGGGGGCTGTGATGCGATGTTAGCCCAGGACGCGATCACAGGCCGAGCTGTGAAATAAAACACATGATCAGGATGTGATGCAGTGCCAATATCACCTGTAATGACTCAGTGACTAAACGTGCCGCCCTACCTGGGGGGATAACAAAGGCATCTGACTTAACATCCGTGGTACTTTGTTGGGGTTCAGGTAGTGTTGAGGATTCTTTCCTGCGAGACTAGTAATTGGGAAAATCAAAGCATCCCCAAATTCAGAGAAAGAAGCTCACACTGCAATAAAGTCTTATACTTTTGCATATGGTTTCCCCGAGTTTACCTTCCAAGAAGACGCCACTTGAGGAGGTTTTGGGTTTGTGGACAGTGGACTTGGACCCCAGCACTCTGACTGGGAAACAGGAGGGGCAGCTTTGCTCGGTGAAACACCTGATAACTCGGGGAAATCAGCCATCTTCACCTCAAACAGGGCTGACATGGTCTGTGCTGGTTTTGGCTTCCCTGCAGAGTTTGGGGCTGACCTGGCACCTCTGAAACCTGCATGATATGAAGACGGAAAATCCAAAACAAACATGTGTAATTGGAGTGACTAAATTAATGATGAGAAGTGTCTTTTAATATAGTATCATCACAAATCTTGGGGGGGGATCCATTAGATAAGGGGTGTCAAACACATTTTAGTTCAGGGGCCACATAAAGCCCAAATTTATCTTGCAAGGGCCAGAAAGGTGGAATAGTGCCATAATAACTTTAAATTTAACATTTAAAGTTTTTCTCTAATGTGGTGCAGAGTATATCTGAAGAAAATGTTAGAAAATTAGTATTGAAACAACAATCTCAACATAAAGCCAAATTTTAATGATATCTTCTGGTGCAAAATACAGTGAAATGTCTCAAAAACCTTTTCTATAACTGTTGCATTCTGCAAGTTATTACAAACTCAACCTGGCAGCATGGCTTTTGAGGCTACTTTGATAGCAATGAGGTAGCGATCTCTGATGGCATCATCAATCAATTAATATCTCAGCTCAGGTCTCAGTGTTGTGTTGTGTTGTGTCCGTTATTCTTAAGAGTGTTTGAATTTTTTTTTTTTGTGGTTTGGCAGGTCGGTTTTGGCCCCCAGGTCTTATGTTTAACTCCCCTGCATTAGAGGAGGATAGACGTCACCTTTTCTCTGCGAATCCATGGGCTCTCTTCGTTGAGAATCATTGTTGCTTTTATGAGTCTACAAAAATGCATGAAACTGGTTAAAATCTGATCATTTCATTAATCAATGTTTGAGCTTTCTGGAGGCTGAAATGACACAAACCTTAGCCTGTGGATCCCCTGCGGATCTGTCTCTCTGCAGGAGATTTCCACTAATGTCTCTGACAGGACGGCTGCTGCTGTAGCCGCGACCCCTGGACGCAGGACCTCTGGATTCCTGGAGCTTTGGGCTTGGACTTGAACCACTCCTAAAATTAAAGTATCGGCTGATAAATAACACAAGTCAATAAAAAATTGATTACTGCCATGATCTGTCCGTACCCTCTGAGAACCTGCTGGGACACATGTGGATTTGGCAACACCAGGCTGGTTGATGAGGTTGTGTGGGGCTCATTCCCCTGCCTCCTCTGGTTTTTACGGTCCACAGCAGGTGAGCGTTTGCTCTCCTGAAGAAAAAAAAAACATGCTTCTATCAACAGTGTGCCTCAGATCTCAGTCAGTCGTTGATGGCCGCATTTGAAATATTAAGTGCTAAATTTGACGACATACTTTCTTTTTCTTTTTAAACGATAGATATTAAAGTTTATCAGTGTTATTTGAGTAGACACGACTATTGTTTACTTTTATTGGCGCTTCACAGTCGCAACTAGTAAACGATCTGGTCAAAAGTCAGCTGCACGAGTTAGCTCAAGTTAGCATGCGAGCTCGTGAGCGAGCTTTCTAAAGATAGCCGTGATGTTTCTTTTTGTCATTTCTTTTTACCTTCTCCATTGTCGGATTTTCCTACAAACTGTCACATGTCAGCATGTTGACCTGAGTTCCCATGTGTAGTGACAGTCCTGCAAAATGTATCTAGTCTGACATTGTGACAGCTAAGCAGGCTAGCCGACGTGTTTTACAGCATTAGCATTACGAGCTAACACACTCAAACAGCTGATGTTTACACCGGAAGGAAGTCCGGCAGTGACTTCTTCAAGCCTCACAGAAAAAAGCTAAAAAGAGTAAATCATAATAACTTAAAAAAAACACGAAAAATTGTAGGCTTACATGCAAATGTACACCTTTAGTATAACATATGAAGTTTATTAAATTTCGGTTAATTTAGTGCTCCCGCCATGACTCGTCCTAAATATTTGTGGGTCATTCCAGAGATTAGGTTTTGGTCTTTCATATATGATTTATCATGCATAGCAGGAAAAAAAATACCAGTATTATCAATGTATTCGTAAGAAAACTAGTTATATTAGGAAAAGGAAGCTAAATCTCGCTGACATAAAGCGGAACAGAAAATAACTAAAGGGGACGTTAACAGTGTTACAATCACAGGAAGTAAACAACAGCCGGACACATGTCAACAAACCTGAAGCTTGTTCACTCGTATGAACTCATTTTTTAAAGTATGTATTCGGTGGAGTGCTTCAGGCAGTTTCTGAGCGAGCGACTGACTGTTGCCGCTGAAGAAATATTTCGAGTTTTTGAAAAAACTGTGGTCCAGTATGAGGAAGAAATCCTGCGTCAGCGCAGATTGGTGGGCCTCATGTGTCAGCCTCAAGTGAAGATACACAGGATGGGTGTGTGAACGCTTTAAATGTTAAAAACAATCAGTCAATGTAAATAATATTTATTTGTACATGTCCTCACTTTCTCAGGGCTTCCAGTTCATCAAGCGGAGGAAGAGGAGACGCTGAAGGAGGAGGAGGAGGGGGAAAAGGAGATTTTCTCTGTGCATCAGCTTACTGATCAGGAGAGGAACTCCAGTCTGGACCATAAGGATCCACAGCTTCATCAGATTAAAGAGGAAGAGGAGGATCTCTGCATCAGTCAGGAGGGAGAACAGTCTGCATCCATGCATGAAACCAATGTCTTCAAGATGACTTCCACTTGTAGTGATGATAACTACAGTGAAGATCAAGATCTGGACTTGAATCCTGATGAATCTGAAAGAACAGCAGGGCAAGATTCAATATCAACTGCAGCCTTTAACACTACCATGTCAGACTTCCCCTGTAAAACTCACGCAGTTGTAAAACCTTTCAGATGTGAAACTTGTGGGAAGGTTTTTACCTGTAAGTCCAAACTGATCACACACCTGAGGATCCACACTGGAGCGAAGCCATTTCCCTGCAACATCTGTGGTAAAGCTTTTAATCAGGCCTCAACCTTGAAGGTTCATAAAAGACTTCACACCGGTGAGAAGCCCCACTCCTGTCACGTCTGTGGTTTAACTTTCAACCAGAAGTCTACACTGGAAGTTCACACGAGGGTTCACACAGGGGAGAGACCGTACTCCTGTAACATATGCGGCAAAACTTTCAATCGGACTTCAAGATTAACCGTCCATCGGAGGATTCACACAGGTGAGAAGCCATATTCTTGCCACACTTGTGGGATCTCATTTAAAGACAAGCCAATGCTAAAGAGGCATATCAGAGCACACACAGGTGACAAACCCTTCCTTTGCCCCATCTGTGGACAACGGTTTTTCGAGAAGTCGTCTCTGAGGTATCACGCAAACATCCATACGGGTGAAAAGCCGTACCCTTGTGAGATGTGTGGGAAAGGATTTAGATCTCGGGGGAGTTTGTCAACCCACATGAAGACTCACACGGGATTCATGTCAATGTGACGCTTGTGGATTCACATCCTTGATTCTACATCTGACTTGGACAATTCTGCAAAATCACACATGAACCCACCAAGACATCTGTCGATGAAGGTTTGTATCTGTTTAGTTGGATAACACCTTTTTCTTTTCTTTTCATGACTGTGTTATCAATAAGTCACAATAAATGAATCAATCACAAATTTGTCTTTCTTACTTCAGTTGTTTCACTCACTTATTTCTGTCCAAGAATACCTGACTGCACACCATTTGGAAGTTGGTGTTAGGAAGTTGTTGAGCTCACCTACTAGAAGTTAGTACTTGTGTCTCTTGAAAGTTGCAGGCTGAATGTGTGTAGTAATGTTTCAAAAGTATTTATGTTAAGTTTAAAAAAAAAAAGTTTGTTTATTTCATTCATTGGAGAAAAAAAAGATACTTCAATAAAGTACAATTCAGAACAAAAGTTTACAATGCACTACAGAACGAATGAATGAAAGGGCAGAAAGAAGATTTAAGTTGAATACTCTGCCCCTTCATCTCAATTAATCCTTCCCCTTGAAAATCATCAGCAAATATTTAACAAAACAACTTTAAAGTCTGAGTGGCTAGAAGCCACTCTCACTTGCTTCCAACTTATATTTGTCAAAAAGTGATCAAACAAAACAATCACCCAAACAATAGACTAGATAAATACACAAACACTTTGACTGTCCTATGACATTTCATTATATTTCAATAGTAGCCTGGTTTTGATTGCATTTTTAAATCTACTGTGTTTTTGGAATTTTTTTGTGTCCTTGTCTTGTTTGTTCCATAACTGGACCCCTTTTACTGAAACGGAGCATTCCCTTACTTTGGTCCTAATTTTTTAATTTTTTTTAAAGAAATCTGTTCCATTCAAGTCATAGTTGCTTTCTTTTTTCGCTAATTTATTTTGGACATTGATAGATAAAATTTATTTTTGCACTTTGTACATTATCTGCAGAATACTGTCGCCAACTATGTCATGACATTTTAACAAATGTAAGTGGTTGACTAATGGGTTCGTTGGATCCCTCTATTTTTTCCAGACTATTTTTTTTTTTTTACAGGCAATTCCCCACACTTCAACACAGTCTGTCAGATATGGAACAATTAGAGAGTTATATAACATATACAGTGCTTTGTCATCTAACATTTCTTTTAATTTGTATAATACAGCAATAGGTTGGTCAGTATTGTTCAGTCAAGAGATGTTTAGTTTTTGGTCAAGGTGGATATTTACCTTTTACTGCGAAAAACAAGCAAAAACAAAGATTATTTTTGATAGTATTCTGAATATGTTTGAAAAAATATTCTCCACCCTGAGAGCAAAATTATGCTTAAATTTGTAATTTATTTTTTTAATTGTTCTAACCTTTCCCCACCTAAACTGTGTGGTGGTAATGTGCCTCAAATGAACACTTGACCTTCCTCTGAGAAGTATTGAAAAACACATTTACAGACATCTATGGCTTTGGAATAATTTTTTTTCTGAGATATAAAAAAAAATCATTAGTCCTTTATTTGGCACTTGATGGAAAATGTCTCACTGTAATTTTACTCAGTAAACCAGCTTTCCACACGATTTTGCCTTTCCAGGTAATCTGGATCCTTGACACACAAACAAACCTGAGATGGTGTTGTGGTATTTTGTTTTGGGACAAAACCTTCGCTAACCGCCTCAAGCATCGGAGTAGCGTTGATCCCTCTTCTAGGTACTCAGAGTAACAACACAGCAGAGCATAACAGGACATATTTGATATCATGCTGTTGTTGATTCAAACATATCAATTGGAACCATGAAAGCCAAACCTTTCCAACAAAGACAGCTTTTTTGTTTTCACATAATCAGTAAAAATGTTTACTTTGGTTTGGTGCTTACTCAGGAGTTGGAGAAGTACTGAGAAATTAGATTTGTAAACATCATAGCCAACCCTACAACAGCTGATGCACCCCATCAATGTCAAAATGTCCAGTCTATACACAACTAAAAGCAAATACAGAGTAACCTTAAGTACAGCTAATTACAATGAATGTCTTTATATCAAAGGTGATACAGGCACAGCATCTACATACCCATGACAGATTGATTCTGTGCACAGAGCCGCTTTACCCGGTCCAGTCACCTGAGGATTTCCTGCCTTCTGACTGGCACAGTAGGAATTAGCCATCTCCTTACTGGACGAGTCAGTCAAGTCCTTTTGTTTCTGCAGGAAAACCACATTCCCACTATTCACCTCTTTCACTCTGCTGTAGTCCTCTGGTACATTGTCCTCCCGTCTTTGAATGTCCAAACTGAGAGGGATGCTTTCTTTATGGAGCATGAGAACATTGTCGCCGTTCACCTCTTTTACTGTGCTGTAGTATTTCTGCAGGATGCCCACCTCCTGTGAGCGCTCATGTCTCTGAAGATCCACATAACCACCGCTGGTTGAGAGCATTTGGATTGTGCTTTCAGTAGCGCTGTTGCACTGATCTACTGGATTTCTGTTCATACACAGACTTGGTTGTTTTGGAGTGAGCAGATGTGGCAGCTCCTTGTTGGTCAAGCGCTCTGCTGATGGACACTTGGTGCTCTTTCCCAAGGGATCCTTTGCTTCTTTGCTTTCCTTCACGTTTTCCACCTCATTTTGGCTGTGGACTGACTCCATACATCGTACTTTTGAATCTAAGTCGAAGCTGGCAGGAATAGACACACAGTTCTTTCTTTTTAGTGAATTTGAGTGGTCAAGCAAAGGCATGTTGTCTTTGTCACACACGATGAGGTACTCCTCCATCTGGTCCTTCCACGCCGTGACTGGAGGATACTTCTCGTGGAAAATCAAGGCATTGATAATATCTTCAGCTTGTCCACTCTGCAAATATTAATCAGCACATTTCTATCAAGGCAAAATCATATTTTGGGGTTGTTTGAATATGTATTGCAGATGTTATAATACCTGAAGAAACTGAGCATCCACTCCTCTTATCTTCGGACCAGGAACAGGAGGCAGAAGAAATTGCTTGACACTGAATCAAAACCCCAAAAAACACCAGTCAGATCTTTATCATCTCGGATAAAATAAGTGTTGAATATAAAGGGCAGCAAGATAAAGTATGTAAACCCTTAAATACTGTAAGGTGTAATTTTCTTAAATCAGCACATAAAATGTGGCATGAACTGCCTCTAAGTCACAAAAACAGACACAATGTGCTTGACAATATGTATATTTTTTTGACTTCATAGCACCGTTGGAATAAGTGACTCTTTCGGATAATGATCCCAAACAGAGAAAAGGATGAAGGAATGGGCAAACCGGAATCGCTGTTTCACGTATCTTATGGTGGAGGGGACTGGGGCTAATCACAGCTAACATTAGGGACAGGCAGGCATTACAGAGCTGACACATAGAAACCACCAGGAGTTCAGGTTGTTTAGCACCAGAAGCATTTGCTAATCCAAACCAGGAACTACAAAATAGAAAAAACCCAAAGACTTTGGATCAGGCGTTGTTGATTTGCACAGACCTAGAAGCCCCCAATTCACCCCAGACTTTACCAGGTAGGAAGAACATGCAGCACTACACATGGTGTGTAAAAGGGTGTTACATGTTTGAGAATGTTTAATGAGCAGCTATCAGAGTCGTTCGGCTAAAGTCACTGCAATGTTTATACTGTACATTGTGGTTAATCATGAAACAAATTATTGAAATTGTCTATACTTGTAACTTGGATTGTAACAAAGCCACATTTTGGGATCAATTCATTCAATTCATTCATAAAACTGTAACCCCTATTTTGGACTACATATATTTTCTTGCCACGATTTAACAGATGCCTACTCTTTGCCCTTCGTCATCAGGATGCACAGCGTAGCGAAGAGTGGCACCACAGAGAGAGCAGACAGCAGTAACCAGAAGGGTCTCTCGCGCTGAAGATCTAAATGAAAAAAGGAGTATTTTCAATCAGAATGCAAATAAGTTTCCACCAGAGAAGCCAAAGTTGGTTCAGAGAGACTCTTGGACTTACAGTCCGGGATTGTCACAGAGGTGGTGTTGCTCCACTCGCTCCAGGAGCCGTGATCCAGTGCACAGCTAACCTGAACCGTGTACACCGCCCCAGGACTGACGCTGTACAAGCTGAAATGGGTTTGCTTACCTAATGTGTAATTCTTGAAAGAGACATGGAGAAAAAGAAAAGTCATTTTTTTAAGCCTGTGCTCAGAGAATAATATGTCTTTATTGAACCTCCATCCTCATAAAGAAAACAAGCACCCATGGAGGCAGTCTTTTTAAATCTGAGAGCTTCATTGACCTCCACTAAAGATATTGATTAAATTCTGGTAGTCAAACATCAAGTGTTGCTAGATCTTTAGTAACCTTTGACATAAGTACACAAACTGTACTTTAGGATTTGGGAGTGTGGAGCAAACACAAACACAGGAAGACGGAGTTCAGTTGGTCATAACTTACGCTCCACTTGTGGCTGCTTTCCTGTTTGACTCTCAGTTGATATTTTATGGAGACCCAGCCTGACCCGAGGTCGGCGTTGGAAGGATGCTCCCATCGGACATGCAGACACGGACTGTCCTTATTCTCCTCCACCCAAACTGAGACGTTTTCAGGAGCATCTGGCTTTACTGTCACACACAGACAAAACTAGATTGAGAACCTTCAAAGTCTCACCAAAAAAAGGTGTTAGACATTCATTCTGGGGTGCATTTTTTGATGTTGACTTGCTCGATCAACTGTGCCACAACAACCCCTTAGAGACTGAGGGGTGAAAAAGTGGCAAGAAAAGTAAAAGAGAGACTTAGTGGTGTTTAAAAGAAGAAAATGGAAAAGAGAAAGGTTCTGCATGATTCATACATCTTCACATAAAGTTGCTATGTTCAAAGAAAGTAGCCTCGTGGGAGAGCATATTAAACAAATATGCTCATAACTGGACTGCACACAGAAGCTGCTCAGGTTTGCAAGGTGCCTGAAGAAGAAGTGAGACAGATTCCACTGGTTCAAAACAGTAAGCTTAAAATATACATGCGCTAGAAAAGACGTTATCAAGCAATATATTATACATTCAACTGCAACATTAGAAAACTGCTTTTATAAATGACCTTTGTCTTGTAGTTTGACGAGAGAAATGTGACTCGGAATTAATGCTTCAATATTTGGGCCATTGAAAATATGTCACATTCTACAGTGTATCCTCCGTTAGTCTCTTTCATTGCAGGTGATAAATATTCAGGTTCCCACACCAAGAATCGGCAATTTGACCATGAATACAAAAAAAAAGAAAAAAAAGAAAGGAAAATATCTTGCAAGAAAAATCGGGTGAAGGGTAAAGACAGGTCGTAAGGCCATTACAGGGCAAAGACACCAATGAATTCAAATTCAGGCTCTTGTTCAGGAAACCAGAGTACATGGAGAGAAACCACACATGTTGATTTGAACCAGGGTTATTCTCACTGCGAGGGCAGAGTGCTAACCACTAACTCATCCCAAACTCATCGACACTGAGAAACCAGTTGATGCACTCTGCAGTAATAGCAACTAATAACACAGGATATGTGTCACATGCAGACACCTGCATGGAGCTCTGGGGCGAAGCGCGGCCTAAAATAGGTCCCCATATTTGAATATGTTTGTAGAAAATATATAAGTTCTTCATCTAGTGGATTAGTTCAAGACATTCGTTATAAGGATTTTGGTTTAACCATTACAATTGAGTTTATTTGCATGACAAAATACCCCTGTACTGTCAACTAAACAAAAGATGTGAAATTTGATCCAAAACTGTAAAGGATCTTTCTATGAACCAGTTGTGCCTCACTCGGGTCAGTTTCTCTTACATGCATTGAATCAGTCACTCAGTACTTTTCCATTCTCAAGGTACTCTTAGAGCTGTTAATCATTGCACGAAAAGCTTAAATATATCCACAGTGGTTCAGATGTAAAGAATCACCATCGAGATCAGCGCTTTTTATAGGCCTTGTACAGGAAGCACGAGGCAAAGAGTCAAACCTAAAGGGGCTATAAATATAGATAATATGTTTTGCACTAGGTAAATAACTCCAGACTCTGCTGCGAGGGCATTTCTCAACACACAATAGCTTCCGTTAACAAATCCACTCTCCTGTTTTAATGTTTCAGACTTTATGATGGGCTTTCAACTTGTTTTTAACTTCATCTCGATTGTCTGAGTAACTCGGCAAGAATCAGTGTGTCGCCAGTGGTTGCAAGAACTTACTGATTTCCATCACGTCGATCTTCAGGGGGTCTGACGAGACATTTCCCAGGGCGTTGGAGGCCACCACCGTGAGGTAGTAGTGCACCCAGATGGAGGTGTAGTTCTTGTTGAAGAAACAGGAGTCACTTCCTCCCGAGCGGTAGTCCGGACACTCGAACTCTCCCTCCAAACTGAACGCAGCCAAAACAAGACATTTACTGATGAGGAGATTTGTGATGCCACTTAGTGCTTGAATTTAAAGAAATTAAATAAAATTCAGAAGGTGAAAATATGCTATGTGCCGTAAACATATGTCCTTGATACGAATCAGTACCTGGAACATGAACTCAAACATCATGAACTCCATGAGCCTCAGGTAAACGTCCAAACTGAACAAAAGTTGAGCTATTTAAAAAATCCCAATGCTGATAAGCTAACATAAGCTTGCTGACATGCAAAAGCATGTTATAAAAATAAACATTTCAAAGTGACCTGCTGCTTCTATGCTTGTGAAGGCGACAGGAATTTCTTGCTGTGATAGAGGATAAACCAAAGTATCCAAGCGAGTCAATAGCTCATTGCATATTGAGTCAGAATCCCATCGCAGGGATGAAAGCTCAGTTTTGAGGCAATCTGATCTTTCCCTTTGAGATCTGATAGAAATAATTCCCCGATACCAAACATAATCTTAATCAAAATATCCTTGCATTGATATGTCTTCTACACACTTTTTATTCACACTAGCGTAGCAGGAAATCCACACAGACATGGGGAGAACATGCAAACTCCACAGCAGTGCAAACCACTACAGCAACGTGCCGCACCAGTAAGGGTGTCCAAACGCTGATCCATCGTTAGTACTGATTCTACACTGGGGTGGCATGTAGCTGGAGTCTATCCTGCTTTTACACTTTTCATCATCACAGTCATTCACCCTCAATATGGCCTGTCCCCGCACTGCTTCACTATTTATGCCATGATCGGCTGAAATCACAGCTAAAATACGACATAGCGATAAGACTGACTCTTCTCTTTCATAGTAGAGGTGGTGCGCGGTCTGCAGCCCTCCATCAGCGCCGGGTTTCCACCAGCAGGTGAACGTCTCCTTCTCAGGAGACCTGCAGCCGAGCAGCTCCGGCTTTCCCGGTGGGGACGAACCTGGCAATGCAGACGACCCGAACAGCGTCATTCCCAGAGTCTCATCAGAGCAGGAATACACTCAGGCCTAAAGATTGTACACTTTGTTTTCTTGCTTTCAGACGCAACAAATGATGTTTCTCCACAGATGTTCTAATTACTTAGAGTCAACAATTCTGATATGCTATTTTGCATTCAAATGTTTGTGTATACAGTTTGTTACCCAGATTTTTCATGGAATGCTCTGTAATTCTTCACAACAATAGCTTTAAGTTTGACCACGGTCAATTATGCATCGTGTCTTAAATCCCAGCTAACAGCACCTGCAGCCATCTTGTTTCATTGCTTTGAGTCTCGCATGCTATTGATTGTCGCCAAGAGATTTGTCTTTCCCGGAGCATCTTCAGACTCCAGACATCACCCGAAAATGTTAGTAGGTCATAATTCTCCAGCATCTGTGTCTCTGTGCAGTTCACAGTGGCTTTCCTAACAGATTCAGCATCAAACAAGTACATTAAGTTTACATTGGTTTCATTTGATGAGTAAAATCTGCTAAAAAAAGAAAAAAAGAAAAAAAGAAAGTCACTAAAAAAATATTTTTCTGCAGAAAAGTAGACTTGTTTTTCTTAGATGCTGTCTAAATGTTGACATTATGGAGTTTACGTTCACATTATTTGAGGACTCACAAGTACTTTTATTGTGATTGATTACAGTTTTTAAGTTACATCTTGAAAAAGAAGTGGAGTCTCTTCATTCTTTACTACCAATAAAAAATACTTACCATACATATTGAAGTGCTGCAGCGACATACTAATTGAGACATCCGATCACTGATTCGATCATTACGCTCAGCTGAAGTTGCAGCAGTTAATTGGAGGAAGATGCTCTATAATTTGTATATTAAAAGATTTATGAACCTTTTATATCAACAAGCTAATGCTGCCAATGCATCAAAACTAACGATACTTTCAGTCGCACATATTTCCTTGTGTTGTTAGTAGAAGATTGAAGTCGTTCAGGAATAATTACATGCTTCTCCTCCAGTAAACAGGAGTTAATAGAAATTGTAACAGTTAAAGAAACAGCTTAACCTAACGCTAAAGTAATAAACCACCCTGAGCAGTACAGAAAGACTTTAGCTCTGCAGCTCTGCAGTCGAGGAAGTTAAAGTAATCCATTACTTTATGATGCATCATTCCCAACACAGCTCATAATAAGAGTGACAGATAGGTCCTGCAACATTTTTAGAATAACCAGCAGAGGAAAGTGTATCTAAAGAGTGATTCAGCATTTGCTACAGTCAAAAACCAGTCATCATCTTACCGGAGCTTTCCATAGCGACACACAGCATCATCATCATCATCATCATCATCACCATCATCATCAGTATGAAGGGCAGCAGCATGGTTGTAGGGGGTTGTCTCCTCATGATGGCACAGGCACACCGGCAGCACACGGTTAATGAGGAAACATGAAACCGTGACTCCTGCCCTGTTTTCAGCTCAAACAGAGAGGCATGGAGGGAAAACATGGAGCACCACCAGAATGAGCTTTCCTCATGTTTCACATTGAAACACATGCATCCCACCCACGATGATCACATGCTGAGGAAACATGATATCGATGCTGAGAAACGTGTGAAAAGCAACACAGCCGTGCTCTGACTGGGAAATCATCATTCACACAGGAGGATAACATGCTAGAGAATATCCATTTAAGTCGAGTTTTCAGGGGGGTTTGCTATCACAAAGAAAGTGGATTTTAGAGCAGAAAAGTAAGATTTTAGTACTGTTTATTGCCATGAATATTTATTACAAAAGATAAGTTAGTTTGCTATATTTTGAAGGACATTTGAGTTTAACTTAATCTTGATGTGCTGAGCTGAAATGGCAAAACTACTCATATTTTATTAATATTTCAATTAAAAAAGGGAAAACATAAAAGTATCAATTTGTCCCATTTAAAGTAAAAAAAAGCAGTTTCTGAAATGTATGGGGTTAGAAAATAATAATAATAATAATAATAACTAAATTCATCATATAACTGTTATTATGTTATTAACACCAGCAGACAGTTCAAGATTTAATGTGTATCAATCCTTTTTTAGTAATTTGAGTCCAAAACTAAAAGAAGAATCTGAATAATAATAATTCAATTTTTTAGGCAATAATCTGGGTTATTTTCAAAACCCAGATTCTTCTTCTTCTTCTTCTTCTTCTTCTTCTTCTTCTTCTTATTATTATTATTATTATTATTATTATTATTATTATTATTATTCCAAATAAATGTTCTCAAGGGAAATTGATTTGTGATTTAATGAAAGGGTTAAACAGCAACTACACATCCAAAATATACTTCATGAAAGCTTTTACAAAAGAAAGCTTGATATGTATATATGGAATAATAACACAACCGTTTAGATTGACAGCGAGACAGCAGCTCTGCAACAAGGTCACTGAAACTTCAGTGAGCTTTTAATTCTCAACATTGACAGAGCTTGAACATATTTTATAAGATTATGTAAAGTGGTAATTCTTATGAGAATAAGAATTGCCACTTAACATATTTTTACAATAACAATAACCATGTTAACAGGAAGATATGCACATAGATTTAACCCTGTAGATTATTTCAACTGAGGTAAATTAATGTCACTTTTTTTTTTTAAATTATAGTGTTGGAAAAGAAACAAAATAAGCACTAAAACGATAACAATCAGATTAAACTTATTTTATTGATACATATCAATGTTTGCATATATACACTGTAAATGTCTCTTTTGTCACTTCATAAATCAGACCATTTAACTAATTAAAAAACACTTGATATTCAGGAGGAAATATTTTATAAATAATGCTATGAGTAATGGTAATTACAAAATATTCATAAAAGTATATGAGCATGTATTTTTACTTTTATTTTTGTATTTTACATTTTTCACTTACCGTTTTCCCTTTTGTATTATTCCTTTCAGATGTTTTTCCCTCATCACTTTTTTATTATCAATTAAACAAATCTGCAATATTTCTGTCTATAATCAACTTTTATGAGGTTGTTGGTTTTTTAATCATCGATGTTACCTTGCATTTGTCATTTCTAAAATATATTTTGTTTATTTGGCATCAGAATTACCATATATTTTCATTCCAGTTATACTATACTGGTTTACAATGGTTTTTCCTCCTCTTTAATTCTTATTCTATATGTACCGCTTTGTTGTCTTTACTTGTTTTTCCACATTATCACCTTTATTTGTACCAGTCTGTCTAAATGGGTTAAATAAATAACGCTTGGCTGTATAAAACTGCATTTCTTTTTCAATTGAGGAATTCATTTCTAAATAGCCAAGCCTGATCATATTTACTCAGTTTGATTTGAACTTGCTCGGGTTGTGAGAATACCTGAAAGCTCGCACACTTTAATAGTTCTAACGTTTCTGACGGTGTGAATGTGAGCCGCGTGAGTGAGTCGAGGAGAGACCCGGAGCTTCTGGAGGTCACTCACCCGCTTCTGGCAGCAGCTTTGAGAAGGAGCAGCACGGACAGACCCGGAGGAGAAAGTACGGCTCACCTGTCCGCCTCTCGAGGGAGGAGGACCCAAAATAAGCCACGACCTGCTCACCTGAGCGCAGCCAAAGATCACATTGACAAAAGAGAACGCATCACTTTGGGATGAATTCACGCTCGCACAAGCTTCGGGTCCTATTGACTTACTGGAAGTTGGTGACCATACTACCAGAAGTTGGTCTTTAAAAAAAGGGGAAAAAGAAGAAAATTTAAGCGACAGAGAGATTCAAGAACAAAAATGAAAATTGTCTTTCTCTATGTCTGTGTTTCTGGAGTATTTGTCATGAGTATTTATTATATAAATGTTCTATTACAGACACTCGTCTTATTTCACTTATTCCTTAATTTATTACTAGGGTGTTCATGAGTGTTTGTGTATGTTTTATTGTCTTCACAAGCTCACAAGTCCTTTATTTACGAATAGCTGGTAAGTCTTCAAGTATTGCAGGAAAGTTTATATTTCTAAAACTAAGGATAATTATTGTATAGAGATGTGTTTCAATAAAAGACATAGAATTTATAGTTTTATTCTGCCTGCAGCGGCCTTTAACTAAATTAAAAGCGACTCAGGAGCAGATGGGTAGCTGTTTCGGACATGTGTTCCAAGCAACAAATGTCCAATATGCCATTTGTCCTCTATGACGGTTCATTTATTGGGTTTGTTTTTTTGTTGTTTTATTCCCCCTCAATTTCTGTGTTTACAATTTTCTATCTTACACAATATTCAGTTCCAATAATCAAATATAACGAAATAAACTTTACATTAGACACTCTGTCACACTGACACAGTAGGCTCTCTGGGTTAACAAAATAACTGCATATATTGCTAGTCTATAGGTAAAGAAAGAAAGCATGAACAAACATATACACTGACTATCCAATTTGATTATAAAGACATTCCTAATTTAGATATTATTATAAAAGTAGAAGTTTTCACTTCTTTGTTTGCATGTCATCTATTAGCCTTCCAAATCTGAAATAAGTTGTCAAGAGGTTTTTGAGTTATCCTGTTAATAGGACAAACAAAACAATAAACACAAGAAACATGTTGATGTTGCTGCTGCAGTGAGAAGCGCATCTCGCTTCATATACGATCTTTGCGAGCGGGAGGCGGCTGCTGTCGAGGGGAACTCCAGCTCTGCTCGGTGGGAGTGTCTCGATCACGTTCTGCACTTCTTCCAGGAAGTAAACTCTTTTCCCCTGACTGGATGGGGCTTGTTGTGATCTGTGACTGCCAACTCTCCCTTCCATGGTAAACCTTTCGAGCTGTTTTGCCATGTCGGAGTCTCTGGAGCGGAGCACGAGGATCAGCCAGCTGAAGGAGCCGCAGGTGAAGAAGCTCTGCGAGGTGCTCGACAAGTCCAGCGGCAGAGGATGGAGGAAACTCGGGGAGATCGTCAGCAACGACAGGCGCTTCAAAGTCAGGTGGGCAAGCAGTTCACGCCACATCCACCGAGATTAGTCAGAACAGTCCTGCAGAAGTCACGTGCTTCTCTGAAGCGACAAGCATGCAGCAGAATGTATTCAGGAGCCTGATCCTAAAGACAAATGACTGGAGTGAAACACATCTGACCTCAATATACTTAACATCAATGAAGATTTCGATCACGGGAAGTCACACTTGTAAAAACAGAATATGAATAGTACATGAATGACTGTGACATTTGAACGATGAAATGCATGAAATGCATGAAATGCATGAATTGCGAATCCATTCAGGAACCTTAAAGAGTCCCTATTGTCACAGTCGACACAAGCAAATAAAAATTTCAGAAGAAACACACAAAATACCCTCACCTCTCAGCATCATCTGGAAGAATCAACAGCAGGGTTGCAGATGATATACTCATCACACGGGTGAGTTTTAAACGAGGAAACAAACAGACGGATAACAAAGTATATAGTATTATAAAGTAGAGAAACTGTAACAAATGGAACTGAAATATGAAACAAACAAAATTAAAAGTGTATGAGATGTAAATACTTATAACGCATGCTTTCTTACACATCTTTTCAAAAAAAATTAACGAAATCAATTCACAGAAGCCAAAGGAACATTGTTTTATTCTATGTAGAAAAACCTTCTGGGAAGAGGTTGAAAAAAACATTGTTGAAATTTTTTTATCTCCCAAACATTTCTTCCTGGGTTTATATTCAGAAAAGCACAGTTACAATAAAAATAAGAGGACATTTATAGATCTCAGCCTGTTCAATGCAAAAACAACAACTACAACATCTGTGTGGCATTGTTCTGGAGATCAAATTATACACCAACTATCAAGACATGGATAATGGAAATGTTGTCAATCTTATTATTAAAGAGGATAAGATACATATTAAAGACTAAACAGCTGAACTTTGAGAGAATATGGAGGTCTTTCAAAAAGAAAAAAAGACCAAAGAGGATCGTTAAATGCCTCAAAAAATATCACCAGAAGTGCAAAAGCGTAGGGCGTGACATTGATGCTGACCTGTGTTGTGCCTCCTCCTGCAGCTCGGACGACATGGAGATGTGCTCCTTGAAGGTTCTGGAGCTGGAGGGCAGCCCGAGCCTCATGCTGCTGAGGCTGATGGGAGAGCGAGGCTGCACCGCGGGACACCTGATGGACTACCTCAAAGCTCTGGGAAACGCAGAGGCTCTTCAGTGCCTGAAGCCACCAGGTCCAGACTGAGTTTGTTGTCGTTTTTGTGTTTTATTTGAAGCTCACAAGAGAGTTCATGGTTGATTTCGCTGCATTGCTCTTCATCTTCAAGCTCATCAGCAGGATTCGGTCAACTGTTACATGGAAACATGATGATGTATTTACTTCTGACTTGTAAAGAAAAACAGCCCGTATGGAAAACTCCTCAATCCCACATAGTGAATCCGGATGTCTCGCATTGAATGTGCTCTAAGCAGAGTAAGCATGCATCCCTGGTGAACATCCTGTGAATGTGCAGCCCTGCAGATCCTCATTCAGCCCCAGCCGGTGGCTCTTCTGTGTGGCCACAATCTGCGCCTGAGCTGCCACGCTGTGGGCAAATCTCTCATCCAGTACCAGTGGTTCAAAGCCAAAGAAGAGGTGAGCTTCTAAAGATGCTTGGTAAAAACAGAATTCCTCACATGTCTGCATCTTTCATCCACAATCTCAACATGTTAACATTAATAACGCTGATTTAGAATTGTATATACACTTTTAGCCTTTTGAAAGTAATTTAGGGACTCTTTTTTTTTTAATATGTTTACCTGTATGATGCCTAATCCACCCTCTAAGTAGTTGTTTAGCAGGCTATAGCTTCACAACATGTGGCGTGCTGTAATATTCAAATTAGGGGCTGAAAAGCAAGACAGAGCCAATTTAACAGTACTCATGCAAATCAAGCGATAGGTTTGTTCAGACAATGTGTTTGAACTTTTTTGATGCATATTGCTAAAATCAGATTTGAAAGGAAGTTTTAATGAATTCTAACGGTTATTCTATTCATTTTTTGTTTTATTCTTTTTTATTTTCTTAAGTTAATATAGCAGTTTGGAGATAGAGGTCTCTCTCTCTCTCTCTCTCTCTCTCTCTCTCTCTCTCTCTCTCTCTCTCTCTCTCTCTCTCTCTCTCTCGCCCTCTCTCTCTGTGTTTTGGACAGCTGGTAGATGTCACTCACTTGTCCTCCACCTCAGATACCGAACAGCGTCTCTCCGGACCTGGTGATCAGTCCGGTGCAGCTGAAGGACGCAGGCTTTTACATCTGCAGGGTGAACAGCGGCGACGCCTTCGAGTTCAGCCAGTGGGCTCAGGTGGACGTCCTCAACGTGGCCACGTCATGCGGTGAGACACTGCGAACGTACACATCTATAAAGCAAGAAAAGAAAAGAAGAGAAATGTGAATTGCCTTGTGTCTGACTGGTGGGACAGAAATTAAATTGCTCTGCCTTACATTTGTATGACTGACACAGATACACACAAAAGCTATAAATATTATTCTCCCGACGCGCACACGGGGCACATTTCTGTGGGAGACGAAGCTGTTTGATTTTAACCGAGCTGAATTTCATCTCTTCAGGACAGACTTATCAGTCTCTGGATGGCCGGCTGAAGTTGGTGATCCAGCCTCAGTTCCAGCGGCTACACGTTGGTGAGACGCTTCAGCTGGAGTGTGGCGCCGTGGCTCGCCCCATCCCTCGCTTCCAGTGGCACAAGAACGGCGCTCCCATTCCCAACGGCACGAAGAGGAAGCTGGTGGTGAGGAGACTCTGTGTGAAGACTTTTAGGCTTCTCAACGTCCGTTGGAGAAAGTGTTTGGCGTAAACGAGTGTGTCTGTTTTCAGATTCCTCATGTGATGCAGGAGCATCACGGCAGGTATCGCTGTGAGATCAGCAGCAGCACGGAGAGGATGTGGAGCAGTGAAGTGGACGTAGTCGTGGGTATGTCACGTTTCACGCCACTTGATTTCCTGGAATAAAATCGGACGCTGTTGTCATTATATTTAAGCGACTACCTGCTTCTTTTCTGAACTGAAAGCACCAAGGATATCTATCCAGGTTTCAGGGGCCATGGAGTGTTCTGAAGGTAGAGTTTGAAGCCCCGGTGCATGCTGTGGGGTGACAATCAGCAGGCATTAGCTGCATGTGGGTGACACTGTTCAAAACTCTTGGAACCGCATGTAGACCATGGTCTGGGTCATTATCACTCGAAATCTAACCAACTGCAGGTTTCACATGCTTGTGTCGTAATCGGGCTCGCATCATCACCTCCAATCAGCCGCACACATCTCGCATCCGTGTGATTTCCATGAAAAGACAGAAACGTTGTGGAACCCTCTGACACTAAACCAACACATCTGACAGCCATGATTTTCTTGTTTCAGATCAACACCGTTATCCGGTAGTGCTGATTAGCCTTCACGAAGCATTAGCATTGTGCTGCTTTTACGTCAATAAAGCGTTTCTTCTATTGAACAACTGAAAGCAGGTCCTGCATCAATCGTGCAGCGATTTTATGAGTGGATGGTACTAACCACCAGCTGTTGTTTTCTTTTAATGATTTCTGTGAATATCACGTGCAGGATTTTCATGAGCACATCTGATTAGGGACAATGAATTTTGTACATGTTGTCAGGCTCTGAGAACACTAAGAAAATCCCCTTAGATTGGGAACTTTTGTCAATTTTAAATGAATTGGCACTCACACGGAAACTATTTGTTTCTATCAGTTACACAGTGGCTCAAGCTTTGTCACTTTCACTACGACCTGTAAAATCCATTCTAATCGTAAGCAATGCACTCAAAGTTAAGCACATTTAAATTTCTGAAAGGGGATGCTTTATTCTCTGTTTGTTAATCAAAATGACACATATAATCCTGTAAAATATCAGAACTTCTTTGTCCACAGATTAAAAGCTATTAAAGTCTAAAAGGTGGCTTTAGGTGCACCAGTGGCACTGAGCTCAGCCAGCAAATTCTGTACAACTCTTCATTGAGCAGAGCCGAGCGTATTCCTCAGTGTTACAATCCTTTAATAGTGTATGATAAACAATACTCGGCCACACCATTACAGAGTACACAGTCTATTTATTACTGTCGCTGTAAAAATTGTGCTTTGAGTCAGTTGCCTCTGCCGTCAGTCATTACAACATTACAAACATGTATTAAAAAAGGATTACAATTTATTTCCATTGGTGGCTATTTATTTATTTATTTATTTATTTATTTATTTATTTATTTATTTATTTATTTATTTATTTATTAGGTTGTTGAACCTCCATAAATCCTCATCTTTGCACTCTTTTCCTCCTTTTGTAGAGGTTTTTATTTTTTTTTACACCGATCATTACGGATGTTTCCCTTGGATTCTGAAAACTTTCCGCCTAAAACAAGTTTTCCTCACTGCCATCACTGATCAAGGAAGCTTCACTTTTCACACTGATCCACAGTTTGTTAACGCGGGTGGAGCTGCACTCTAAAAAGCCAAATAAGAAAGTAAAATACCCCAAGTGTATTTGTTTGAGCCAAAGTACCACAGACAGGTTTATATGGAGGATGAAAAAGACCATTTTTGCTTGCAATGGAACAAAATGTCCACATCATTTAGAAATACCAGCTCATTAGCTTCTGAGAAATGTGGGACCTTTCCAGTTGTTCAGTGTATACAGTGTGATGTAGTTTCCCACTGAGAAGTGGAACTTTACCCACTTCCTAATTACTTCTGGATTCACTATTAGCCCCAAACTACACCGAGTCCCTCAGTTTGAGTAACTCCTTCCTGTTTTACCCTTCAGTGGCTCAAATGTGTTTGATGGAAATTCACCACATTACCCGTTTTGGTCTTTTCATGGAACTTGTTGGCGATCAGAAAAAAAAAACACCTGCACCTCTATCCTAATCTTCCAAATTTAATCGGGTGACACTTTCCATGTGACTTCCCACATCTGTATTGTTCTATCACAGATGAATTATGCTCAAGTGATTCCAACATATCTGTGTTTTTCATTCCTAGACGACCTTTACACCATCGGAGGAGGTAAGAGTTACAGCTCTTGACAGGCTTTTGCACATTCAAGCACATCCGTCTTCTTGTCTTTTTATTATTTGTTCCTTTCCTGTGACATTTTTATTTTAGGTTCTGAAGAGCTTTTTCTAAATAGTATCCCAGATCAACTTTATGGTGAGTGCTTAACTTGTGAAAACTGATCTTCATGGTGAACTAACAGTGTGGTTCACTCTGTCAGTTCACCAACATTGTTTTATCTGAAGCTAAAAGCATGTCTGTCTTCATTTACGTCAGTTCCTCTTTTGATATAGAAATCAAAATAGATATTAAGCTGCGTACTTTCAAGAATGTGGCAATTCGAGACACATCACAGTGCATGCATACGATTCGAGTTTGTCATGATATACTGTGACACCATCAGCATGGCAAAATATTGTGACTTTTTTCTCTTAATTTAATTTAATTTTAGAAAACTAAAGAGACTTTCTCCCCAAATTCAGCCCCAGCCTCACCCTGGTAATCTTTTTTTTTTAAATGGCATAGTTTCGCTTCTTTAAAAAAAAAAAATATAATAATAATGTAGATGAAGATTTTCTGTTAATGCAACATGAGTGAATAAGACAGTGAAAAACTTGAACTCTTCATTTGGATCTAAGAACGACTGTACCCATGTGAGCAAATATCTGCCACATATAGTAATGACATGAATATAAATGTAAAGTTATGAAACAAAGTCATTAAATGACCTTATGAAAATGAAGCGCATAAAAAAAACAAAAACATTCAAACGTGTTGTAACTGAGGTAATTTTGGAAAGAAAGTTATTCTGGAAACGACTTGTGCACACTTATGTAGTATATTAAAGATATGGTACATATTCGGATGTTTTTCTGTTTGTACATAAACTTCTTTCCTACTGAGTAAAACCAGTTCAAACAACACACTGTGAGGAATCTTTGTTTCATAGATAAATAATTGCTGTCCTCTAACCACGTTGTCCTGCTTCTTGGTGCCAGCGACGGACAAAGTGGCCTTGCTCATCGGCAACCTGTCGTACCAGAACCACCCGCAGCTCAAAGCTCCCATGGTGGACGTCTACGAGCTCACAAACCTCCTGCGGCAGCTGAACTTCAAGGTGGTGTCGCTGCTGGACCTCACCGAGTCCGAGATGAGGAACGCCGTGGACGAGTTTCTGCTGCTGCTCCACAAGGGCGTCTATGGTACAGTGGTACATTTTAAGGCTAGAATAGGCACAAAACAGGAAGTTATTGTTTGGTAAAATATTTCTACGTTGGAACTTCTTGGCAGTAAATTTGATAACTTTTGTGAAGCTAGTATATTTCTCTTTTAGACTGTGCCACATACAGCTCCTTTCAGCCTCCACGGTGGAGGGAAAGTCGAGGGTATTTATCACAAGATTACAGTTAAAAACAGAACTGTCTTTCCAATATTGTCATTGTTTTTCAGATGTGCATGTATACGCACACATGTATACATAATAATTTTTCTAAGAAACAAAAAAACTAAACTATTGTTATTTGAATTGATCACTGGTTTATATTTTCATAAATTTTTTATGACGTTGATGTAATCTTCACTGTCACTCTGTAGGATTGCTGTACTACGCTGGCCACGGCTACGAGAACTACGGGAACAGCTTCATGGTTCCGGTGGACGCTCCAAACCCTTACCACTCGGCAAACTGTTTGTGTGTGCAGAGCATCCTGCAGCTGATGCAGGAGAAGGAGACCGGCCTCAATATCTTTCTGCTTGACATGTGTCGCAAGAGGTGAGTCAGTTGACAGCCACCGGAGGAAAAGGATTTAAATGTCCACAAACGCATCACGTGTAATCCCACAGAAATATGATCTATGACGGAATCCGCAGGGTTCCCAAAACAACCATAGTTTTTACTTTTGAAGTAAAACTATAATTTACTGTCTACAGATCACTCGTTGGCAAAAACATCTTTTTATTTGAAGAAAAAAAGGAATTGTTAAATTTAACTAAGCAACTACTACTCCTGTGCAGCTTGAGAGTTCTGAAGTAATCTAGTGAGTTTCAGTCCTCTTTATGAGAGTTGACAGACATGCTTTACTTAGATGTTAGAAAACATTTATTTTATGTATTTTATCCAGTATGAAGTAGATTTAATATTATAATTTAATAAAGGATAATTACATTTTATCCCTCACTGTCGTCAAAATAATCAAACAAAAGGAGGCAAAGGTGGTTTATTACCTCTAACATCTGGCAACCTGAATCTTCTGCATCTTAGAAGTTTTATTTTGCAGGAATATTCACGATGACAGCACTCGGAACGTCGTCCTGAGGGTTACAGCCAACATTGTCTTCGGATATGCCACGTAAGGTCCCGACTCGTTGTTCTGAAGTAACCGTGCACAGATTTCTTCTCCTCAAACCTCAAAAGGTAAACTCTCCCTCTTCCGTTCCCCTCCTTCACCTTCTTTAGGTGCCAGGATGCAGAGGCCTTCGAGCTGAGCTCCAGTGGCTTCACCAACGGTGTGTTTGTGAAGTTTCTGAAGAAGCGGCTGCTGGATAATGAGAAGATCACTGTGGTGTTGGACAGAGTGGCTGAGGGTACGAGATGGAAGTGGGTAGAAGACGGCTGAGCTGTTAAGAATCAGGAAACTATTGCAGGTTCCTGCCAAATGTCTATTGATTGTACATTTACAACGTCTCTCGCAGGATTCTTATGGTAATGCAGCTTGGTTTGCATTATTCATATCAGAGCTTTAGTGGCTTGCTTGTGGATTCTTATGGTTGGTTTTAAAATGGGGAACAATTACTTAAGGATCCATTTATTAAAGTACATCAAAGATTTTGGTTGAGTATCTCCAATTCGAGATCTTGGAGGGTTAATGAATTCAAAACGGAACGCTCCCCAGAGGGCCTCATGCACTTATCATTTATTACATGACAGTAACAGTCTGTTGCCGGTTTATGATTTCTGCTGTTTATCTGCTCAGACATGGGTCAGTTTGATGCCACAAAGGGGAAGCAGGCTCTTGAGATCCGCAGCAGTCTGTCAGAGAGGAGAGCTCTGACCGATCCCATTCTGCCCAGCGACAGCGCCGATCTCGCTCACGTCCATAGCCGCCAGTGGGCAAAAGCTCATGGTGAGTTTAGAGCTACAAACTTATGTCTTTTTTTATGTAAACAGTTATCCACATTTAGTCAAACGTTCATGATTTTACCATAATAATAACAGGGACAAGGCATATAATTAACACAGCATTTTTTTTTTCTGAATTTCAAGTGCGCTTGAAAAAATTATTGAAAATAAGTAATTTTAACTGCAGGTATAAATAGCGACAGAAGAAAATACATGAGGTTCCCAGTATTAATTGCACTGCTGATGTTTTTTTGTTGTTAACTGGGCTGCAAATTGCTTGATAGACTCCACATGATGGCAGCAGCCCCTGTTTCATCAGCTTATTTTTATTTATGGCAAATGAATGAGAAAATATTCTGGATTATCTAGTCTTATTGTGAATAATTAAAAAAAATATATTTAATTCGAAAAAAAACATACACACACAAAGTCAGTGATGAACTTGAGACTGTCCACCAGGTTCTGTTTTTAGCAGAAATTGAAAATCCGTGTGTCCTTCCAGATCTCCCTGAGAGCATGTGTCTCGACTTCGACTGCGGCGCTCAGATCAAGCTGGGCTTCGCCGCCGAGTTCTCCAACGTGCTCGTCATCTACACTCACATCGTCAAGAAGCCCGAGGACATGTCCTTCTGCCAGGCCCACGTCACAGACTTCTCGCAGGTTCAACAAAAAGCGCAGGACTTTATTCTTCAAACACTGAACTTGTCAGATGAACCTGAAATTGTGGTGTTTTGTTCAAACTCCCCATTCTGACTGCAGGATCTGGATGTGGATCCCAAAGAGATGAACAGAGAGACTCCAGAGGAGACGGGGATCTACCTGCTGTCCAGCAGCCTGCCGCAGCACTGCCTCTACACCAGACTCAGCTCGCTGCAGAAACTCAGGGTAAAACCTCCTGAAGGCAACTTTTTACAAAAAATACTAGGTTCCAGAAGTGTGTACACTTTACTTTCCAATACTCCTGTTGCTCTCAATAAGCCCTTTCTGTTCCTTTGTAATTGCAATCTCTAAAAGAAAATTTACTTGAAAGTAATAATGGGTGGTGGTGAAGGGGCGCCTAATCAGTGTGTTTGTTATTGAGTATATCATTTACACACACGTAAACAGCTGTTACATACAGAAAATGCCTACTCTAAATATTTTTTCTTCCACGGATTTGACGCCCCCTGTACTATGGTGCCCCTATGTGCCACATATAGTTCCAACCTCCTTTTGGGGCCGCTGCCAAAACACCTATATTCATCGGTAACAAATAACTGGGCGCTAGTTGCTTTCCATCACTTGTATAGAAATGGCACATTACTAAATTCACGTTGACCTAATTTTTCTCTGAACTTTAAAACCATTAACATGTTAAGGGTATATTAAAAAATAAATCTTGTTCATTTTGTTCCACACAAGTGATTCTCCACCACACAACCGAAGAAATTGCTACTATTTTCTCCCTCCATGCATCAGGAGGAGCTGGTCTTCACCGTGTGCCTTCAAGGTACCTTCGCCGCCATGGATGACGATCATCCCATCCACTGGACCAAAAGTGTGAACATAGGCAAACCCCTGATTGCACGGCTGGACCTGCATCGGGTCATGCGGCGGAACAGTTGTCTGCAGACCTGCCTGATGCCCCACAGCCCCTGCCACAGCCCCTGTCACAGCCCCTGTCACAGCCCCGGGCCGGAGCACCGCCTCCACCTGCACCTGGGGTCGCAGCAGGCCCCGGACTGCAACCGCCTGTCCCCTCAGCACCTTTATGCAGACATCTGCGAGAGCCTCCAGGGCGCAGCAGGCGGCTGCGGGGATTCCTTCTATAACAACGCCGGCAGGGGTCACTGCGAGCCAGCGTTGGAGTCCGGCAGGTTTTCCAGCTCGCCGGGTCAGCTCAGCACCCCTATAGAGGCCGGGGATGATATCAACGAGGTGCAGACAGTGTTTATCAACAGCCTGCAGCTTCACCCGCAGTGAAACAAAGGAAGACCTTTACGTGTGTCTGGAACACTGTACTTCTTCAACTGGAAAATTTCCATTTTTAGGTACCTGCTGTTGTACTTTTGTAGCTTTTTAAAAAAAATAATTTTTTATTTCCAAATAATTCAAATTTTCTATGAGAAAAAAACTAAGGTCCTGAGGGGAGATCAGTCATAATGTAGATTTAACAGTATTGCAACAAGGCCAAGTATAAGCAAACAGGAGCAATAAAATGAAAAGAAACAGTACCTTTACTTTGTCAAGAAAGTAGGCTTTAATAGATTTGTTCATATTGTTGAAAGTTTGGTTTATGTGAATGTCTGATTGGAATTTTATTGTGTGGAACACCCAAAAAAATCTTACACAGTTTGTCATGTACAAATCTTTTTATTCAGGGACCACATGATGTAAAAGTGAGTTTGCATGTCCTACATGTGCCTGTGTGAGATTTCTCTGGGAATTTGCTGCTTCCTCATGCAATCCAAAGAGGAGTTGTGTCTCTTTGTGTTGGCTTGATATTATGCTGACATGGTCTAGAAAGAGGATCTCCCCAGATCTTTACTCAGATTATTTAAGTATAGAATAACAATAAAGGAATGTCTGTTTCATTTATCGTTACTATATAGACTCTGACGAAACGTACAATCAAATATGAGGCTGAAATTTGTTTTTGTACTAGCAATTTTAACATGTAAACATCTTTGTGGAAACCATTTATCGTTAATAGTGATGACGACCCCCACATGTTTTTTTTTTTGTTGTTGTTTTTGTTACATAGCAACAACATCGCTGGGTTGTAAAATTGTTCTTTTAACATTTATCCGTTGAGAACCAAAGTCTTTATTTACACAGTAAATTTAATATTCCAGCCAGAGAGTCCTTCATTTGTGCCACAGTTGTGAAATTTACCTGACATTCTGCATATGAGTTATGACTTGATGAATGAACTTTTAAGGTGGAGCCGCATTAGCACTATTTTTTGTTCCAAACCAATTTTTTTTTTTTTTGGGACATATTAGAAGATAATGCTAGACCTTCCTCATGCTTTTTTGTTGTTGATGCTGGCTGTTTGTCAAGATTCATTCCACCTCATTGCCCCCCCACACATGCTTGGGTGGCCGATGCATGGCAGGGAGGATCACAGAAGAATGAATACAATGTAAAAATAAGAACATTCCTACCAAAAGAAGGATAATAAAGTGAAATGAGTGTGAGTGGTTGTTTATCTTTCTGTGTTTTCCGTGTGATAGACTGATGACCGGTCCGGGGTGTATCCCGCTCTCAACCATAGTAAGCTGGGTTTGCCTGCAGCACCATGCAACTCTGGCCATTATAAAGTGACATAGAAGATAGATGGATAGATGGAACTCTATAACACGTGTGTGTGTGTGTAAGTATTGTTCATGCACCCTGACCTGTCTTGTCCTTGGTCTTTGTCCATGTTTACCCATAATTTTGTCACTTTGGCATGGAAAAAAAAAGTCTTGATTGATCACTTCTTTCACTGAGATACAAGTTTTGAGAAAGAGTGAAGCTGAGGTGTTTTTAAAATTAAAACTCAGAACCCCTCTATTATGACCGACCAGCTCAGTTATGCTCCACCTGCTTCTTCCTTTGTACAGCAGAAGACTTCAGCGGCGTCTCCCTCCTCTTGACTGAGCTGTGAAAGTTTCCAAAAGAGTTCAGCTTCAGTGACTTGACCACAGTGAGAACAATTGTTCTCGCTAGCTCATGTTTCTCTGTTTTCATATCCTGAGGTTCAGAACAACATGGCAGGGTTCTAGATAATAGTTTTGGTAGATTAAACGCATATTCATGTGATGCCACGTTTGTACAACAATTAGCAGTAGTGAGCCTAGTATTGCCAAGTCTGCTTATTATAATGACTTCGGGATTGTTTTTCTGTGAAGTCGCTTGAAAAATTCTATGAATTATTGGGACTTTTTTTTTTTTTTCCATTATTTTGATTGATTTGGAAACTTTCCCTGCAGACTTTCAGTAATTTTCTGCCAATTATGTTTTGGTTTTTTGTATGTGAAGAAATATCAAGTCCTATGCATTTTAACCTACAACTATAGTGAAAAATGATACATACTCGGCAAAATCTCAATTAACTTAAAGGTTTTAATTTGGATGATGCTTTATCTTTTTTTTACTTTTTCTTTTTTCATCTTTACAAATACATTGAAAGTATCAAACACTGTTTTTTTTTCTTGTATGCATTTGTTGAATACATTAGTTTTAAAAGAATCCCAATCTAATGCTGAATACTCTCTTACATAAGAGTTAAGAGAAGATTATTAAAAACTCTTAAAAGGGCAGTTTCGGTACTGTGATGGGGCTTAAGCAGACTGAAACTTTTCATAAATACTAAAATCATCAAATACAAACTTTGCAATTGGTTAAAAACAGCTCTCGCTAAGACCTTGGATAAAATACAGGAGTTTAGAAATTAGTCCAGAATTGAAGAGAACTGGGAGGTCCAGATTCTTTTTTTAAAAAAAGGTTCAGCCACAGCATGCTTAAAAGCAGCTGGAGCCCATCCTGAGCTGAGTGATATGTTGACCAACTTTAAAATACTTGAAGCAACAATGTTAAAAAGCAATTTGAGTAAACATACAAGAATGCTGTTGATGGTGGAGTTTGTCATACTGAGATGCTCGACGATGTCGAATAAGGTTGTGAATGTAATCAATCAGAGTTAGTGGAGGGACAGAGGGGTCAGTGAGAAGTGCGGTAGGTGGAAAAGACTTGAAACCTTGTCAATAAAAAAAAATTTCAGGAAGGTAATAAAACAGAAAAAAAATTTCAGGAAGTTGATAAAAATATTCTGGAAGTTAAAGACTCACACTCACACTCAGACTCACAACAGCCATTGTGCGGGAGAATTGGGTGATCTGATTTCATGCAGCTCCACCAGGACCTCCTCCTCCTCATTCAGACCCATCGGTCCTCCCTCCAGTGGATTCCTTTCACCCAAAAATGAAATGAGAAGAATCATGCTTACAAGAATGGCCTGCTAGTTTGCATCCAACCAAAACGCGGTATGATGCGCAAAAGCTCTTTGAACACACGAGTCGGTGGGATATCTGTGTTCATTTATTTTATAAAATATAGATTTACGTAGCTTCATTAAATTGATGAGATTTAGTTAGAAAATAACGGTACAGAGTGAAAGTGCAGAGACAACTGAAAAACAATCTGTAATTGTACTTAAAATGACAATGTACACGTATGAAGATACACAGCGAGTGAGTTCATATTTCAAGGATAATGGGAAGATGGTTTGTTGTAGGACAGCTTGATACAAAAGGTTATAAAAGGTTGTATCAGTGTGGTAGAAGTTACTTTTAGGACAATTTCATGTCTGCAGTTCTCAGACAATGGTCAGTTTATTCGAGTCAGAGTCACACCCAAGAGAAAAACAGATTGATTTCATCATTTTCCATCCCGTTCAAACTCTTTTTGAGGTTTCAAAAAGTAAAACAGAAAAATGTAAATCAATTTATATTCAATCAACAATCATCACACAAAAATATTATCAATAGTAATGTCATTAATATTATCAATTCTTAAACTCATCTAAGTTGATTGAAGTCAAATTGTGTAAATCTGAAGTTTTTCCATGTCCTCAGCATAAAACATATTAATTTAAAGAAGACATGCATGAAACAACATGTGTGCCTGAACAATCATTATTCCTTAAAAATAAATGTGAAGAAAAACCTAAATTGCAGAAAGACTTTTTTCTCTTGAGCCCTTATTGCATCAGATTATTACAACTTCAGTTGATTTTCTGAGACAGACATAAGAAAAAAAGAGTTTAACACCTTCACCAGTTGTGGTGGAACATTAAATATTACCCATGTTAAAGATAGAACAATTGTCATTTTGTGCCACATTATAACTACATTTTATTTGTCCTTGAGCATACGTATGGTGAACTTCCACTATTCCTTCAGTATCAACTAGATTAAAAATTCCTTTGCTCTCTTCATGCACCTCTTTCAAATTGTTCTGAAGGTTTCCTTTAATGGCAGTTTTGCCCTCATTGTTCTTTATATCCATTTTAGCTACTTCAATCTTGCTGTGTATCTTCATACGTGTACATTGACATTTTAAGTACATTTACAGATAGTTTGTATCTCGCTGCACAGGGTTTATGTCTTTTCAGTTCGTTCCTTTAGTTCATGGTTGTTTTTGGCTCTTTCTATTTTCTATTTTTAAGTGTGACTGACTCTCCAGTAGGAAATCTAAAGAAAATCCTTCAGGTACAGAAAAGGAGGTCCCTTGAGCTGAATTTTTCTGTGAACCATGTAGGTATGTAAATCTTCTTTGCGTTTAAGGTACCTATGTTTGTGGGCATTGTTTCCTTTTGCACGTAGAAACAATCATTATCTCTCCTTGTTTCTCCTCCCACTTAATAGAATGATCACGACTGAACCCCAGGGGTAAACCAGTGGCTCCATAATCAGAACATACAGTAATGCACCTTGTGTCTGGTTTGATACTTGGCTTGTTGGAGATTTTGCAGTCCATGTTCCAAGTCAACTCTGAGTAAAGGCAGGTACACCATGCACTCACACACACTCATATTGACACCTTGGACCACTTTATGGTCATTATTGAAACTCTCATGCATGATTTGGACCCGAGAAGGAAGCGAGAGTCACCCAGAGAAATGCTCTGCACGCTCAATACAAACTCTGCTCGGAAAAGATCTACAACTGGATCACAGAAAGTTATTGGCATAAGTGAAGCGCGCTAACCACTCCGACACGGTGTAGGTCCCGCCCTGTGGTCAACCCAGTGCAAACATGATTACTGTTTGTAGTGGTTGAGAACTAGGGGTGGAAATAGAACTGGAACATCCTGCTGAAACAGAAATACAAGGTTACCTATATAAAAGTGTTACTTTGGAAAGCAACATGTCAGTTATCAGCTCGGAGACAATCAAACGCACAATGTTTATTTGTGTAGTATTTTGGTTTTACGACATGATCAAGTCCACTGACGTTCAAGTTTCCTTTATGGCTGTCAGGTCATTTCTTTCCCTTCAAAGAACAGTCAGTATCTTATGTCCGTGCACAGCCCTGCAGGATGGGACAAGCTGCACGAAGGCATCAAGACATGAACCCAGTGTTACTGAATAATGTATGATGGAGTCAGCCTCCCACAGGCTGCAGGGTGATATCATGGCTGCGTCACTCGTGCAGCTTCGGGGGGGAGGGAGGGTGTGTGGTGGTGAGACGATGCAGCAGCAGGCAAGCAGAGACATAGTGAGAATCCTGCTCACTGGAAGGACGGAGGGAAAATAACCATGTCAGCCTCCTGGAAACAGCTCTCCTTTCAGATCCTCCTGCTTCTTGTCTCCTGCAGACGCATCAATACAAGTAAATGAGATTTTGGGTTTGGTATTACCTGCTATATGGTTGTGATTAAGCTCTGATCTGACTCTTCTTTTCTCCACCAAATGTGACTGTAACCTTGTGGGGAGGGGAAAGGCACAGAACAATGTCAGCAGATCTCAACACCTTGATGATTTTGTTTAATGCTCTAAATATGTAAAGCTTATTGTATTTTTCAGTGAGCCTATTAGGACAAAATTGAATAAATAGATGACCAGAAATAACATTTGACCTTGTGGATTGAGTTTAGGAAGGAAAAAGAGAAAACATCACCTTGAGAAATTTGCACAATATAGGGAGCAGGCAGACAAGTTGGTTTAAATTTAAGAGCTGAAGATGTGGCTGTGCTCAATGAAATCAGTGAGTCAGGGATGTTGATTTAAAAAATAAAGAGTGGGGATCTTATCTGTGCTGAGGCTTCCTGGTGGGACAAGGGGTGGATGAGTGAGGGCAGGATTCCTTCACTGTGCAGTATGTTTGTGTTCTCTTCATGCATGTTTTGAGGCTTCCTGGTGGGAAAAGGGTGGATGAAGGGAATCCAACGAGAAACACCTCAAACCTGAAGAGAGCACAGATATACTGTGAAGAATTCAAAACAAAAGGGGGCTGCACACACGCATGGCGCGGGGGAAACACTGCCACAAAACATATCGAATGAATGTCTTAAAATTTTCACTAGAATTTCCTTTATTTTTTAACTAAAAGATTTGACTTCAAAAGTGAAATGTAACTCAGGGAGTGTATGTGAGATTTCATGATAGTGAAGTAATCATCAACCAATTTGTGCCACAAACTCTACTAAACCGTTTACTTGAGATAGCCATGCTGTGAGCCTTTCCTTCTGTTTGTAGAGATAAAGCAACCCCTCAGTGACGTCAGCACTGATTTTTAAGTATTTGCCTGTTTTCATACTGACACATATTAACTGCTAGTTTAAATTTTTTTTTTAAAAATCAACTTTAAGTGTTTTTTTTCCCTTTCTATCAGAGACACCAGGTGTAACACCAACACAAATGGTTCCCACCACTCCTTTGCCAACAGATGTGCGAAGTGTCATCCTTAAAGGTAACTGTCATCCTTAAAGGTAACTGTAGTGACGTATGATTCCATCCAGGCCTTATCGAGGAGAGCTCTCCTTTTTTGGGTCAGGGAGATGGTTTTTTCCTTTTCTTTATTGTGGAGCATACAGCTTCTGGCTATTCTGTTTACCGCACATTTGTATTACTGAATTAGCTGGTGACAAATTAAATTGATAAAATGTGCTTCATTGCACAACCAGAGGTGTAACAACATTTCGAAGTCTGTACATAAAAACCCGCAAGATTAGTTGAACACAAAGAATTCCATATTCTAATGCCTGTGAATCTCAACTACTCTTGTGATGTGAAAAAGATCAGGAAATCCTGGCTGGATTTTCCACAACCAACTGTTCACTGTTCACTGGAAATGAGAGACATTCGACATCCATTACTGGTTTGTTGAAACACCTCTTTTGTGCTCCAAACAGGTGAAAGTCACACTGAGAAAATTGAGCTGTTGAATCCTGTCACCCTGACGCTGGAGTGTACCTGGACCGGTAATCAGAAGAAAGCGCCAAACGTAACGGGCCACTGGATGAAAGATGGGGAGGAAATTCTGAACAGCCGTCTCACAGTGGAGTTAGAGAACGCGCAGTATAATCTCAGACGAGTGTAAGCACCTAATATGAATTCGGTCCAACTTTAGATTCATTGCAAATCATCTTGCCTTGTTTGTGCTTCACAGGTTCAGTATTGTCAATGAAGAAAGCCTGGGAAATTACTCATGTGTGTTTGGAAATGAAGCTAAAATTGACTTTATCTTGGCAGGTAGGGATCACATCCTGTCAAATGAGTTATTGTTATAACTACCGGTGCTGTGTGAGCTACTGTAACCTGGTACTTGATTACTGCTACTAGTTTCTTCTCCATAATGTACTGGAGCTACTTCAAAACTCACTGGAAAAACAATAGTTTTGTCTCCACAATAGGTTTCAGATACTACAGAAGTATTTGGTAACAGCGTTAATAATTTTATAAAACCAATCAGTCACTACTGCATTATTGTTAAAAGTAAGAGTGTACCAGTATTTCAATATGATCTAAACTGCGATCTCTCTGACTGACATTTGACATAAGTCTCAACTGCTCATTAATAAGGATGATCACTGGTGCAGGATACTACTTTTCTCCATTTAATCTCACTGTTTCCTTGCAGTTCCAAAGATTGGTGAGACGAGAGACAAGCCCATAGTGAGCTACACAGGGGATACAACCGTGATCATCTGTAAAATGGAAGAGACCAAACCAAAGCCCAACACCTGGAATTGGTACAAGGACAATGGGACAGATAAGGTGAGAGAACTACCCACAAATATTTATTTATTTTTGCCTTTTAAGCAAGATTTTCTTCGTTTACAGTCTCATTGATTGACCCCCCCTGGTCAATCAATGGAAAAAACAAGTCTACACAGTTTCAATGAAAATGCACATGTGGCATAACCACATTTTCTCATTGGTTGTCTTCTTTTCTAGTTGAACAAGTTTAAGAATAACTAGGAACAACACTGAATTACCTAGATTTCCGTATTATAACATAGAATGTGATCTCTGAGGCAGGTTCGATTTACCTCAATGCCTCGATCAAAGCACAATATCGAAGACAGGAAACTGAATTTTCATCTATTTCAGTGTATCGTGGCTGTTAAAGACGTTCCCTAAATCACATTTGCAGATATTAAAGGGTTTTCACTTTTAATTGTGAGTGGGGAACATAAAACTAATGTGAGACAAAACTTCAGTAATATTTAAATTGTTCATATTTAAACTGAGGTAACATATATAATGCAGATAAGTGCAAAGTCATTCGAGAAAGTTTGTATGTAATCATGTGAATGCGCTTTCAGTCTGGCAAACTGAAGAAAGCACTTTGTTAACTGTGTTTTGAAAATGTAAACAAGTCTAATCACTGGTAACTGCTGCTGTGGAACTCACAGGAGCAGATCTTCCCTGCTGCAGATCCTCTTCAGTATGAAATCAAAGTGAGTGAGTGGAAGACCCAGCTGACGGTGCACAACCTCTCCAAGAATGACTCCGGCTTGTATTACTGCGGTGCGGTGTACGCTCTCAGCACCACGATGAGCCACGTGGAGCTAAAGGTCAGCTATCGATGAGGACATTTTTTTGTACTCCAAGCCATAATATACATAATTTAAATAGATCTATTTTACTGTGGTTATGATCAAAGGCATACCAGTTGGTGGACTATCACATTTGGAAAATGTCAAATTTTATTCAGGATACCGAGTTGAAAGTAATTTAATCTAAAAAAAACAATAACTTAAACACAGATGATTCAACAAATGTTGTCTTAATTCATTTGACAGTTATGACTTAATTCATGTAATTCTCAGATTAGTACAGGGAATAAAGGTATGAAGCAAGACCAGGTAAAAGTGACCTGGAGATAACAGGAAGGGGTTTTCAAAGTATTCAGACCTGAAGCCTTCATAGAGCTTAACAATGTTGAGATCTGTTAAAACTAAACTTTATTTTATTTTCTATTTGGAACCCCATTACCTCATAATTGGAAAAATTGCATTATAACAACATAATTAATAATTCTATCCGACAATCATTTCTTTCTATCGTTTCTCCTCGAAAATCAAAAGGAAGTAGAAATCTAAAGATTTGTCCTGCTGATGTACTCCCTGAATCTCACCACTGGAGGCCTGCCCCTCACTTTGAGAACGACTATATTGACGTGTGATAGAGTAAAACTCAAAATCAAGACTTTCTTTACATCATTTACAACAAAGCGACGTCCTCATTTACCCTCAATAATCCCAAACTGACTCACTCCAGCTGACATTGTCATCTGTACCTGTGATGCGTCAAGATTTAGCTTCCCATTGCAAGCCCGAGATAGGTAGAGTAGATAGACATGAACTTTATCCCTCACAGGAAATTGTGTGGTTAGTGCCACAAAGCACAAGAACAAAGTAGCACACAGACATACTTTACAAGAGCCGCTGTATTAACTACACCAGGTCTACAATAATACAACTGTGTGTACATTTTAAAGACATGTCTAACTGGGGGGCCCATTACAAGGTCTACTTTTTGTCATTAACAAGCTATAACACTGACTGTGACAAATGTCATTACTTTGTTCTGTCTGTGCCGAAGGTCATCACCATCTTGGAGCCCCTGAAGCCCTTCATCGCCATCCTGGTTGAGGTTCTTGTCCTGGTTGCTGGTATTCTGCTCTATGAGAAGAGCCAGTCCAAAAAAAACCTTACAACAGGTAATCAGATAACATAACTCTCTGGTTTGTCTGTATGTACTGTATATAGTGTGTACTACAGCAGCATGAAGTTTTTCTTTCACCCCTTTGGTTCCTTCATGACTTATAAGCTTGTTTCTTTACAGGTATTTTGTTTTTTGGGGGGGTGGTTTGTCCTCACATGGACACCCTGTAGATATTCAGTGAATCATGTTGTATCAATTCTAATGGACACAGCTAACGCTGATGTCTCTGTGACTTAACTTTAAATCATCTGTTTTAATTGTAGAAAATGAGCCGAATGCTGAGCAAAACGACACTGTGTGAGTACACCAGGCGGGTCTATGGAGAGCTTTCATCAGTTTCATGTAGTTGCAGTTTCTTCTGATGAAAATATACATTTTTGTGTCTCCACAGGCCACAAGTAGAAGACAACGGACCAGAGGCAAGCGGCTCAATTCGACAGCGCAAATGAACTTATCTGACAGTCAAGTGCAATTTAAATAATTTTATTGATCTTTGAAGGTTTGTACGTTAAAGCAATATGCAGTTCTTTCTCTGCTGTAACCCACCACTTTGCACCAAACAAAGGTTCAATAACCAGCGCTCATTAAGCATTTCCATGATTTGAAGGTGTCCTTCAGGACAGGATTTGACTTTGTATCAGACAAAGACTTAAAGCTAAAAGAGCAAAGCATTTTACAGTTGAAGGGTCACATCCTGTGTCACCATGTGGTTGACACGTCACTCACTCGACACTCGACCAGTATGCAGATGTGAGTTTCCTACTTTCCGGGCTGCTACTTCAACCTCATGTCGTCTGTTCTGCTGTGGTTCGTGCGTCACGGTACGTGAGCAGTGCCTTACAGTCTCAAAAAGCAATGAACTGACCACACCCTAAGCTTGCTCTGTCTGAATGTCACTTTCTAGGGGTTCCCCCCCCCGTTATATTTTGTCCTACACAATGAAACCTAACAGCTCCTAAATCAAAATATATTCTCATACATGTAGAGGTCTGTGTATTATTTTTGTGTTGAAAACCAGAGGATCATATTTTCTGCTAAATGTGACCTCTTTGACCTGCACTGTGTATGAATAAAATTACACTAAACATTACTGCCTTTGCCTCTGTTCCTACTTTTATTGTCAGCTTCAAAAGTTAAACTCAACTTACTGCTTTGTGGTTTAAAGTCTCGGCCAGGTAGCAAAGCAGCAGGTGACCTGAACACAATCGTTTTATTAAAACCACTATAGAACTACTAAATCTCACTTTGATTTCTACTGTGAATGAATTAGTGAAATGTTATTTCATGTTCACGCACAGAAAAGAATGCACGCCTAAAGCATGAAGCTCAGTTCTTCCAGACATTAAAATATATATATTATAAAGCCCTAAAACATGCCAGACGTCAGCTAAGAGCACTGTCACACACAGCAAATTCAACTTTTCTGTGCTTTTTCTAATGCTAAATCTAAATCACTTTTCAAAACTGTCAGATTGAGAAATTGTTATCACAGTACATATGGATTTTATTATAGATGATGAGAAATTCTTTGCTTGTGGGAAAAATAAAAAGTTTTTAGTATAAATATTTTTTAAATTAAATCATATGCTTACATCTGGTCAGTGGTTGCATAAGGGAGACTGTCTTACATTTTATAACCTATCTGAAATGCTCTATACCGTCACTGTGTTCTGTATCCTCATCTTTCTTATGTATACACCATTTATACGGCAGTTCATGGGTATTCTTTCTTCATATCTCTTGTCCTCGATTGTTAAGAAATTCTCAGTAGGTTTCTTCACTGCTCACTGATGATTTAACTTTAAAACGTTTCCATAAAGTTTCTGCAGTTTAATGTCTCCTTCAGACTGGAAACGACTGCGAAAGTAACACAATTTTGTCAGTTTTAACATTTTTAAAGATTATTCACAAGAGATGTCTGTTTTCTACAAATAACAGTATTATCAGCTTTGCCAATTGCTGAAAGTTTTTGAACCACTGTCATTCTTTGCAAGGAATTTTAGGAAAGAGATGTTTAATCTCATTGTGATTTCTCTGGTTACATCTTCCAGTGTGAAATAAGAAAACTATATCCATACAGTGTCTGAATCAGTCTGATTATTGCCGAGCCCATTCAGAAGTTCTTTGGCGCCCTCCAGTGATGGCCTGCCCTTCATTCGATCAGTGTGAGTCCACAGAGGATGAAAATATGACGGAGCACTTCCATCACAAGGACACTTTAGAAGTATGGCTACTACCATTATAGATTATTGAATTTTATTTGGATTGTATAACTTACTGTATGGGCATTTCCAAATAAAATGAGGTTTGACTACAGTTAAAACACCTTTACTCTCTGCGTACTGCTTGATATGGGGATGAGGTTATCTATGCGTGCTTTAGATTAGAACATTGGTACAAACATCTCACAAACTTGAAAAACTGTTCTTCAGTAAACACCCTTTTGAAAAGGCTCAAACGACAATAATATAATTAATGGGAATTAGTTTAAACTTTCCTGACTTGTTACAATGAGAAAAAACTAATGAATTTACAAAAATTAAATATCAAATCACTTCAAAAGTTAAACTCTGATTGGTTTATCAAAGTCTACTATGGTCAAAGAAAGACTGTGAAGGCTTTTTTGACATCTTATATTTCAAGTAATGATATTACTTTGAGGTTACTAAAACTTAGTCAGCGTACTTTTTACAGAGTGAATATTTTTTATGACTTTATGACTTCCGAAAATGTTGCAGTAACGCAGCACATTTGAAATCCAACGTGTTTAAAATGATGTAAGCAAGAATAAACAACTGTGGGTTGAAATGAGCGATTTTAATATTCTTAAATACATCCTGCATAATGACTTGCAGCTCATGAAAGACATCAAGGCCACATTTACATCACTTCTCAGCACTTTTGTCCGTCAAAAGGACCTTAAGCGTAACTTCAATGCTGCATCAATGTAGCTGCTGGTCACAACAGCTGCAGACTTGGTTTTGGTTTTCAGGCCCAAACATTAGTTGTAGAGGGAAAAAGAAGGGACTGCATCGGGCTACTGTGGGTGGGAGAATAGTCCTTCACAATGAATAACATGCATGTGAATAGACACACTGCTTTCTGTGATCTTTCAGAGCTCGGCACTGTTTACAAATATGTGTACAGTGTTTTATTTATTCCTGTTTAAAACCTGATTTTCCTGCTTTACAAGATCCTCGTGTCCTTTACTGGCTTTTCACCTCCCAATAAAATATTTACTTTGACCACGCTGATCGCCTCTACGGCCGGTTCATGAGGAATTGAACCAGCAGCGCGAGGACGTCATCGTTCAGGCCCACCACTTCCCCGTCCTCCACCCGATCGTACAGTCGCAGGGACTCGGACCCCCACAGGAGGTTCTTCCTGGGGTTGTTAGCGTCCGTCTCCACAGAGAGCGCCACAGTGTTGAGCTGGTAGCAGAAGAAGGAGAAGAAGTGGCCGTCGGTGATCACTGCCTGGGATACGAAAGGCCGGGTCACATCCTGGTGGTTCCAGAAACCTGGAGAGGAGAGAGGGGGAACGTGACCACCAGAGGCTACTTCTGTCTGCTTCAAAGACTGTCACATCAGGAAATTGATCAGTTCAATGACACACTTTTAAACTCGAGCCCATTAAAAAAGGACTCACCCTGGTACATGGCTTGAGCTCCTGTCCAGGCGAAGAGGCTGGCGAGGCCGTTAGCTCGCAGGAAAATCTCCACCTGATCAGACTGCTGCTTCCGAGCCATCTGGTCTCTGTGGAATTTGTCGGGCACCAGGTGGAACTGAGTGTGGCCGTAGCACGCCGGGTCTGGCAGCTTTGCACCTGTAAAACAAACTCTTTCAACAAACTGATGCTATGCATTTACCGTTATACGCAACCAGAAAGGAGTAAATATGTAGATCTATAAAAGATAGTTAGCATGAAATTGAGAAAAAAAAAAAGGAATTATCAAATGTTTTGAGAACGTATGAGTGGATGCGAGAGGAAAACTAAAAAAAAGAAGCTGACAAGTCATGAGAAGAATTTGCAACTGCTTCCTGTAGTTATAAATACAATAAGTACGATTTAACCACTTTCAAACAAAGTTCCAGCACTTTGTTATGAGTTCCTTGCTCCTACTGGTGTCACAATCTGTGGCTTTGACTTTCTCATTTTGACTGAATGCAGGAACTGTAATAATGTGAGCCATTGCATCATCTGCTGGTACAAAATGGTATTAAAAGATTTCGGCTTTTGCTTATTAACTTGAGTAGTTTCAAGCAACATTTTGATAATTATTTTGACGTTTCATGGAAAACTATTGACTCAATTTTGAGGATCTGATTTGATTTTGAATAAAGTGTAATGTGTTTAAAGGGGCATTACGTTATTATTTTGTGGTTTTCTAACAGAATATATGCTGTCACAAAATACAATTATTTATGTTTGCTAACATATACATAATCTGTGGAAGTTCAAAAGCTTTCAATTATGAATCTATCTCATAATTAACAATGAAATTCAATTAGATAAAATAATTACAGATGGTTAGGGCTGTAACAATCTACTTATCATTTCCTTTGTTAATATTCTATTGTGAGTTGGTTACCTTTTCAAAATGCAAAGCCTTGGTCATGCATGTGCTCATATGTCTTGATCAACAGCACTTAACAGGAGGATTCAATTTACTAACATGGAGGAGTGCAGCAACATGAAAGATTCATTTTTCAGAAGCTGATGTTTAGCCACTACAGAAAAACTCATGAAAAAGATCTGTTTCCAAAATGAATGTACTAATTCTCCCGTCAGCCAACTGAATGTTGTTCATTTCAAATAACACAAACTATTTCATGAAGGAAATTTCATGTAAGTTGTTGCTACAGCATGATCACTGGAGCAGTGACATACATAAGATACCAAACATGCAGGTCATTGAGGCTATATGACTGATCAGGATGACACGATACAGAAGTGAGACGACATGTCTCTTATTGTTGTGTTACCTGTGAATATGTGGTTGTCGTACTGTCGTCTGAACAAGGGCATCATGTTGGGAGCGAGCTTGATCTCGGGTACCTCGGCTTCATACGAAGACTCCAGTGGAGCAAACTGAGAAAAGTTAAGGTGCAATGATAACTTAAACATAAATATGAAAATAACTAAACAGAACATAATAAACCAACACCTCAGAGTGACAGCTGAAAGTATCATTATGCTTTCTGATTCAGTCATTATTTGTTTGTCTACTTGCTTCACTTCTCTGAAAGAAATTGGTGTGGATTGATTTCAAAACTGCCATCTCGTGGCCAACATAGTAAACACTATGAATTCGGCCCCCCAAAAAGTTTTTTAAGCTACACAAAGACAATAAATATGTACATGTTGTTATTTTTTGTCTCTTCTTAGATGAGTTAATAACTCACAATATGTCACCTTTCCTCACAATAGGCCCATACATTGGCATTCTCTACTATAATCTACAGATTTTTTCCAAAGCACAACCCTACATGACAGCATTACATCCAAAACTCTGACTGGGCTGCTGGAGCTGTTGTTACTGCTATCGTTACGCTTAGATGGTGAGAGATTTCTACCTGAGGTAGCTGCTCAGTTATCCTGATCTGGCAGAGCGGTCGGTCGTCGATCTGGAACCTGGTCGGCTCGAGGTGGCCTTTCCGGTGACCCTTTGGGATGACTCTCCGACCTCTCCTCCAATAGAAGTTCACTGCAGGACTGAAATCTGACAGAGAAACAAAAACATTACAAAATCTAAAAAATAGTCCCTGTGAAGGATTTCACCTTGTGTATCATCCTCATATAAACCTTCTTGTTTATCACCAAATAATTCTAAGAACTGGTAGATTAACGATACTCCACAAACTTAGTAACATAAAAGTGATCCTCATCATAAACCAGTCCTTTTGGAAATATAATGCAAGGTTTAAACATAACTAGAGTGCTGTAGATTACTTTTAATTTCTCATTAATTTATATGAAGTGGCAATATTTCATAACCACAGACAAGAGGTGCTTTTTGCCTTATCAACTTCATTCATCCAATCAACACTGATGTAAAACAAACAACAGAGCAATTATCCATAGTGACTAGTTCTAATCATAAAAGTGTTAAATTGACACATACATAGTTATTAGAATGATGCCATATCAATATCCAGAGCAGTAGGTCAAAGTATTTACCCAAAGAAAATTGTATGGAAATTAGTAAGTATTTCTGCTAATTTGAACCTCAACAAACAAAACACAACAAACAAAAAAACAGTAACAGAAAAGCACTTGATTACGCTGAAACTCTGCTGTATATAAAATGTTTAAGATTGGCACATCCTATAACAGTTGCAGCATTCATCTGATTAACACATCACAATATTACTATGCATCACTATGATGCATCTTATAATCATCAACAAAAAGTGTCTTGCTGGAAAGTGGGACCATCGTACCCAGACTGGAGTGCAGCAGCAGCGGGTTGTGCAGGGCCACACGCTGGGTGAGTTCATTCACCAGGTTTCTGAGAAAAGGTCCGACATTCTGCTCCTGGCTTTTGAACAGGAAAGGTTTGCGTCTCTTTATGTGCCAGTGCTCCTGCAGGATCACACGCTGCACCAGCGACCGGATGTCCATGAACGCCTCATCGTCGATGCCCGGCACGGAGGCTCGAGTCCCGGCTGGAGCCTCCCCAACCTGTCCCGCCGCCGCGGTGAACTTCTCGGGCAGTCCCGGGATGTACGCGGTCTTGGTGAAGTGTTGGTACCATCTGTCCGCGTTCCGGGCAAAGGATTGGGGGTACACCACGAACTTGAGGCGCTGGATGCGAGTGATGAGGGAGAGTTTCTCCTCCACCGGAGAGGCGCAGATCTTCTTTACCTGCTCGTCGATCTGCCGCAGCCGGGCCAATTTGCTTTTAGCCGTGAGGGAAGCGACTATGGGCGGATACGCGGGCACCTTGGCCACGGGTTCGGTGTGAACACGCTGTTGGTTTCTCAGTAGAGACAGTTGTTTGGGGACCAACAAGGGTAGCCGTGTGCGGGCCGCCATGTTTCTCCGACGACCTCCACTCGTGCTTCCGCTTCAATGGACTACAATATCCCCCAACAGCGCCCCTACTGGTAACAATAAACACAACACACCCAAGACTGCACAAAAGCACTCTAAACTATTACAGTTAATACAAATGTTTTAAAATAGAGTAATCTACATCACAGTATATCCATACGTATCGAATTATGTGTGACGTGCATCTATGTATACACAAATAACATATGTATAAACTTGATGCGTTTACTCGCATAATAAATGGTGCCTTTGGGCGCTGAGATCCGTCGTAAGCAGCACGACAAGATACAATGAGAATATCTAAATCTACACTGCTCGGTGTGAAAGTGATATATTAATACAAGAGCTGGGGTCTGGTTGTATAACTAGACATAGCCTTGAATGTGGCTTAGTCGTGTGTCTTTTCTCGATAGCTTTTGATCGGTTGGAGAAAAAAAGCGTGGTGGAGAATCGACTCAAGGGAATTTACATAGGGTACCTGAAGGCATCACTGACACTGCGGTCCGGAGCGTCACGTGTCATGTTGTCATTGTTCGACCCCCAAGCCGTCAAGAAAAGTTACTTTCGCTCGCAAGTTAGCAATGTATTTACGTCAGATTTTACGGACGCAGTTTGCCGGGTGCAGGTTGGCTCCACTCGGCCGCTTGCACCGTGTTTGTGGCGCAGAGGTAGCTGCTCTGAGACTCATCTTTGCTACTGTCGTGCTAATGTACCTGTCGTTAGATACTGCTGCTGCGGAGCGGCTTGACAGTAACTCTGGTGGTGGCTGTGGGAGACATGCCGTGCACCCCCACCACCACCACCAGGAGGTTTGCTTTGTTTTCGATCCGTTTGTGTGGATGTGCAGCCGTGCAGATATCAGCTGCTGATGCCACTCTGTGTGTCCGACCCCCAGAGACCACTGTGCACCAGAAATGACGAGGTGAAGCTGGCAGAGGAAGCCAGCAGGAGGTACGGCTCCCCGGCCCCGACCATCTTCTCCAAAGTGATCGACAAAAGCATTCCTGCTGACATTATTTATGAAGATGACAAGGTAGACGTCCAGTCTGAGCTTTTTTCAATTGTACAGTGATAAATCAACACATTTTTCTTTGCAATGTCATAATGCACGCTGTCTTTTATTTTTGTAAGTGTTTGGCGTTCAGGGATGTCAATCCTCAGGCTCCTGTTCACTTCCTTGTTATACCACGTGTCCCTATTCCCAGGATAAGTGAGGCCAAGGATGATGATACTGAGGTAGGTTACATGTTCATTGATATTTATCAAATTCTTTGAAATTAGAAGTTGTCACACAAAACACAGTCAACAATGCCATTCACTATAATGAAACATTTCTCTCACATGTGAACAGCTTGACTTTAACACAGATTGGGGGGGTGGGGGGGTGGGGGTTCAAACCACCAAGCAAACTGTAAACATTTCAAAGTAAACATTGACTTTTAAAAAATATTTCTTAAGAGTAGCAAACAACACTGAGTCCCGAGATGAGATATCAGCGATGACGCCATGACAAATAGCAAACTAGCATTAGTCTCGGTCGCAATGTCAGGGTGAAAACATGAATATTGAAACAGCTAGAGGAGAAGGTTTTTTTTGGACAAATAATTGAATTTTGCATTGTTAAAATGGCATTATGTTGAGATTGTAGTCGCTTTTTTTTTTAATATAGACATTTTAATACTCTGCCACAACAAGGAAAAACTCAAAAGTTAAAATTCAAAGGTAATAATAGCATTAGTTTTATGTGGCCCGTGAATTAAAATATGTTTTGACACTTCTGCATTAAATTATACACAGCCGCAGAAATTGACTTTGTCATTAATGAGAGTGCCAACACGGAGAGGTTTGCGCCACACGCAGAGTTCGTAAAACTGTTTTTCTCACAAGTCCATTTGATTTCAGATATGCTTGAACCGTCACATCAGCATGCAAACTCACAGTAACCTAGATTCACCGGAGTCATACACATCAGCTGTTAGACCTTCCCAAAAATCTGAAAAAACAAACAATAAAAAAAACAATCTAAGTTTACTAGACTCTGAGGTTAAGCACTACACTCAATTGACCTTTGTTCACCCATCCTATAAGGCTCTATTCTTCACTACTTTCAGCTCCTGGGACACTTGCTGGTTGTTGCTAAAAATGTCGCAAAACAAGAATCACTAAGTGAAGGATACAGAGTGGGTAAGTACATCAAGTAATTAATACCACTGAGGATCATATAGTTATTCATGTGAATGTAGTGTTTGATCGCTTATGTGCATGCTGAATTCACAGTGATCAACGATGGGAAGCACGGCGCTCAGTCAGTGTACCACCTTCACATTCATGTGCTGGGAGGAAGACAGATGACGTGGCCACCAGGATAATACTTTCATGGATATGTTGACGTGGTCATCACATTTTTTCTTTATCGCTCTTTCTCTTTCTCTTTCTTTCTTTTTCTGTTTCTATTTACATCACTTTTACAGCCTGACGTTTGTCCATTCAAAGATTAAGAATTTTCATCAGTCCGTTTTGTACCAATATATGTGAATATGTAGATTTTTGACAAATATAGAAATGAAAAGTAAATGCTATGTTTTATATGGATTCAATAAAGACATTTGATCTAAAAAATACATCTCATTTTTTTTAAAGATCTGTTGTTTCATCATTGTGATAAAATATTGTCAATGACATTACCCAGTTATCTATGTAAGAATATGTTAAGAATACCTGCAGTAGTTTATCCTTGGTGGATCTTTTTTTCTTCTTTGCAACATAGATTTGTTTAGATTTTCAGCTGACCAAGCATTTTGGCCACATATGCTCTCAGATGTTCGATGTCTCTTGTCGAGGCATCGTGTTCATAATGGCAAACAACAAGTCTTGAGCCAATCGTCTCATGAGAGGCAGGGCTACGAGACAAAGAAACACTCAAAATGTAATATCACCCGTTAACCTAAGAAACACAACTTTGAACCAGGCAGCACTGTATTAACATCAAGCATGATATTTGAAGCAACATATACCGCTGTTCTGAGGTCAGATTGATCAAAATGTGAAATTATTTGTGGAAACCGTTCAGGTTGATATTAGCTGATTGATGTGAACTGTGTGGAAATAAAAGCTACAATCATTTACTAAATGTAAACTGCACATGCGGTTCAAATAGGCCATTTCATATGAGTAAATAATGTGTTAAAATGTTTAGATTTTAGGAAAAGCAAAATGTGTTATTTATAATGCGCACAAAATTGAATAAAAGAGCTTTCACCTATCAACAAATGTCATGTTTATGTGTTGAGAGATGATCATTTTGGTATCTGACATTCAACAGAAGTTGAGAATGTGTTGTAATTTTTTGTGTTGGTTTTGCTATCGTCCATCCACATGAAATTCATCTATGTATGGAGAAAAATTTACTTGTTTCAATAATTGTTTCTTTGTTTAAAAAAAGAAATGCAGGGTTTGTTTTATTATTTGATATCACAAGTCATGGCAGGTTGTCTGGTCCAATATAGTGGCTACAAATTAACCAAAGTTGCCTTTGTCAACCTTTTATATTATATTTACCTGACAAAAACACAGTGAATGTGCTCACCCGAGGTTTCTTTTTGATGAATTTAGGACTTGAAACAGCAGCAGGATGAAGGAGCACCTCCCACAATCAGGCAATTAAAAAGCTGCTCAATAAATTCATAAAATGTACAGTGGGTGAATTATTTACTTTTATGATTAATTAATATGTTAATTGCCGCTTGAAATAGAATGTGAACGACCTTTACAAGCACACAATGTGCTTTCATTAATTGTTATTTAAGAATCGTTTAGTCTTTTTTGTATTTTTAATGAATGCTCTCACTAATCATTCACAATCTTCACTCACTCTACGCGAGAGGACAGCTGTGGTGTGACTGGGTGGTGTGATTCAGTGACCTTGGTGCCCGTGACTGAGGTAACTGTGTGTCACTGGAAATGAAGGTATGAACCTTTCCCTATATTTACTTGCTAAACAGCTCTTGCCTCCAGGATGGGACACGGTCGTGAGATATTACAAGCTCAGCAGAAAATAGAAAACAAGGCCTGTGCACATGATATGCTGAGACTATTATCCTGAAGCGTCATAATCTGGACTTTTCTTTAAGCTGCAACATGTAGTAGAATATTCATAAAATGACATTTGAGGATTCATGATAGAACTCAAGAAACATGATGTTTTGGTCAATGCCAGTGTTGTGCAGATTGCTAAGACTCGTCATACAGTTCCTAGTTACTTTTTTATAAAGCAGTGATTAATGACGAATAAATAAACAAATGAATGTGAAACATTAACTGAGCTGTCGGCACGGTGTGAATGATTTACTCATTAAGCCCAGCTGAGGTTACTTCAGATCGCAGAAGTTAGAGGGGCTATGAGCCAGATGTTGTCAGTTCTTGTAAGAAACATATTTACAGAGTTCCATAAAAGACAAAGAGGCGCTCTTCTTCCTTATCCTCCTCCACCTCCTGTAAACAAGAGTCGAGTGAACTAGTAACCATTAAGACAACAGCTCTCACGAACACTGAAGCTCAGTGAGGAAGGCAGAAAGAAACAGATGCTCTGCAGCTTCACAACAAAGTTTCACATATGACCGATACAACAAAAACATCAACCCCACCCCCCACCCAAAAAAACTACAACAACAAACTAAACAAAACTCAAAACAAGTAACAAGCCTGAATGTTCAGTAAATGTAGCTAAGTTCATCCATTCATTTCTACGGCTGACTGCTTTATCTCAGTCGAGGTTGCAGAGGGCTGGAGTTGATCCCTGAATTGGTCACACGTTCATCCATTCATCCATCCATTCATCCATCCATCCATCCATGCCCAGGGAGAACATGCAAACTTTACACAGTAAGGCTTTCAACCTGGATTGATCCAGGGTCTTTCTCGCTGTGAGGCAAGAGTGATAACCACACCACCAATGTGCAGTAATGTAAAAGTAAGATTTAGTTAACTTTTCCATAAATACATTTGTATTTGTTTGTCAAAGCCTTTTTGAAGTCTGAACTCTAAACATGCTGTTAAGCCCTGTATTCTGCGATATGATACACACTTAACTACTCTATTATATGTTTCTTTAACTTCATCTGTGTTTGTTAATTATGGACCAAGTTATTGTAATAACTCTCAGTAACTTGAATGCCACAGTCGTTTGGAAATGAAGATTGCTGAGATTTCTGGATGTTGATACGGTTTCTCAATGTAAAAACCTTTACCACCATTATGTTGCTGGATGTGTCAATGTGGTCAAAAAGGCGACAGTTGCACAAGTTTTGAGAAACTCTGTTATGAGTCAAAGTCTCTTTCATTATCTTGCACCTTATCAAGTTTTATCATTATTTTTCCAACAAGTTCGATAATGACACACTTAATCTGAGACAAAACCTGCAGTTACCCCGTCCGCCCATTCCTCTGCGCATTGTTAAATCATTAAATCTTTACTCCATAGAATATTTCCGTCACCACTGCCGACAGTTGTCAGGAGCTGTAATTAATACAAACAAAGCAGCTTTTCTGGCAGCTGCAGTGTGTCAGGTTACAGGTCTGTGTCTGTGGCGAGAGACACAACCTTTGGTCAGTTCTGACAGTCGCTGTGTTCTCAGAAGCAAGGTGTGAAGGAGGGGAGATTGTGCAAGTGGGCAGTTGTGGACTTGGCGTGAGAGCTGAGCCGGCTACTTTAAGTTGAGGCAAGCCCCCCCATAGGTTGACATTTACCTCAGGAGGCAGGACGAGGAGGAAGAGGAGGAATACAGGGGGGCAACAGTCTACTACCTGCAGCCGGGCAAAAGTTGATCTGTCCTCTACCTGACTGCTGCTCTCCAGTTGATGCCACTCAACACTCTCAGCAGAGAAGGTATGTTCTTATTTCATTCAGTTTTCACTCATTTCTATGCTTTTCGAGTGTGTGCAGTGCCAGAGGAAGGTCACGCAAAGAGGATTGACTGTGTTTGAGGTTTAAAACTCCTCAGTGACCAATAGGCTGAATTATCCCTGTGTAATAAGAGCAGACTTCTTGATTTGTTTACTCACCATAGACAGAACTTTTACCACCTCTACCCACACCCTCCTTCCTCGTATCTATTAAATTGACTTTAAAGAATAAACAAACAGCAGTAAAAACCAGGTATCTTCTTCACCTGCACTTCATCTCAGACCAGGTTTTTTGAGATTAGAGGACATTGGAACTGATATGTGAATAATCAGGGTTGAAGATTTGTTATTTGTATTGTTTTTTTCCACACCGCCGTTTTGTAATTTATCTGAACTTTGATCCAGACAAGAGTGGACCCTGAGGTCAGACTGAGAGACTGCTGTCTTGACAGATCTTAATCTATTGTAGTTCTATTAATGTGGCTCATTGTCAGTTATATCAGTGCTAATATTCAATACTGACTGATTATGTTATACCACAGAGAAGGTACATCTACATCTGAGCAAGATATGTTTTTATCCCCTGTTATTGTTGACCTTAACAGGTTAAGATGTCTGATCTTCTAGAATCATAAATCATAAAGAAATATCATTGCAATCCAATATAGACACAAAATACCAAAAGTTTGACATAAAGTTGAACAAAAATGAAGACAGATGTCCTTAAGACAAGAAATTGATTTAAAGTAATTAAAATGACATCCAAAAATAGAAATACACACAGCAAGCAAACCAGGGTAACAGAGTGACCAAACACATTTCAAATGGCTCAATTTAAACACAAATGGATCAAAATAGGATGGAATAACTATTAAATGATGCAAAATGATGAAAGTCATCTCAATTTAGTGATTCACATGTGTATTATGTCTCTCGCAGACTCAAAATAGCCAGATTATGACACAGATTTGCTACAATGTACAAAATTAGATTATCAAAATGAAGGCAAAAAGGAGTGCACAGCTTCACAAATAATGGCACTTGGGGGCATCATTCTTTGACGCCATGGTCACGCTGATCTGAAGAGGATTTCAGGTCATGTCTGAGTTGTGTACTCCAGGTACAGCCCTGCTCGGTTTTTAATGAGCATCTCCTTATCAGGTTCTCTGCAGATCTTCATGATAACACATTCAATAAACAAGCAGGATTACATTCAAAACATTCTTCACAGTATCCTCCAGGAGCAGGAGTGTCCACCCCTGGGCCATACTCCTTTCTTTATGACAGTAATTCGATTTTATTTGATACCTTACAGTTTGTGGATTGTAACCAAACAGAGATGGCTGCACTGTGCTGGTGCTTCACACGGGAGTGTATCAATCAGGGATGTCACAGCCAGCGGTTAAAAAAGGGTGGGTTAGAGCAATTGATCCTACCTGTGGGACGATCCCGCAAAATATAATAATGATTAAGAAAAAATTAAGCTGAGATTGATTTATAGGATTTACCTACCCTGAGAAGAAACAGGTCTTTTCAATATTATCTAGAAGAGAAACACTGACGCAGTGTTTTTATAGATTTACCAATTAAAATACAGAGTCGAGTAATTTGTTGCACTGTTGGACGTAACAAAACTCAAATGACATCTTTCATCAGTTTGCACCAGATGGCTTAATTAAAACTTGATGAGAATTCATGGACTCAGTCACTTTTGAAATAAATCACGGGGCACATTTAGAGATACTTTACTATCATTTCACTGGACTCTGGATCAAACTGGTTTGTATTTGTCCTCTGAACTAACATGAGTTTGACACCCCTGACATCAATAGATGTAGCAATGTTTTCTGGCATAGCGTGCATAGTTTCAACATTTGGGCCATTGCTGAGTGGGGCGGTCAATGGCTGTGACCTGTTGCAACGACTTGAATGATAGTCAGAGTCATATAAATACTCAGCGGAGTGCTGTTACATAATAGATAACCATATCTGCTCTGGGAGTCTTGTTCAAGACTGTGTTTTAATGGCAATTTGACTCCTCTTTTTTCATTTGTTTCTAGAAAATACAAGATGAGTATCAAAGAAAAATCTGTCATGAGTAATGGTGTAGCAGCCATGAATGGATATTCTGAAAGGTATGTCAAATATCGACAGATTTGATTGACTCACAGCTATTTGATTTTGAGATCTGCGTCTAAGTTGAGTTTTATCATCGACTGTCACAGCAACACATCCGAATCGACGCAGACCACACCAGAAGCTGCAGTGAAGAGCGACTCCTCTGTCATCCTGAATGGAAAAGCTCCTACTGCTGACGTCCACACACCAACACAGGCATCAGAGGGTCCAGAGAGTGAACCTCCAGCTGAGCCCACCACACCGGACCCAAAAGAACCAGGTAAGGATCTGTCAAAGGTGCTCATTTAAATTCATTTAATGAAAACACAGTGGTGTCCAGATAAATCCAGACAAAAGTAAGAGGCACAATACATTGCTGCTCCTCAGACTTTATAATTTCAACTCTTGAGTTGAATTCAAATGTTTCAATCGTCTTTAAAACATGTGAAATGGTGAGGAAAATGTTGTGAATGACTTTTACTAGCCCTTTAACATTCCCATTCACAGAAATCTATGGCTTGAGGCATTTAAAAATGTTTTTATTTGAATGTTTTCAACTTTTTAGCATGACACAATCGAGAGTGGCAGAAGTGACTCTACCACTCAGCTGAGATTTTTCACTCATAAATATTGGGTTAAATTTGCCCAAGCAGGATATTTTAAGGATCAAATATCAAAACGCCAAAAGGTCAGTGAGTGTTCACAGCTGTATGTAGTGTAGAGTCTACAGGGTTTGGGATGTTTGATTATATTTAATCGGCTGAAGCAGTGGTACTTCTCAGTCAAAATTTAATAACATACTCAGGTACAGATTCAAAGGGATTTACTTAAATATTTACATGATACAGGCTTAATGTAGACACTAAATTAAGGATTTCAGGAATATTTGATGATTAAAAATCTGATTGAGGTGTATTAGAGCATATTTACAACATGCAGAATTATGCCAAATTTACATGTTCCCGGGTTTTCACAAAAACACATATTTCCCCCTCTACGTTTACAAAAAAATCTTAATTTACGCGGAGGTGCTGTTTCAGAGTTACTATGAGCATGCCAAACCTGTAGGGGGGCAGTGTCGCGAGACACATCAAGCCATGATAGCCAATCAGAATCCTGGAAAACAAATGACAAGTTGACGAATTGCGACATAAAGCTCCGCCTACCCCTCTTTAGATGCAAATAGAAAGAGAGTGGAGAGTCTTTCAAAATCTCCATTGTGGCCAGAGTTTTCAGAAATCATCATTTGTGGAGACTCAGAGCAGCATTTATGTGTAAATGCAAGGCCCAAACACAGAGAACGATCACAGCTTTTTGAAAATACCTTGGTATGTGTAAACGTGGCACATCGATTGTACTGCAGTGGATTTTAGTGGCAAATTAATAAAATTATATAAAAGAGCTTTGGAGTAGCTGTAGGTGAGCTCGGTATTACAAGATACTGTCAGATCATTATAGCCAGTCAAGACAAAGACAGGAATCAACATTTCAATATATTTCAATATATTTAAGTTACATTGAAATTTATTTTGAACTAAACTTAATTTTTAAATAATATTGAACTGTAAACACCTTATTCATATCTAGTGTGAGATTCATCAACCCATCCCACTTTCTGCTAAATAATAAAAAAATTTTTATCATAGGTTGGGATAAAAATCTCTCTATCACTTGCTGTGATTAAATCTACTTCACCAGCAGACCATGCAAACTCATGCTATCAACTCTGAGATCACATGCAGCACATTTAATGGCACGCAAAACGTTCCTCATAAATTTCACATTAAAAAAAAGTTGTCAATGTGTAAATGAAAACATGCTAGAGAAGGTTATTTAAAACTGTCAGGAAGAGAGTGAAAAAACCCATTATCAATGAAAACATAAACAAAATAATATAGACCATTCTTGAATTAAAAAACACAAAAATTTGCAAGAAAACGAACCTGTCAGGCATAAAATGTTAACAGTCATGTCCACATTGTATTCACACTGAATTACTCCCTTGACACAAACCTGATTGGGAGGTAGTCACTGGTATAGCATAACTCGCCCTTCTGTATCAGGTAACCACAGTCCCTGTTCGCTGCAGTGTGGGTGTGTTTGTGAGTTAGTGTGAGACTGCAGGTGTATAACACGCCCACAGGGAGAGTCTTGAAATGTTTGCAGGTCTCTCGTACTACTGCCTCTTCTTTCTCTGAAAGCGCAAGCTCTCTGGCATCCACAAAGTCTGACCTGACATCAATGGCGAGTAAACGTGGTTTCCCCTGTTGTCCCAATGCAGAAGAGCCCAAGGAGGTTCCCCTCACTGCAGCCAACTTGGCAACTACCCTCAGGCCGGCCGAGCAGCTATGGAGTGCCAGCAGAGATCAGGCGGTCAGGCTGAGGATGGAGAACTCAGGTCCCGGCTCAGAGACTCCCTTCACCATCCACCAGATGCTCCTGGAGACAGTGGAGCGGTGCGGAGATCATCCGGCTCTGGTTTTTAAGAAAGACGGGCAGCAGGTGTCACTGACCTGGAGGCAGTACTACGAGCAGTGTCGTGCGGCTGCCAAAAGTTTCCTCAAGGTATGTGTGTTTTTCTTCTTGCACACGAACCCGTACTGCATGCAAAAACACACACTTTTTGTCATGTTGACTTAACACTTTAGTACTTTTAAACACTTTATTCTCAGTTTGTGTGAGGAAACCAATGGGAACCCTGGTCCTTTTTTTTTTAATATCAGTCTCCTATTCTTTACAATACATTTAGTACTCAGAGATAGTTTCAAAGTTCAGCAAGAAAAGAAGAAGTTGTAAGATCAGCCCACTTGGCAGCTTTCCCAGAGAAACTCAACAATTGTTTCTGCTTTCATCTTTGTCTTTTGTTTGCTTCGGACCTGTTTGTTTTGTTTTTATCTTTAAAAGATGCATAACCTGTTGAACTGAGGTCAGCTGATTGTCCAGGCTTGACTTATAATTCATTTAGTGTGTTTAAGATCATTATTCATCTATTAATTGTCATAAAAGTGTCAACCTTCAAAAGGTGGTGTATGTACATCCAATAGTGTGCGGCTCTGCAGTTTTTATCTGGCTGAGCCTTGGTGCTGTTTTTGGTTCAGTAAATGAATTAATGTATGGATCTGACGCTCTTTCCCCTTTTAACTCCTGTGTTGTAAACACACTTCTCAGCCTGTCTCCTTGGTGTGAGAACGGGCTGCCGAAAGCTAATACTGGGAGCTGTGAAATTTACAGCTTGGGTTACGTCTCCTCTTTCATGGCCATGTCCGTGTCCTATGAAGTGGAATGGCTGGATGTAGGTCAATAATACGAGAGGCACTTTGCCACTTTTATCTTTAAGGGTAAATGTCTTGTGTGTGATTTATTTTCTTAGTTGGGCTTGGAGCGCTACCATGGTGTGGCCATCCTGGGATTCAACTCCCCTGAGTGGTTCATCTCAGACATTGGTTGCATCTTTGCCGGGTGAGTATGCAGCGAAGTAATCTCTCTGGCTGAGGCCTGAGAGATTGTATCGATACACAATACAAACCTCACAATCTGCTTTTGCTGTGGCAGACAGCCTGGCATATCCAGCTGTCCATCTGTCTCTGCATCTTGGTGCTCACTATTATAGGTCCAACAGATTTGAAACAATCTAAATAGGACATGATCATACACAAAAATCAGAATGGGTTCATTATTATTAGAAAAATGTCATTTGAGGAGCCGATTTAAGTCTAACATTGATAACTGAAAGCACTTCCCCTTCCTCAAATGAACATTAATTCCCGGAACCTATTAATTCCAATAATATATATATATATATATATATATATATATATATATATATATATATATATATATATATATATATATATATATATATATATATATATATATATATATATATATATATATATATATATATATATATATATATATATATATATATATATATATGCCCTCACATTATAGTATAATGCCATGCTTTTTAGATTTTGACATTTCACTGTATTTTGCACCATAAAGTACCACATACACATTTTCCCCACATTTTCACCTGAGCAACTCTGTCTTCCCAGTGGTTTGGGTCACTGAGTTAATACACCCCTGAATAAGTTAACCTTACTAACTTCTGTTAGATTTTATTTGATTAACTGTTTCAATAGTTGGAGGGAAAAACCAAAATTACCAAAATCTATCAAGTAATCAAGTAAGGAAATTGTCAACTTATGTGTTTCTTTTTGTAGGGGTCTGGCAACCGGCATTTACACCACCAACTCACCCGAGGCCTGTCAGTATGTCGCTGACAACTGTGAGGCCAACATCGTGGTGGTGGAGAACCAGAAACAGCTCGACAAGATCCTGCAGGTCAGGCCCCTCTCATGGCACACCTGTTTTAAGCATTTATGAGAACACAGAAGGAATATGTCCCCACATGGGTTTGTTTACATTGTTTCTTCCAACAGGTGAAAGATCAGCTTCCTCACCTGAAAGCCATTGTTCAGTACAAAGGCGAGCTGCAGCAGAAAGAACCAAACTTGTATACAGTACGTTTGCACGGCTCACTTATTAAAGCAGAAAGATCATTACACAAACAAATGCGTGACAGTTTCTGCAACTATGTGTTCATAGTGGGAAGAATTCATGAAGCAGGGAGAAGAAATTCCCAACGAACAGCTGAATGCTGTGATCGACAGCTTGCGGGCCAACGAGTGCTGCACCCTCATCTACACCTCCGGCACCACCGGCAACCCTAAAGGGGTTATGCTGAGCCACGACAATGTGAGTCACTTGAACAAAACTTTCTCTTGCTCTTAGTGCATTGACACAACACACCTGCTTATTGTGATACACAACTACCCGATTAAAGTCTCTAACAGATTCAACTGATTTGTTTTTAAGGCTGAAAGACCAAAAACTGTGAATCTAAATTCAAGTACAGTTATGTAAAGAAAAAGAAAAAGTGTGGGACGCCTTTTTCCAACATTCATTTTTCCCCTTCGAATAATTGAGAGGAAACAAAAAATCATTATCAATATGATTACAGTGTGTATTTTAGAAATTAATTCAGTGAAATTGCTGGACAAGGTGAATTATGCCTTTTGTTCCCTATAAATCCCACAGCTGGTAGCTACGTCTAAAAATGTGACAAAATATCAGGGAATATATTTAAACCCAAAAAATACTGCTTGACATGATACAAAGCATGTGTAGTTTTATAGTTTATGGGTGTAGATTTAGAGGAGGCATTCAATGATGTACAGTATATTGAATCAGTACATGTAGAAAATAACAGCTTACAGTTTGTAGGATACTGATTGAGGTAAATTGATTGTATTAAATTGCAAGTAAAAAATAATAAGAGCTTTTACATAAAAAAAAAAAATCTGTACTGCCTTAAATAGAAAGAAAGAAATCCTCGTTTTCATATTTTTGAATCCCTGTCAAACTGTTAGTTTAATGTAGGAACTGAAAGGACCCAACATGAAGCCTTGGGAAACACTAGTGACTGTTAGTGCATATGTTTAAGGGAACATGCTATTTTACACATAAATCACACATCTCTCTGAACATTGGTTTCTTACTCATACCTCCATTGGTCTCCAGAATTTTTTGTTTTTTTCCATTTTTAATTAATCATTAGCTGTTATGATTCTGAGGCAGTTCACGATTCAGCTTTGTGAGCAGCCTTTTCCAAATGCTAAAATCCAACCCTGTCAAAACCTGATACCGTGTTTAATCCTCATGAAGCAGCAGAAGAGAGGCATAAAGGTCAAACACATAAATTGGTCTCATTGGTTTTAAGTTCCCTGTGGGCAACAACACACGGGCACATCTTTTGCTCCTAAGGTCTGTCATGTTTTTGAAAATTAGTACTATCCTGTCTTCTGCCTTTTTAGGTTTATACCAGTGAAAGTCAGAGAATTGAATCACACTGCAGTTGTCTCCTTCTTGACATTGCATCATGTCACACCTCAGACAGCTGGATATTAACACATACACTTAAACTCTGCTGCTTCACTGTGTCAGGTGTTTGTTTGTTCTGATGGCTCTCCTCCTTTATGTCCGTGTTCAGGTGACATGGACAGCCCGTGCAGCGTCGGTTGCAATAAATGCAGACTATGGTGTGGAGGTTTTGGTCAGTTACCTGCCGCTCAGCCACGTCGCTGCTCAGCTGATCGACATATTTGTCTGCATGAGCTTTGCTGGGACCACCTACTTCGCAGAGCCAGATGCCCTCAAGGTAAATATTCAACAGTCAGTCATGAAACAATAATTTATCAGTGGGATAGAATTCTGACTGTAACTGTGCACTTCCAGGGTTCCTTAGTGAATACACTTAAAGAGGCTCGTCCCACTCGTTTCCTGGGCGTTCCTCGAGTGTGGGAGAAGATGCAGGAGAGGATGAAAACTGTCGGGGCCAAGGCTTCCCCGATGAGAAAGAGAGTGGCAGACTGGGCCAAGTCCATTGGCCTGCAGTACAACCAAAGTGCCATGAATGGGTGAGACAACAGCATGGATCATTTATCAGCCTGAATACAAGTCTGGTGTTTGTTCTTCATAATGAGGGTAAAAGCTTTTGTGGGAGGTGAAATGTATCCTAATGTTCATGCACATATCACACGTGTCAGTATATTTTACAATATTTACACCCATAAGCCATAACATTATAACTACTAACAGGTGAAGCGTTTCCAAAACTGCAGCTCTTATAGGGTGTTCCTGGTCTGCCGTGGTCGGTATCAATAAAAAAGTGCTCCAAGGTAGCAAAAGCAGAGAACATGGTTATGAGATGCCAAGACTCCTTAAGGCACAGCTTCCCATGGAGGCAAATATTGGGTACAAATGACTTGATGTGAGCATCTGTTTACCAGATGACACAGCACAGCTTTAGATATCTAATAGAGTCCATGCTTTCACAACTCAGGTCTGTTTTTGCACCTGTGGGCACCAACACAATATTAGTCAGGCTGACTGTAGTACACATGCTGAGTTAATATTCATCTTAATTCTGATTGTGGCAATAAAAGTTAAATGTGGTGGACACTCCTAAATTTGATTTGTGGCAAACCCCAACCTTGTACATAAGTTTTAGCCGAGATGTACATGTGACATGTTTTTATTTCTATTTTTTGTGACGACAGGGAAAATGCAGTACCATGGGGCTTCATGCTGGCTAACAATCTGGTCTTCAAGAAGTTGCGTGCAGCTCTGGGCCTGGATCGCTGCCGGCTCTGCCTCTCGGGAGCTGCCCCCATCACAAAGGACACTCTGGAGTACTTCATGAGTCTGAATATTCCCATCATGGAGGTGTACGGCATGAGTGAAAGCTCAGGTCCGCACACAGTCTCCACCTCTGTGAATGAATACCGCCTCACAAGGTCAGCAGAAAGCATTTAAAGCAAAAAAACTGCTATCGATACAGAAAAGACTGAAAAGGGTAGAGAACATCAGACGGTATAAGATCAGGGTACTCGGAGATGTGAGTGACTCATGTTCGCCATACAAGCAAATTGCTGCCAGTGGTAACTGGATAAACTATCGTGCCAAAATTGTATTAGTACCAAAAAATAAATAGTTTGCCAGGATATTTGAGCAGACATAGTTTAATCTATTTCAAATGAATTAGCCATGTTGGTTTTTTGTGTCCACATCTTGGTTAGAGTCTGCTGGCACGTCATACCTGGGCACATCTCTGACTCATAACTTTTCTCTCCAGCTGTGGGAAAGTGCTGCCGGGCTGCAAGACAAATCTGGAGAATCCAGACACGGACGGTAATGGAGAGATCTGTTTCTGGGGGCGAAATATTTTCATGGGCTACCTGAACATGCCTGAAAAATTGGCGGAGGCTCTGGACGAGAACGGCTGGTTGCACTCTGGGGACCTGGGAAGACTCGATGAGGAAGACTTTCTGTACATCACGGGAAGGATCAAAGGTAAGCGGGCTGAAGGTTTGGGTAAAAAAGTAATGCACAATTCTGAAGCAGATCACATAAACTGTAATGTACGTGAGCTTATTAAATTAAAAAAGGGCATGAGCAGGCATCTGCTTACTCCTATTTTGTGTGACCTCATACTTATACTCCAATTGGGTTTTTACTGCAAAACATCAAACTGAGGTTTGTTTGTTTTTTAATGGCTCAATCCATGTTTGGTATTGTCCTACAACTACTTCTTATTGCTTGATTATGAGACATAGTAACATGGTGAAAGAAACAGAACCAAAAAAAAAAAAAAAACTCTGCCAGGTTGTCAAGTTTATTCACAGCCTAAACCAAAGATTAGAAATTCTCTGACCGGATCTGTATGGCGCGAATTTTTATTTCTTGAAAATAAACAGATTTGCATCTATTTTTTGAAAACCGCTAGACAGCACTGCGGCTTTCAGTCTACGTAAAAGCGTTAAAGGGTGATTCCTGACAAAGCTAACAGGTAAACCAATGTATACAGTATATTAAAGGATGTGACCAGTCGATAGAAGTCTTCCTCAGAGCTTAACCTTTGGCACACTCCTGAGTTGCTGACACAAACATATCCTGGTTGTCTGGCAGGTTCACTTTTGCTGCTCTGGAGATTTGGGTTGACTACATTGTTGTGGTAACATGGCACAAAGATTTCCGCATTCTTCACCACACCCATGGAATGCCCGTAGGCATGCGCTGCAGGCTTTTTCTTTTGGTGGCCTTGATTAAACTGGATTAGAAAACTGTGTACAGTATAAACCTTCAGACTATTCAGCAGCTTATTTGCAGCATCTATTCCAACGTAGGCCCCTCAGGCCAGACTGAACTCTCTTGCGAGCTGCTTTCATCCCACGGGCAGCATGTTTGTCTCTGTCCTCCACTTTACCTTTCCCTAACCCAGGGGGTGGGGAGGGGGTGAGGGGGGAGGGTGATAGATTCAAACAAACAAGCTGATATTCTGGTGCGAGATCACAAACTTTCAGTTCCGCTGTAAAGAAATGGAGATTCTCATATTCATGATATAGAGTTACTGTCTGACATTAGTCTGTTTGGTTTTAAGCAAGTTAAGAACTCACAATTTAGTATCAACATGATTTGCCGTTGTCTCAATTATTTTTTTATGAACCATTGAGCACATCATTTCGGCAGAAGTATCAACACCTCAGTTCTGAAATCGAAAAATTGGTTTGTTCTTATATTTTTTGTGCTTTTATACATCCTTTTTATAGAACAGTGTATATATAAAAATACAGTGCACCTCATTGAGAAAACTGATAAGGGTTTAGAATAAACACTTTTACGGTATGATTGACATACTCTAGTTCTGTTGCTGTGTATTTTCCACTTTTTGTCCGACTCAGTCGCTCCTAAATTCAATTCATACAATAATCATTAGTTTCCATCTTCTTTTAATGTATCTTCAGCTGAACTTCAAGAATGAATCAGTCATTAGTTTGACACACTGTCAACTCAGCTAATTTCACACAGCAGCACTACATTACGCAACACTTCTACATTTTGTTGACTCAGTTAAAGAGTGCAGTTTCTTGTGTCTGTGTGTCACAGAGCTGATCATTACTGCCGGTGGCGAGAACATCCCCCCCGTGCCCATCGAGGACGCGTTGAAGGCCGAGGTGCCCATCATCAGCAACGCCATGCTGATTGGCGACAAACTGAAGTTCCTCTCCATGATGCTCACACTCAAAGTAAGCAAGCCCCGATCCAGCAGCTCTGGTGTCTGTGGAAGCAAATGCAGTAACAGCGCCCCCAAGCCCTCCCTAAAAAAATGTCCCTTTCCCCGCAGTGCAACATGGATGACAACGGCGAGCCCACCGACGAGCTGAGCCCTGAAGCTCTGGACTTCTGCAAGCAGCACGACATCAAGGCCACCAAGGTGTCAGAGATCATAGCCAATAAGGAGCCGGCTGTTTACACAGCCATCCAGGAGGGCATAGAGCGGATCAATGCCAGGTCGACGTCCAATGCCCAGAAGATCCAGAAGTGGGTTGTCCTGGAGCGAGACTTCTCTCTTCCCGGAGGAGAACTGGGTCAGCTTTTTCAAATCATTATTTGCTGCCAAGCTGACGCAGTGTTCTATTATTGTCTGAAGAGGAAGCATTCTTTGCCGATGTCACTCTTTAACTTGTTCTTAATCTTAATGTTATTGAGGTCATGTTGTCATGTGACCGCGCCGCATGCCAGAGCACATTCCTCTGGATGTTCATTTAATACATCCTGAATATGTGATCTAATGTTGATACTGTGTGGCAAACGTATAGAGATCATGGTTTAGATCTGACAAACCTGTTTTGTTTTTCTCTTTCTTCACAGGACCCACCATGAAACTGAGGAGGCCCATTGTTGTGAAGATGTACCAGGAGAAGATAAATGAACTGTATGCAGTGGCCGCAGAGAAACAGTAGACTGGGCCTCACAGAAATCAGAGACAGTCATGAGAAATGTGGCCGACCAGATATCACAGCTGAGAGAAAAGTTTAAACCCACAAGTGCTAAAGAGATTTAGGACAAAGAAAATGTTGATTCTGATCTATTTATTTTTAATAGGATACAGATGAGTGTTTATTTATGTCAGTCAGGGGATATGACATTTGACATATTAAATACATAATACTGTTTCACAGCAATGGTCGATTATGTAAATAATACACCTGAATCATAGACAAATCTTGTCATGGTACATGTAGGGAGCGTACTCAATCACTCAGCACCAAACCTGTCACATGCAAGTAGGAAGGCACTTTAATGGCATTGGAAAACTTGTATAGATTCTGCAGTAAAATCTATAAACCACAGTTCGCTGTGGCCTGAAGGATGTCCGATCAGATGTGTTGTATTTCTGAAGTAGCAGTATGCATTTTAAGATTTTACATTGACTTCCAGTGTTGTGTCATCTGGCACAAAACAAAACAAAACAAACAATAAAATGAAGGCAACCGGAGCTAAAGAAGTATTTTTAAAATGTGAGAAGAAATGATCCAATCACAATGATGTGCAAATGGTAAAATGTATGGCTGAATGTGTCATTCTCCGTGTACAGTTGGACACAAATGGAAGTATTTATTTTGTGAAAGAGATTCATTGATTGTCAATAAAGTGAAAAATTTGATTAGATTTCGCTGCTGGCTTATGTGACTTTTGTTTAAGCAGAGCTTTTTGTAAATGGATTTCACTTACAAAGAGCCTTTCAACTGCTTCAACACTTCACATTACACTCACACATGCACACCAGTAGCGATTGATTTTAAGTTTGTGGTTCACTATCTTTCTCAAAGGCACTTTTACATGTGGACAGGGAGGAATGTGGGATTGAACCTGAAACTCTAATCCACAACTACTCCTTTGAGCCAATGCTCTGCCACACAAAAACAAAACAAAACACTCTCCTGTAGTCTGTGCCCTCTCCTCCATACGTTCCTATGAGATCTCTTGAAAGAATGTCTGCAGAGTGTGTGAGCGTTTGTGAATTGGCTCACTTTAGGACGTAAACTTGTCTTTGCTGCACTCATGTTGTAATTTTCACTCTTAGTATCCCCTATCTGGTGCAAGCAGAAAGCCTCTGTGTCTGGTTCTGCTGGAAGCTTCTTCCTGGTGAAACTGAGTTGTTTTTTTTGTAGTGCTTGCCCATGTGGCATAGTTGGGTTTCCGTTTATAGTTTTCAAATGGAAAAGTTCAACGAGGGAAGGTCAAGTGAATGACATTAATGGAATCATGAGTCAGGTGATCGGCGTTGGAAAATGAGAAGGAAAAGGTGAAGCAGCTTAACCCCGCAACAAAAGAGCCTCCTTTATAATCTCTGTAAAATTTTAAATCCATTACTAATAAGCTATATTCTTCTCCTTGAGGTTACAATCGGTACTACATAAGTAAAACTACAATGAATTGAATGTGAATAGATATAACACAGATTGGTGGATCATACTCCTTTAAAAAAAAAAAAAAAAAAAATGTATCTTAGTTTATAAAGATTTAGATGTTTTTATATAACTGAATATTTAAAACAAGCTGTATTTTGACATATTGACATATTACCTGTATGACCTGGATTGACCAGGCAAAAAGCAAACATGGATAAAACCTGGTTACATCAAGTCAGAAGGTGTATTCCTTGTACATTGTAAGTCATAAACACTACCTCAGACTCACCAGAAGTTCTTTTTTCATTTCTCCATCCAACAGAATTTGTTTGGACTGAATACTGGTGTAGTTGTGATGCAGTGGTTTTGTGTGTGCATGTCACAGATGTTTCACATTTCATTCACATCATATAGAAGGCATATCAGATTACATAAACTGGCTGAGCTGCCTCCCATATCCGAGCAGTAAAGTTTTCAATCTCAGGTCATTTGCAAGTAATGAGAATAAAACACAGCACGTTATCTTTATGTTCTTATCCGAGCAAGGAGAGGTCAGAGGTTACACTGATAGTGCTACTGATAAGTGGGTACATGTAGCCGTGGTCTCTGCATGTGTGTGTGTGTGTGCGTGCGTGCGTGCGTGTGTGAGCGAGAGAGACTATCACAGTTGTTGTTTTTTTTCTTTACAAAGTGATTGTTCATAGAACAAGACGTACTCTAATGAAATGCATTTAAGGAAGTATAAAGCAACAAGGTAACATGCAAACTTTATACCACATTATTCTGACAAAGTTTGTATTATGTTGCTCAAAGTCTTTGAATACCTTGAAGACTCTGCTCATATGCAAACTGGTGGAATGCAGTCTGATATCAGCGTGTGGAGGACTAATCTGTGCTCCTGCACCCAGCTTGTATTTTCTTGTACAAGCAATGTAGACACAGTGCATGGTCAAATCAGGAGAGGTGCAGCTCAACTTGCAGCCGCGTCGCTCTGCTGATCTGTGGAAAAGAAGATGCTTTTGTTTTGACACCTTCTTTGATATCACAACTCTGAGTGAACCAGAAGCTGAACTCATAGCACAGTTATTACACCTCAGTCTGCTCTCAAATGCCAGTGAGGTTAAAAGAAACATATTTACACTTTCAGCACAGGGATCTTTTCGTTGTATTTATATATCTGCTCATAATCATACTTTATTAATCATAAAAAGGCTAAATTAAAATTCTTTTTTGTCTGCACTGACCAATTATATTTCTAGGACATGGAGGTTCAGCTACATTGGGGTGCTCCAGGAAGCTGATGGGGGTCAAGTGTCTTGCCTTTGTAGGGTGTCAACCTCAAGCTCGGGTCCTCTACCAGAGTTCTGGGAGTTTGAGGGTTCCGTGTAGTGTCTTAGCTGTTCTGGACTGAGGTTTCAGATACTGTTCCTGGGATCTGCTGCAGCCACTCTCCTAGTTCAGGGGTCAATGTCTTGAGTGCTCCCACTGCCGCTGGAACCATGCCACCTTTAACCCTCCACATCTGTTCTAGCTGTTCCTTCAACTCCTCAACCTTTAACTCCTTCAACTGCCACATCTATCAATGCTGACCCCTTCTGTTGTTCTCAGCCACCTTTCGGTGGATCTCTCACCGGGATTTGGCTACGTTAGAGTACATACTAGGCAAACACATTTCTGTGCACTCTCCCAGTGACTTTGTTTTCTCTTTCCAATGTACGCTGATCCTGCTTGCGTCTTACATGCTTCTACTATGTGCTGAACCACCTTTGCTCAGCCTGTGCCTTGGATCTGATCTACTGCGGCACACTCTTGCCCCTATGGCCTTGTGCTTAGTGCCTGTTCTTAAGCTGCCATGTTAAGTGCCTCTGTGTTGTTTGTCAATCCAGCATTTTCTAGCCATTAGTAGGTCTTTTTGAAAGCAGCCATTTCCTCTATGTGGTGGTGGTGTATGCCACGTAGGGGCTTGTCTCCCCATGTTACCTGCTCCTTCACATCAGGTTTCTGCTGTCTGAGGCATTCACCATCACAACTAAAAATCAATGAAAAGCAAGTGTGTGTGTGTGTCTGAATAATTGACAACATATTTTTTTCAATTACGATTTTTATTCACCCTAAAATATCTGAGACATCTTTGTTGGTTTGTCAAATTACCTTTCACTTAGTTGACACAAGACTGCCTCCACGTGGTAAAACAGTGTATTACAACAACTTGTTTATAGTGCAGTGCACTGAGTGGACAAAAAAAGTGTCAAACAATTGTAAATAAAGAAACATTCATTAGATCACATAAGGCAATAATGTCATTAAATGCATCAGTTAGCATTTCATACCCCAATTCAGTAAAAACATAGATTTTCTAGCTCAAGTGACATCTCTCATCATGAAGATGGTCCGTCTTCATTAATCCAGGCTACAATAGAATAAGACTGACTTCTTTTTTTAGGAGCTCACAGTGCTGACTCATTTAACCTGGGATAAAAACATTTTTGACAACTGCAGCTTTAATTAGTTGTTGTACTGTAACCACTGTACTCAGGGTTTAAAAGCTTGATATCTTCATGGTTAGAAGCAAGCCAAAGCTTGTGCGTGAACAGAGCTTTTTGTTGGATGAGGCGACACAAGCTCCCTCTGTCTCATTTGGTAGTGATGGCGACTCCCTGCTTGACCCAGGCGTTGCTGTTGAGTAGAGACAGCATGAAGCGAGCCACATCCCCTCTTCCCACAGGCTTACCACTGGTGTTGGGCACGAAGTATCCTTCATGGGTCAGGAATTCTTGCGCTGCAGCAGACAGATTAGGAATATAGTATTTTTTGTTTTGTCCTTCAAAACAGGAAAAATAAACTTGAAATAAATGCTTGAAATTTGATGCATTTAGTCATGTGGGCAACATGGTAACAAGCTTGCACTGTGACCAAGTGGATCCTGAGGGCACGGTGAAAGCTCTTCACTGAATGAAGCTCGGCTGACGTCTCAGTGACGTCCAGACTCTCTGCTCTTACCTGAGGCCGGCAGGTTCTTGAGGCCGGGAGGGCGAACCACGGTCCAGTTGATGTCGTCGGTCTTCTGCAGAAACTTCTCCATCTCGTACATGTTGGTGAGGACGCTTCGAATCATCGGCAGCAGAAGGAAGCGGATCAGGAAGGGAGACTGACTCCCTGCGTTGGCTGAAAAAGAATGACAACGACAAAGTGAAGCTCAGGTGCAGAAAGCTATTTTTTGAAGAACTTAATGATGTAGATATTCTAATGCTGTAGCTATGCCATCAATGGCCACATTTATAGCCCGGCCTACACTGTGGCTACAGTTAGCATTGGCTTGAAAGGGTCAAGCATTTTTGAAACAATTAATTAATAAATTTTTTTCACACCAAGTCTTTCATACCAGAGGTTTCTTCGGAAGGCTACTGCTTTTGCATGACGGTGGTAGTGGGTGCATCCACAAAAATGTTAACTTGAATATCTCAACAAATAAGAGATTTCAACAGATAGAACTTTGGGAGTCAGCCCAACAAACATGAACATTTCAACAAATATATAAAAAAAAATACAACATTTAGGAAAATATCAAATGTCACCCAGACAAATCAGGACCTGTGAGCTTTCAGTGTTCAGTTTGGAGCTGTGCCTTCAAGGTTCTTCTCCAGTTATTCTGGTTTGGTTTCATAACTTAAAGACATGCTGTTAAATTGGCGGCTCTAAATCGATCGTAGTTGTGAATGTGGTCGTCTGTTCTGGCCTGCAGCTCGTGACCGAACTCTGGATAAAGCTAATTTAAAAGATGAGTGCATGGATGGATATCACTCTACATTGTTGGTCTTGAGTTTGAAGCATTTTTGAAGTTTTGGATTACATTCAAGATTTCAGTGAGAGAATATCGACTGGAGAATGTGTATGCCAAAGAGGAAACACCAAAAGAACAGTTTTAAATCAAGTGCCATTAAAAGCAACCTCAGTATAAGAAACGCAGAAAGTGAGAAGCATTAAATGTTTGTTTGAAAGCCAAAATGATAACACTCCTCTTCTGAAATGTAGTGCAAGTCATTCTCACACACATCATCAGGCAGTTAAGGTTTGAACATCACACAAATGACCTTCAGGCCATCGTCTGGGTCCTGTACTTACGCTCTGTGTACCAGGAGGTCATGGTGATTATCCTGTTGACCCGCGCTTCTCGCATGGCATTGACGATAGACGCCATGGACGTACTGTAACCTGTCACCTTCGAGATGAAGGTGGCAGGAAAGCCAAGGCAGGACATGATCACATCGTGTCCTTTGAAATGGCTCGTCAGACTGTCTGCTGTGAAAATATCAGCAGTCACCACCTGCAAATACAGAAGGACGGAAAATTACTTTGTCTGTATGTTTTGTTGATTCTTATCAACACAGCCAGCAACATCAGATTTAGTTCAGCTCAGAGTAAAGGAGGGTTCAGTGTCTTGCTCAAGGACACTTGGACATGTGGAGGTGGTGAGATGGGGGGCTCAAACCCTCAACATTGCAAGTGAAAGATAATCCACCCTGCCAAGTGATCCTCAGCCACACTCTGACCCTCTGACCAACAACCGCTTCTCATACTGACACGTAACTGCACTCATCAGTGACAGCTGAGAGGGCTGGGCTGGGCCATCGTGTCGCACAGCCTTCTGTAAAGGTTCAGGTTTGAGTGCTGCATGGAAAAAACTATTTGTTGAAGCTGATGTGAGTAATGAAAACTTTCATTGGTATAAATATGGAAAATCAATCTTTTTATGATGATTTTCCATAGTGGACAGTTAAAGAATGGTAATGAAACTTTGCAAATGTGAAACATTTTGCCACATTTCCCTTGTAATTGGGAAGAAATAAGAAAAGTCATACCGTCTCGTAATTTAATTTATCTGATACTTTATTCTACAGCTGATATTTTGATACTTGTAATATTTTCTTTCATGTTTTGGCCAATTTGTCAATTAAAGTATTTCATTTTTATTTGTTCTGCCCTGGGAAATAACTTATAAAGACACAAAATTCCATAAATATTAGAAGGGAGCACTCCACATATTTCCTTTACTCAATATGTATTTCTTGACACTAATGATCAAACATACAATCAATTGTAAATAATCATTCATAACAGTATTGCTAGATGTACTTCATGGTTAAAAAAATATCAACTGCATGCATGTTGATTCAAGTAACATAATTTCAAGACATCCGATGATTCTTTCCATCAAACTAGTGGTCAAGGTTCTCCATTTTTCCCTCTGGTATTGAGGATTGTGGGTTGCACAACGATTAAAGTTGCTGATCCCCGTCAGCATGAGTCAGCATCTCAAAACATTACCAGGATTTATCAACGGACGGGTCATACATGACTAAGTAAGTAAATAACACACGATAAATCAGATTTTCTATATAAAGACAAACTATATAAAGGCAAACAGCTGTTTAGTGGTGGCTGCTAATAACTTTAACTAAGCACGCTAGTATAGCTGCAAAGTATTTTAAAAAATGGTTGTGTTCATAGCATAAAGAGAGCATTTTATCCATTTTTAATAGTTTCCTATAAACTACTGAGGTCGTTAAGACACATTATTATCATAGAATCAGCCTTGAATTGATGTGCGGATATTAAGCCTATCACACTGAGGACAGCACGTGTGACAGCAGGTGTTACAGACGAGGAGTCGCTCCAGATGTTTTGCCTCATATAAACCCCTGAACTTTGAACCCACATAATCACCTTCAGGTTGTCATGGTGAATGGTGAGCTTGGCCGGGTTCCTGACGATGGCAGTGACCGTGTGACCCTGCTGCAGCGCCTGGTTGATCAGAAACTGCCCGGTCTGCCCGGTGGCCCCCAGCACGGCGATCTTCATCCTCCCGATCGTGAAGCTCCGGTCGGGACAGCGAGTGTGACAGCAGAAGACGTTTCAAACACTCCGGAGCAGACTGAGTTCAAGGTCCCACCCTGTTTCACAAGCGTGCAGAAATGATTGTCATGGTGCAATAAAGAAGTCCTCTCTGAGACATTTAGGTTGGTCATATGACAGAATTTGTGTTTTTATGATGCACCCTGGGCATCTCATGCAGAGTGGTCTCATTTATAAATCACTCATCTAAAATATATATTTTACTACACTAAAAGTGATTATAAATCATGGGCCAGTTGCAAGAATACATTTAGAAATAAACACAGCTGCTTTTGGCAGAACTGCATTCATAACTGGTCATTATACAAAATACTTCAGTTTCAATGAATCGTTGGATGAAAAATACAATTGCAGAGGTGCAGAGCTGCTGTCGCATACAGTACAGACCAAAAGTTTGGACACACCTTCTCATTCAAAGAGTTTTCTTTATTTTCATGACTATGAAAATTGTAGATTCACCCTGAAGGCATCAAAACTATGAACTAGCACATGTGGAATTATATACTTAACAAAAAAGTGTGAAACAACTGAAAACACGCCTTATATTCTAGGTTCTTCAAAGTAGCCACCTTTTGCTTTGATTACTGCTTCGCACACTCTTGGCATTCTCTTGATAAGCTTCAAGAGGTAGTCATCTGAAATGGTCTTCCAACAGTCTTGAAGGAGTTCCCAGAGATGCTTAGCACTTGTTGGCCCTTTTGCCTTCACTCTGCGGTCCAGCTCACCCCAAACCATCTCGATTGGGTTCAGGTCCGGTGACTGTGGAGGCCAGGTCATCTGGCGCAGCACCCCATCACTCTCCTTCTTGGTCAAATAGCCCTTACACAGCCTGGAGGTGTGTTTGGGGTCATTGTCCTGTTGAAAAATAAATGATGGTCCAACTAAACGCAAACCGGATGGAATAGCATGCCGCTGCAAGATGCTGTGGTAGCCATGCTGGTTCAGTATGCCTTCAATTTTGAATAAATCCCCAACAGTGTCACCAGCAAAGCACCCCCACACCATCACACCTCCTCCTCCATGCTTCACGGTGGGAACCAGGCATGTAGAGTCCATCCATTCACCTTCTCTGCGTCGCACAAAGACACAGTGGTTGGAACCAAAGATCTCACATTTGGACTCATCAGACCAAAGCAGAGATTTCCACTGGTCTAATGTCCATTCCTTGTGTTCTTTAGCCCAAACAAGTCTCTTCTGCTTGTTGCCTGTCCTTAGCAGTGGTTTCCTAGCAGCTATTCTACCATGAAGGCCTGATTCACACAGTCTCCTCTTAACAGTTGTTCTAGAGATGTGTCTGCTGCTAGAACTCTGTGTGGCATTGACCTGGTCTCTAATCTGAGCTGCTGTTAACCTGCGATTTCTGAGGCTGGTGACTCGGATGAACTTATCCTCCAGCAGCAGAGGTGACTCTTGGTCTTCCTTTCCTGGGGTGGTCCTCATGTGAGCCAGTTTCTTGGTAGCGCTTGATGGATTTTGCGACTGCACTTGGGGACACTTTCAAAGTTTTCCCAATTTTTCGGACTGACTGACCTTCATTTCTTAAAGTAATGATGGCCACTCGTCTTTCTTTACTTAGCTGCTTTTTTCTTGCCATAATACCAATTCTAACAGTCTATTCAGTAGGACTATCAGCTGTGTATCCACCTGACTTCTGCACAACACAACTGATGGTCCCAACCACATTTATAAGGCAAGAAATCCCACTTATTAAACCTGACAGGGCACACCTGTGAAGTGAAAACCCTTTCAGATGACTACCTCTTGAAGCTTATCAAGAGAATGCAGAGTGTGTCCATAGCAGTAATCAGAGCAAAAGGTGGCTACTTTGAAGAACCTAGAATATAAGGCGTGTTTTCAGTTGTTTTACACTTTTTTGTTAAGTACATATTTCCACATGTGTTAATTCATAGTTTTGATGCCTTCAGTGTGAATCTACAATGTCAATAGTCATGAAAATAAAGAAAACTCTTTGAATGAGAAGGTGTGTCCAAACTTTTGGTCTGTACAGTATGTCTCACATATATCAACTGTCATGACTAACACGCTCAATATAACTTTCATAATTCTAATCATGTAATCATTAATTTCATACAAGTGCACAGTGAGAATAGTAGTCGTGGCATTACAGTAACACAATATTTTATGTGTTTTTCCCCAACACATGGACTAAAAGTCAGTATTATTCTTAGCATCCTGTTCTGTTCTATTTAATACAACTACTTTGGTTTTGGCATTAGTTTGACCTTTCTTTGGTCATTTTAATACTGCAGCTTTTTAATATACTTATATGTGTTTTTGATTAAATAGGACACTCATATAATCCCTCGTAGTGTACCATTTTCTTTTTATCCACTTTTCAATGGTATTTACAGGATTGTTGTCCTTACTTGTTTTGTGGTTTTATCATTATATTACCAACGGTCAGTGAAGACCTTTGACATACAATAACCTGCTTGACAGTGGAAAGACAAAGTTTGATAGTATAAAGTTCGAATGATGCGCACATTATCAAAACAGGCCTAACTGAAGGAGACAAAAGTAACTACGGAGATATTCTGCAGTTGCAGTAAGTCGACCACTTTTTAAAGAACTAACTAGTATGTGTAAACAAGCATTACCTTTTAGCTCCTTGTGAAATGCAGTGTAGAGTTCATATATGAGACCAATAAATGGAAAAAAAAAAAAAAAAGGTTAACATGTGTTGCTTGTGAGTGACTCAAATCATTAACCAACAAACAAAACCTGTAAAAGATAAGACTGTTTGTCCTACAACATGCCAAGCTATGAATTGAAACTCTACGTATTCTAATAACATCCTGATGACTGACATATATTTTGATAAGAAAACACACTTACAATAAGTCATCACACACTCAGCAGGAATGTAGCTTACCAGTCACAATCACTTGAGAAGAACATTGCTTAAAACTTTACATGAATTAATGAGAAATCCACATTTAATATGTTAGATGAAGCTTTTGAACACAAGCGAAGCCTGTGTGTTCTTAAAAGAACAGATGATATCTTTGATTTGACCAGCAGAGTGCGACTGCACACTGCAGGTCTTTGTTGTGTCCAAAGTTGACTGAATGGAGTCTTTTCACAGCGCCGGTCGATGACGAGATCGCCAGTCAGATGTTTGCCGCAGACACTGAGCTGATACCGCTGACTGATACTGAATTCACATTCTTCAGAGATATCAAACATAGGATGTTTGTGAAGGTTGCTTAAGGCTACGCTCAAGTTAACCGAAGGCCGTGCAGAAGGTTTAACTTGTCTTTCTACGAGGAATAACTTAGTGTGGTTTTTCCACGAAATATGTCAGTTGTGATATAACTATTTATTTACTGTTCCTCACTTTTCACAATAAGTCTTGTACGTTTAATCCCACCTCATACTTGTGCAGGTTGCACATTGAACTCAAATTGACTTTAAAGCTGTTTGTCCATCCATCTTCTGCACAGATTATTCCTTTTAGGGTCAGTGGGGGCGACACAGGGGTCATACTATCACTCACACCTGCAGGTAATTTAGAGTCACACATGTTCCTGAGTTGTGGGAGAAAATCAGAGTACCCGGGGAAAACCCATGCATGCACATGGAGAACAAGCAAGCTCCACACAGAAAGGCAGAGAAGCTTCAAACCAGGGACGTTCTTGCAGTGAGTAACAAGGACTACAGCACTGTGCAGCCCCCACATCCCTTCTGATGTTACAAATTGTGCTGTACGCCCCTTTAAATTATTCTTAAACACAGAAACTTTCAATATTCAGGAAGTAAATATGAAAATGTCTTAAATGCACTGTTCGGTACTACAAAGGTAAAACACGACTATAAGAGCAAGAAGAAAAGTTTTTTTTAGCAGAGTGAGAATTTGAGAGCTTATTAACATTTTGACGCACTTGCAGAAACAGTAACATAAACATGTTTTGGACGACATTGTGAAGATGACAAACATGAATAAATGGGTCACCACAATGTAAAAGCCAAATTGTGGCTTATGTATTTAATACATTTGGTGTTTAAATCCTTCTGCCTTTGAAATTCACTCAGGATGGTGTCAGGAAGGGTATCGGAACTTTTGAAAAGTCAAACATGTGGCTCTCATTCCCTCTCATGACCCTGGAAAAGATCAACACCATTGAGAAATCCTCTATTACAATATCAGTTTGGCCTCTACCATTGGGTCAGTAGAAGTTAGGTGATTATATAAGTTTCCCTTTTGGAATGACCCAGTAATAGCTCAAAGCTGAATCCAGCAGAGATGTTGCATGATGAGCACACAGAGCTGTTCACAGCCAATAGAAAACTAGCTCAATTGACGCAATTCTGTAAGGATGACTGCTACTGGAAATGATTGCTCAATGTTATTACAGTGAGATGATACTCAAGCAGTTACTAAATCAAAGTTTTACATCTCTTTTTCAGCAGCACTGTAAACATTTATAATTTGTGTTGAATCACAAATTAATATTGTTGTTTGGCATTATTGGATTATGGAAATTATGCATGGGAATACTTGTAATTTAGATATGGACCTTAGATCAACATTTTTAATCAGTTCATGCAGAAATCGGAGGAATATCAAACGGACCATCTTTTCCATGCTCTACATCTAACTATAAATATAAGAAACATTACTGCCGTTCTGATAAGTGGGGACTAAAAGTATCAGGCAAACTCACCTGAGAGCATCACTTTTCTATTTGCACAAGCAGAGCATCATCTCATGGTGGCGTCAGTCCTCTGAGCATGGGTACAATTACAAATATGCACTTTACAGACAATAAGTGGCAAATAAAGAGTATTTGTAGTAGAAACCCCTGCTTCACATCTGGATTTTGCTTAAAATGGTGTGATTTTTAGGCTCTTTATTGTAATCAGAAAAAAGTGGTAAAATGCCAAAGGCATGCTAAAGGCAATGCAATTAAATGGTGTTATTAAGTTAAGTTTTTGAACAAATTATTTGGGTTTTTTGTTGTTGTACTTACCCATTGTTTAATAGAGGTGGCAGAGACTTTCTCAGTACGTTCTACGTCTGCCTTTGTATATGTCTGGCAGATTCACACGTCTAACCCGGCATTCAATTTTGCACAGTGGTCTTCAGTGTTTCTACATCAACATAACGACTTATTGATCACCATCGGTGCTCGATTTTGATTCGATAGTTTGACACCTGCTTATCTTCTTTAAACAACGTGTGGAGGACATGCTGCACGAGAGGACACCACATACACACTGACTTGAGCACAATGCGGTTACTCACCGGGTCTGTATCGCTCCTCTCGGACCTGGTACAAGATCTTGTCCCGTCAGACCTGGTAAAATCAGATTAGACCCGTTCTGGTGTCAGACCCGGTCCCATCCCCGTCCTGCCCCGCTCCGCTGTCACACATGTAAACATTATGAAACCTTCTTCGCTCCCCTCATTGTGGAGTGAGAACTGCTTTGAGCACTGCACATCGCCGCCATCTAGTGTCCCGGAGTCAAACTGCAGTTCACGTACGCAAAGCATGTCCACACAAAACTACTTCAGGTGAGGAAAAACCTTTCATATTAAAGCAACATTTTCTGTCAAATAATATCATTTTTAGTGTGTTACAAATTATTACAAATGATACCAATTATTGGCCTATTTGTGTGATAAAAGTGATAAAAGTCCCTTTGCTTTGTTCAGATTAAATTCTTGTTCTGTCACTTGTGACATGCATCAAATTGTAAATCAACCCGGACTAATCAAGGATGTTGCCTGCAGCCATGAAATATTTTGGTGACCCTTTCTGGCCACCATGAACAGCTGATCAAGCCCCAGTGAGTGCACAGGTAGAGCTCTGCTCTCCTCCTGCACAACCTCCTTGAGGAAACCTCTGCAGCTTCAGATGTCTCCATGGTGGCTGTCCTCTTTCTGGCGTGGCTATACTATAAACTTACCCTTCAACCAGGGCTTTCAACCAGCAGCTAAGGATGTCCCAAGGTCCCTCTCTTCAATTGTTTTTCTCTTCTCACTATTACATTATTTTATCTAGGGCTGCCTGTCATGTCTTTTAAGAATTTCTATAATTTTGGCACAAATGTGAAATTTATTCGAAAAAATTGTGACGGTAAAAGGTCAAGGTCCCTTGTGTGGCCAGATAATATGAGATCGGTTGAGTGATGATTGTGTATCTTATTTGATGAGCACAAATGTTAAATTAGTATTCAATATACACAGAAATTTTTTTTTCTTTGTGGCTTATATATGTATATATTTTAAAACGTAATTATTTACATTTCAGATGATTGAAGTCTTTAATGTACATCATTTTTTTGTACATTTCCATTCATCCAGTCGGGTCTTGCTTGTATAAGATCTGATTGTTTTGCCCCATTAAAATCACCTGTGCTCACATGTAAACACCAGCTCAGCATCCTGTAATCAAAAACACTAACAAAAAACAAGCCCAAAAACAGAAGCTGCGCTCCCTCTCAGCCTCTATGTTTAACCCTGCTCTTTGCCATCTTCCTATATAAAGACCGGTCTAGTCGCATCAAGTCATTACTTCAAGTAATCCACTTGTGACTTCGTGCGTTGATTATGCGATCACACCACAGGAGTAAAGTCTAAAGCAGCTTCAGCGCAGTCTGCCGGGAGCCGTGCAGCGAGGATAGCTTCATACATGAAGCCTCTCCGTTAACAATCTGTGCAGTGCTATTGTCATTCAGTCACATACAGTGATTGGTCTGATGGACATACTGCAGTTTCTGGCCTGATCGTGGTGCAACGGAGGAGGATGCAACACATCAAATGGCTTTTTGAATACTTACTGAAACTGCAAGCTGACAGCCGAGTAACCTGGGAAGACGTGCTGAAGAAGGTGACCACGTAAGTGAAGAGCTCCTTAAGAGAGCCGGAGAAGCTTGTTTCCATATGTTTCCTAGTTTTCACAATCTGGATGAGATCTTAGGAAAGTCTTAGCAAAGATTTGGTTTAAAAAACAAAACAAAACAAACTAAAACTGTTTCATGATAAATGCCTGTAAAGATGTGAAACTTATTTTCTTTCAGTTGTTCTGACACAGTTTTAGAACTTGCAATTTACTTAATGTCAGTTAAATCATCCATATTTTTAGGATAAAAAAATCAGAATTATGGCTGTTAACCTTCATGTAATTCAGTTGGGGTTTATTCCAAATCATAAACACTCAATTCTGCCTCATTTGCGAGACCAAACATTAAAACCCAAACATTTCCAAGCACCTCGTCCCCTTCTCTCTGTAAATTAGCTCAGATTTGTTGGACATTTGATCCATTCCCTTTATTTTACATGTTGCTTTATGTAAGACTGCCTAGAATTCAGATCTAAACAGTCCTGCGCTGCAGGATTGAGGCCAATCAATGGTCAGGAGCAAAACAGGAGGTAATGAGATTAAAAGGGCACAAAGTTTAACATCCTCCAGACTCCAGCTCCTGAGTTCACAGGTCAGAATCCCACAGCTGACGTGTCACCACCGTGGTTTCCCCAGCCCCTTGACGCCCATTAGCTCTCTGAAGCCCCTTAATGTGGCTGCATCTCCGCATCCTAGAAAGTGGAATGGTCGATATGTGGAGAAAGGAATTTCCCCAAGGGGATGAATAAAGTATGAATAGCAGGGTTTATTGGATGTTTTTAAACGTGTGTGCACGCATGCCTGAAGTCACCCAGGTATTATATGCAACACCAACTGTGAAGCTTAACATAGTTCTAAATCGTCGGGGACCTTTAAACAGACACAGATAATGGACAACCAGTTGATGAATGCCTACTTACATGTGATGTTGTGACAGGAACAGTCATGGGATGTGGGGTCACCAAGTCCGACCAGTTCCACAAGCAGTCTGGAAAAGGTAACGCTGCTTCAAACGGATAATACAAACTATAACCGCCTCATAGCATGAACTATCCCACTTTGATTATTTCCTGTATCTGTATTATCGTTCCTTGTTTTCATGCTTCTGTGCTTCTTTTCTTTTTGTCTTTCCACACTGCTGCATGCAGCTGTCACAAGTAAGAAACATCTGTCACATCTTTCTTGGAGTTGTTGATATCTGGCAAATGTTGGACATAAATTCTCTTTTCACATATCTGGATCAGTTTTAGTTGTTAAAAACAAGCTGCTGACCGGACAAATACTGCTCATATTGTTTTACACTGTCATATTTAGAAAGGAAGAATATGTCTGGTGCTACTAATGTACAAAAAACAAATGATGGGAAAAAAAATGATAAAACAAAGGAGTGTATGTTTTCCGCCTACTTTTGTCTATTTTGTCAAATTGAAATTGAAATGCCTTAACCTTGCCAGTTGTTATTTATAGTTTTGAATGAAGATTAGGACGTTGTACTTTGATGAAATAAGTTAGTCTGTGGTTTTAGATGTTCCGTTTGTGAGAGGTGTGTGTTTTGAACTTGTTGAAATGAAATACAATAATCCATACCATGTATTTATGTGTCTATAACTGTGTAAACCTCACAGTAGTTTTCTTCTCTTCTCTTTGTGCAGCTTTAAAATGAGCCCCTCCTACAATAACAATAATAATGTTTATTTCTGGATATGGAGTGCTCATTGAAAGCAGTGCCACAAAGTTCTGCACAACAAACAGGATTATTGAAAACAAACATTAAAGCGGGAATAACTGTCAAAACAGAGCAAGACTGGATCAGCAGCAGATTCAAAATGTAAAATAGAAACGGTGTAAGGAGAACATTTATAGGAGCAGGCCTAAAACAACAACAGATTGTTTAAAAGTGATTCAAAAGAAGGCACTGATGATATTTAATCTAATAGTGGGAACTGTCAGTCGTACTATCAGATCTGTATATACAAGTTATGAATTTAAGCTATTCAAATTCTTCAAATTAATAAAGAAACTCTAAAAAAAATCAATCCTCTAACAAATAGGCAGCCAATGAAGGGACTGTGTGTATCTAAAAATTGACATGAGCCTGTCACTATATTTTGTCAGAGTATACAACGTGGCACACGAGAAGATTTTTCATGCTTTTCACAAATTTAGCGGCCACCGTCGGTTCTTCTTTATTGTGAAATGTGAGCTGAATAATTTCCAGTTAGCACTAAATTCTTCATATTAGCGATTACAAATGGGAATTGGACAGCCACAAAATGTTTTCCAGTCTTCTGCACTATTTACTAAGATAAATAGTTATATATCGAAATCTATGCGAATAAGTGTGCTACTTTTTTAAAACAAAGCTACCATAAGTACATCTTTTTTTTTTACATTTTTGATAAACTATTGTGTGTGAAGCACTTTGTACTGCAATGTTTTGTATGATAAGCGCTATATGAATCAAGTTTGATTTGATTTGATTTGAAACTACAATCATTTGTAGAAGCCCTATAGAGGGCTTGCTTTTACTTGGCTTAACATCAGTGTATTTGTCATGTCTTTCATTCAATGCACAGTCTACAACCTTTTATTCAATAACAATGTGATATTAGACACTTGACCATCAAAGTTTAGCACCTCAAATGTCAAACGCTCATTCCGGGGTCAAACATTTTACTGTTATTGCTTCATATTGTGTGTATTTCCACGAAAACAATCTTGTCCTTTTCAGCTGAGAGTAAGATGTGAGTTTTAATGTTGTGTCTTTTCTCTTTTCAGCCATGAGAGCGGCCGTCCTCATCCAGCGATGGTACCGTCAGTACGTCGCCCGCACAGAGATGAGGCGCCGATACACGTGGCACATCTTCCAGTCCATCGAGTATTCTGGAGAACAGGCGCAGATAAAGGTGACGCACCGCCACATGTGACTATATTGGACATTTTGTTCACAGATGAACTCAAAACCTTCACTTCTCCTCTCCGTGCAGCTTTATAATTTCCTCGGGTACCTCATGGATAATTTCACCCCGACATGCAATGAACGTAAGATCTCGCTCCGTACGTCAAGATTAGTTTCCTCCATTTGTCATGCTGAAAGTTGAAAAGATATGTTTCGTCCTCGCAGGAAATTTAATCTCGCACATCTTCCGAGAGAACGAAGTTTGCCGGGACGCAGAAGTGGAGCGGTTCTTCTGCTACCAGAACATCGAGGTTCCTGAGATTTATTCTGGACCTCATCTCACCTTCCCTCTGACCGTGGAGCAGGCTGTTGGTCTGGTCGAGGCCTTCAGGAACAAGAAAGTAGGTGCATGACTGATAAATTGTGTTTATGTTCAGTTTTTGTGTGTAGTTATGCCACTAAAGGAGAACATTTGTGCTCACAAGATGACACAGTAACAAGTCAGGACCCACTTAATCTGCCGAAAAATGACAAAATATTATTGTTAGATGTATGTAACCCATCATGTCGACTAATGCTTTAAAGTCAGTTTAATTGATATATGTTGAATATGCATTTACATATTTGAAATTGATGCTGGTTTGGTTGTAAAACTTTGTAAGTGAGACTAATGAAGTCCGGCTATTACACTTGAGTTGTGTTTTTATAGATTACAACATGAATAAATACTGTATCTCATGCAGATGCACAGATGTTGGTGTGTTGACTGACTGAGTGACAGCATTCAGGAGTATGTCCCTCCCCAAAATATTGGAAATGTCCTACTGTCCGGTTGAACATCCAGTTTGCGATGAAGAATATTTAAAAAGCTTGTTGATGTATTTTGTATAAATGAGATTATGATGCAGCGCTGACAAACGTCTGTCCAATGAGCTTGAGTAAACCCATGAAACGCAGCTGCTTGATTGAATCTCCGCATCCGAGGCCCTCCTGCTGACAAGTCTCTCTCTCTGTAGCAGCTGCACTCGCGCTACGTCCTCCAGCTCCTCCTGGAGACGTGGAAACTGCTCCGCATGTTGCCAAACATCAGCCGCATCTCCACTTGCCACAGCAAGGAAATCACTATCTGTGGTGAGATGAAAGCAAGACAAGATTTCTGACACCGATTATAATGTTTTTTGATAGTAGTGCGGAAGTATAGATGCAAATAAGAGTGGAGACTTGAGAGATGGTGGGATTTTATGAGTGAAAGAAAGTTAAAGTCAGCCTTTTTGACTCATCTATTAAGCCCCAATATAGATGTGACTTTCTCTAATACAGACATGTTGATAGCCACTTAATGTTTTGTTCTTTGGAATAATCAACTCAGTCAGTGTATTTATGTTTTTCAGGGGATTTGCACGGACAACTTGAAGACCTTCTTCTGATTTTCTACAAGGTTGGAGCCTCTAAACATAGATATAGCTCTATGTTAATGTCCATGGTGCATTGCAATATTTAATTTCATATCAAAGCTTTTAAGTTCTCAATAGTGTCATGACACAGCTATCATAATCATAATGGAAAAGATGCTTTCTACTCTTAAACAATAGGTTTTAATTCACTTTGTTTTCCACTTGAATAGTTTGGGATGTGAATCTAAATATAGTATATTTGTCCTGAAATGACAGAAGTTACAGTTAAATTAAATAAATGCCAGTGAAGCTTGAATTTATTTCAGATGTTATTTGTTTTTCTACATTGCATACAATGTTCTTCTTCACATTTAGAGTTCAAATTGTGCCCTTAACTTCTTGATTTTGCTGCTCTGTCCCTCTCAGAATGGCATGCCGTCTTTAGAGAAACCTTACGTGTTCAATGGGGACTTTGTTGACCGAGGCAGAGACTCCATCGAGATCCTCCTCATCCTCTTTTCGTTCCTGCTCCTCTACCCGAGTGAAGTCCACCTTAACAGAGGAAACCACGAGGACCACATCGTCAACTTGAGGTGGATAAAGGAAAGCCACCCGAAGGATCGTTAAACCAAACATTTTATTTGTATCCTTGCCTATTTGTAAGTTGAGTTTCTAACTTGTGTTTCTCTGGTGGGTCTAGATACGGCTTCACCAAGGAGGTGTTGACTAAATACAAAGTAAGTGTGACAGCCTGACACATCGCCACAGTTTCCTCCATCAACAGGTTGCCATGATTGTTTCACTTTAATGCTTAATGTGTCCTGATCGCTGCTATCTTTAAAGCAGCGACTCAAAGTAACTGCTGTCACCTTTGGCTGTCCTAGGAAAGCTCAATTATAACCCCCCCACCCCACGCACACAAACACGGTCAGTGCTCCTCACAGCTAAGAGGATTTGAGGTCATTGAACCAGATGGCTGCAGGACATCTGGCCTCTGATGAGTCAGGCAGGTTGAGCCGGTCCCTCAGAGGGAACCTCTGACGTGCCAAATGGTTTACATGTGTACTCGTGTCCCACTTTTCTGAATGAGACAGCTGGAATTCTGGCCTCACTGACGGTGCAACGTTTTGGACGGAAACCAATTCCTCTTGAGTAGGATTCCAATCATAACCTCAAGAGACAATTCAAGCATCATTAAGTGAAGTAGAATAATTAAGGAGTGGTTGGGAAGATTTTCTGTTTTCTAAGTAAAGATGCAATTAAAATATGTGAGATGTGTAGGTCTGTTCGCAATACTCATATATTTCTATTCTTTTGATTTCATATTTAGAGTTGGATTTGTTAAGTATGCAGATGAAAAAAAGAGAATATTCCAAATTCAGCGCTAAAAAATTATTATTAACATATAGAAAAAAAATAAGAAAAGGAAAATAACATAACAAAGAGTAATTGTGCTTTATTGTATTTAAATTGAAAATATTATGGTATTTAACTATTATATGAAGACTATGAAATTAGGCCAAATAAATAAATCAACTAACTATACAAAAGATTTGTTGTCAGGTTTTTCTTGTCAGGGTAAGTAAAAGTAAGCAGATAATAAGGTTTATTTTGGTATAAAAGTAGTAGATGACAGCGGGAGAACTCAGATATTTCTTTGAATGATTTCAGTTTCATTAGAAGAGATTAATGTTCTTTAACACCTTTAATAGCAGAAAGTCGACCTGTCCTTCATGTCTGTGTTTCTCTACAGATGCACGGTAAACGCATCCTGAAGCTGCTGCAGAAGATCTTCAGCTGGTTGCCATTGGCAACCGTGATTGATCAGAAAGTTCTGGTTCTGCACGGCGGGATCTCGGACAGCACGGATCTCGGCCTTCTCACCAGACTGGACAGACACAACGTGAGGAGCCAGCGTGTGCTCAGCTGGTTGAACTGGGACTGTGGTAATCTGTAACGAAATCTGTCCTCCTCTCCCTTCAGTACATCTCTGCACTCAGGCCTCCAAGGAGGAGACATCACACCTCGGCGGGGACGTCCATCGACTCAGACATGGAGGAGGACCTCTGGTCCACCAACAAGATGTTCCAGAGACGGCCCTCCCTCACATTCCCCAAACCCATTGGAACGAAGGCCTGCTTCCAAAACCGCTCGCTGCAGGACTTCTCCGAGCGCATAAAAGTCAACATGGATGAACTGGAGACCCGCAGGAGACAGTCAGTCTTCAACTCTCCCGTTCGCACCGCAAACAAAGACAAAGACAAAGACGCTCTGTCCACGTCCACCGACTCTATCAAAAGCGACTCCGTCAAAGATGAGTGGAAGCAGGTGAGGAAGCAACCACACAGAAATTCTTCAGGACCATGTTTATCCATGTTTCAAAGAAGACAGACAGAAATTATACACCCAAGCTTACATTCTCACAGAGGCTTTAGATTAATACTTAGATAAAAATCTAAAATAGATAACGGCTCATTTTAAGGAAATGGTTGTCATGTTTGCATTGAACCACACAGGTGATCGTATATTTGATATACATTGAAGTGGTTTGTCTTATCCGTATCAGTAGCTTTAATCATGTAATTCTGCTATTTGTGTTATCTAGTAATTTATCAAAAGAAGTTCTGAGAATCTCTTATCAGAGTCATTTCAAAGTGTGAGAAATTGCTGCGACTCTAGAAAAAAGTTTATAAGATGGATGGATGCATAGTGACTCTACTCGCCTGGACATGTGAACCTGGTGTGTGATTGTTCCCTGGTGCTTGAAGCGACCTTCCCAGACTATTTAACAATTGAGGACTCCCATTATGACTGCTTGTATTGTGTGTGTGTGCGTCGGTCTTTAGACCCGATGTGATATGATTTAGATTTTTCCTACACGTATTCCATGAACACCACAGAACATTTCTTTTGTTTTCAGAATAATAGTCATTTAACAGCTTCACGTGTGGCTCTGGATGGAGAATTGTGTTTAAGGTTAAATCCGGCATTTCTGAATAATTACCCTATGAAGCAAAATAAATATTTTATATTTATTCAAATATTTTAGAATGGACTTAAACAGAGAAAGTGATATCCTTCTTTGTATGTGTTGTCTATTTGTTTGCTGTGAGCCGTCACATGGTTCCATCTGAGGATGTGGTGTCGTGACTTTTGTCATGGAGAGAAGGATATTTTTACTGAGAGGTCAGGTCAGTTCAGTTCAGACTTTATTTATAAATGAACTTTATTCATCCTACGGGGCCTCAGCACGACAAACGCTTTATCTGTAATCAAACCTCACGTCCAAGGAGGTGCAGTGGATTTCGTGCCTATACGCAAGGCTTAGAATACTGTAATCCACAGCATCATTAATCCCTCAGATTGGAAGTCGCCAAATGAAACTTTAAAAGTTATTCCTGGCTCTCATATGTTACGTTTGTTCAAGTAAACTTAAAATAGCTCACATTGTGTCCTGAAAAACATTTGGTTACCTTAATATCATGTGTTAAAGTGAAAGAGAATTTTACGAAACTGTTCAAAACACATTTTTATTAAATGTTAAATGTTCAACGGGCTGTTTTCTGAGACATTATCTCTGCTGTCAACTGGAGGCACAACAGGTTAAAAGGAAAAGCCTTTAGTAGGACAGACCCATTTAAAACTGGTTCTGCAGGTGGTGGCCACAGAGTATTTCCTTCTCTGTGTCCTTTCTGGTTGATTCTTTTCTAGTTTTCCAGCGACCTCACCACTAGTTTTATCATGAGGCCGTATATGCACCACAGTGTCAGAGCCCTCCAAAATAACTTCAAGCAGGTCGCAGCGGAGTGTGTTTCTCCCCGATCTGTCAGAAACAGACTCCATGAGAACCTGACGTCTACAAGTGGGGTTTGTGCTCACAACCTCGCAATATGCGGCCTGACTGGCATTGGCATAAGAACAAAAAGAAAAAACCTGGTAAATTCGCCCCTGGCGGCCTGTTTTAGTCACAAGTGAGAGCTGGTACACACTGAGTACTGGGATGACATCCTGTCAGCTGGATGATGATGGCATCGATGCTATTGAGTGACTGCACTGTTCTCCATACCGGAATCCAATCAAGCTCTTTTGGGACATCATGTATTGATGAACACGTCGCACTACAGACCGTCCAGTAGCTGATTGACGCTCTGATCCACGCTGATCTACTGACCCTATGATCTGGTCGCTCCACTTTGATTTTCAGTACGACTCTGAATCCAGTCCCCGGGATTGTTCTTACAATATTTTGTTCTCAAGATCTGGCTGATTTGATTGTGCCGACCCAGTTGAATTTTGCTGAGGTGCTCGCTCTGACTGTAGAATCACCTGATTAAATATTGGATTTAAAAGTTCTAAATCACTTTCTGAAGCATGTTTATGTGTCCTTCACTCAATGATTCACTAATTGTGACACATTTTCATGCAATTGTCTGCCAACCGACAAGAGATTATTCACCGAAGACAATATGAGCACCTGGATCTCATGTCATTTCCCCAAGTCTTTATGATGTTGCATGAAACTTTACAGTCATTTGTTCCAGGATTAATCTGTCATTCAAGACATCAAAGTATTTGATAAAGCAGATGCTGATATCATGACTGGATAGTTTATCAACCAGAATGTTTGTTTTTTTGAATAAATGAACCCCCCCCCCCCCTGCTCTGGTTCTCTTGCGGTACCAGGTCCTGGACTTATTGTGGAGCGACCCGATGTCCCAAGACGGCTGCGTACCCAACGAGGTCCGAGGCGGCGGCTGTTACTGGGGCCCCGACGTCACCGAGGACTTCCTGAACCGACACAACCTGCAGCTCCTCATCCGCTCCCACGAGTGCAAACAGGACGGCTACGAGTTCTGCCACAACCGAAAGGTCAGCTCAGACTGCGAGGCACTGACAATCCCACTGTCCGCTGCCTCGGCTCGGTGCTTCTTCACCTCAATATAGTTTGGACAGTTAGATTTGCCTGAAACGTAGAGTGTTCCTCTGTTAAGCATCACTGTGATCCTCCTCCTCTCTTTCTTTGGTTTCCTTCAGGTCCTCACTCTGTTTTCTGCCTCCAATTACTACGATGTGGGAAGCAACAGGGGCGCGTATGTGAAGCTGGGTCCAGACCTCATGCCTTATATGATTCAGTACCAGGCCAGCAACATGACCAGAGAGCTCACTGTGAGACAGAGGTACAAGAAACTACAAGAAATCACAGAGGGCCAGCTGTCTGAACCGTTAAAATCACCCATCAATAAATATTTATACAGCCATCCATCATCCCTCTGTCATATTTGTTTTTATATGTCAATTTATCCATGTCCATGTTTGTATGTATAAATATATTGGCTAGATGGATGGACGTCCAATGCAGGGATTGATATGCCTGTTTCCCTCACTGTTTAAGTTGACGTCTCCTCTTGCAGTGTCGGGCGGACTGAGCGCTCAGCCCTTAAAGTCCTGCGGGAGCAGCTGTTTGCACACAAGTCCGACCTCATCTGTGCCTTCAAAAAGTTAGACAAAGACAGCTCAGGTGAGTGTTGCGTTACTTTCACGTTTGTCCTGCACAGATCAAGTGTTGCTTTATTTTGTGTCTTTATTCCCATGGCGTGCTTTTATTTTTTCATATAGACGGCTCAGGAGAGAAATATGAGCTCAAACCTTTGTGTCTTTTGTGGTACAGGATTATCCCTGTACAGAATAGGAAAAAAAAAAAAAAAGGTTCACCAGAAGTTTAGCCAAGAACATTTTGTAGTTTCACAGAAACTTCAGCTTGATGTATTGAGACAAAAAGGCCTGGTTGTCAGGGATACAGTTCAAGAAAGAAAGACAGGGAACTAACTGACTGTTTTCACAAGTGTCAGCATAGGACATTCAAGAGGTAGAATATTAAAAACATCATCTAAGTTAATGCAGCCCATCTTAACATAATTGGTAGTTGTGGGTCAGATGGTTCAGCGTGGTGGTCTTTTGAATTGAGGGTTTGTGGTTCAATCCCGACTCTGGCCTTTTTAGTGCACTTTGCATGGCAGCTCCATGGCCATTGGTGTTTGAACTTTAACAACGAACCTTTCTGATTCTGTCTAACAAAACTGAACGTCACGATGATTCAGGCACACAACGGGCTTATGTTTAAAATATGTGCTGGGCTGCGGTTTCCTCTTTTTGATATTGTGAAATTCCCATGTTAGGCCGCGTGTCTCTGAATGATTGGGCCTCTGTGGTGGAGAGCGTGATGCACCTGGACCTACCCTGGAGGATGCTGCGCTGTCAGCTGGTTACCTGCAAGACCAGCGACGGCATGATCGACTACCAGGAGTGGTTCAGCGAGCTCGCCATCAAAGGACACAAAGACACAGACGTAAGGACGCTGACGCTCCTGAATCTGAAATGTTCACCTTATTTTAAAATCCAGTGGCAGGATATTTATTTTGAAGTTTAATCCAAACGGATAGATCAAGAATGCCAACACATTTCAGAAGAAGATATTGGAATTCTAAACTAACATGCCTCACTATCAACGCCACATTATCGGCTATTACAACAGATATATATCACGGTTTTGGAGATTATATAGTGATTTTATTTTTTATTCATCACTTCACTGTCTGTATGTTTGTGTAATATTGAATTTTTTAAAAACCTTCTCTCACTCTGCGTTTCTCTCCTTGCAGCACATCGATCAGAGTCTGCTGGAGACCTTGTACCGCCATCGCTCCACTCTAGAAACCATCTTCAGAATCGTCGACACTGACAACTCAGGTAATTCATCAGTACATTGGGAGATATTTACATTTCTTTTCACGACATCTTTTTCACACTTTTAATAACAAGCTTTTTGGAAAAAAAAAATAATAATCTACTGCACCTTATATTATATTAACTGTTTACCATCAAGGATCTAAAATATATTGAAATTGAGAAAATAATGACAGAGAACAGTTATTCACTTTAGATTTAAGTTTAGTTGTCAGAGAAATTAAAGCCCTCAAATATTTTCATAATTTGCCTCACGCTTTCGGCTACTTCATACCACTTTGCAGTATTTTGTTTAATGCTGCAGGCAGATTTGAGCTCTAAATACCCAGCTTCTCCTTCATTTATCATCCCACTTAAATAGAGGTCATCATGTCATACATATCAACCTCCTCTGTCTCCCTCTAAACATCTGGATCCTTGTTAAATTCCTCACAACAACTTCATGTTGAACGCACACAAAACTAATATTGAAACTATTGATTTAGGTTCCATAATTTCATATTTGAAAGTTGAAACTGTCACAGGAACTAAACATATATTAGTTTGTATATTTGTTTGAAAAAAGAAAAGTTAAGTTACCACTACTAAACTCTTTTGTTTTAATAGTTTATATCAACACTGTCATGAAGGGACAAAAAAAGTATGAACTTAAATGAACAGAAACAGTGAAGCAATGTTTGACCAAGAAAAAAGAAATAATCATTTACATTAGTGTAATTATTTTTTTTTTTCCCTTTTTTCCTCCTTTAATTCACAATTTTCTAAAGATTTGGGGGCTGGTAGCAAAATGCACCAGAACAGATCTACAAAGAAATGTAGTGATAATGTTTGAAATTTGAAAATGCGGTGCTTTTCTAGTGACGTCGACAGGAAACAGCTGCATCGGGATGCGATAAATCCAAATCAGAAAAGATGTGTGTCATACATGGCGGTCGGTTGGTCGGGGTATAAACTGTGTCGGCTCTCTATGAGGTGTTAATCCACTGGTCACGTGTGGAAGATGTCAGGATAACAGGTCACGATCTCCTGAAGCTGGGTGCAGATTAGCCCACTGATCTATCGGCGTCCTTCATGCCGACCCCTGAACGCACCGCCCACGCAGTGACTTGCTTTATCTTCCTGTTTTGTGAGATTTTATCCCCTCTCTGCATCCGTGCATGTCTGACCTGTAATCTCCTCTGCCTCAGGCTTCATCTCCATAGAGGACTTCCGGCAGACCTGGAAGCTGCTGAGCGTTTACCTCAAGATGGAGATCACGGACGAGGCCATCTCCGACTTGGCCGTCACCATCGACAGCAACCACGACGGCAGCATCGACATCGACGAGTTCATGGAGGCTTTCCGGCTCACGGATAAGAAGAGCCGGCTGGAACGAGGCCGCAGCATGTTCATGGGTACGGCGTCTGACCTCACCAAGCTAGAGGGAGACCCCAACATTTGACCAAGTGACGACTGAAAACAAAACTCCACACTGGGCAGCAGGGGGCGGGGGATGGAGGAGGAGGGGGAGGAGGAGGAGGGGGAGGAGGCAGCCAACGCAAGCTGCTTTGATGACGCACATAGGACGCACACAGGAGATTAGGGCGAGGTCCGAGGTCAGGGTATCTGACAACTGATGTTCACTTTTAAGTGGACGCGTTCCTGTTGATTCCTGTTGATTGGAATATGTCAAAACATTAGTAAAAACAAATTTGGTGACATGAAGGCTTTATAAATAGACTTTATTTTTTTATATTAACATTAATGGATAGTGTAGTTTTAAAAAAAATATATATATTCATAACTGTCTTTGTTTGTGATGAAATATTGGATGAATGTGGAAAACATCTGATGAAAAGAGGCACACACGTGATGACTCTGGATGTGTTCATGAACGGAAATAAGAACAAGATGTAGCAGACCCACTGTTCTGCGTCGGGATTAGGGAGTGTGGATGGTAGACTAAAATGCAGACACGGATGAAGTTTCAGAAAAGTCACGTGGCGTTCAAAACTAAAAAGGTGATGTGGAAATAAGCATGCTGCAACTCAAACAAGGACACAAAAAGTAGAGACACGAACTGGTGAAATCTCAAGGCCGCAGTGACGCTTATACAGTGCAGACATTAAAGAGGAGATGAACACCAGAAACCAGAGAGAGAGCACAGAAACACCAACATGGGACATGAAAACCTTGACAGATAAACAAAGTTAAGGTATGTCAGGACATCAAGCTGATATTGAAATACATCGATAAGATATGACATGATATGAAAACACATCACGTTGATGACTCATGATGATGACATGACTCCTGGGATACCTGGAAAGCAGCGTCTTTGTAGTTTATTATAAATGTTAAAACCAATTTATTCATCCATTCATTTGTCCATCCATCAGCCATCTATCCATTTTAAAGAAGTAGTTTGTATTGGGAGCAGCAAAAGTTTGAGCTACGTCTTGATGTGACGAAGGACACTGGATGTTGTTGTATTTTTATTATTTGTTCTCTCCTGCGCTGTAACTGGAGTCGCTCTGACTCAGTGTGCAGGCGTCCTTCTCCTACCCGGTAGCCTTGCATGTCAAACGTGACGTCTGTGGAGCTTCACGGACATCAGAGAACTCAAAGGACTGTATGTAATAAAATTGACACGCTGCACTAACTTACTGCAACTCAGCGTTGCCGGTGCCTTAGCTGTAGGAGCGTTGGATTTAGAGCTTTTAGCCTGTGTCCATTTTGTTTTGTATCTGTGCCGCCTGCCAACGTCTCTGGTGGGAAACTGTCTCCCACCTTGTCCAGAACGGAGAACTCATGACTTTGTTTGTGTGACCTCTTGGATGTATGTTTACCTGCAATGTGTTGCTTCAAAGTTTTAATTTATCGGGTATGTTTTGTTTCTGTGTTTATCCTCAGATAACTGAGAGCTAACAAAGTGGCGTCAGGAAATTAAATAGAAAAAACATGTGTCCTCCATTATCCTAACTTGAATTTATTCAAAAGTTTAGATCAGTCAGATACTCAGTCCCTAAATAATGTTTTGTAATGATGGCTGTGAAATCTTTTTTTGGAAATACTTTCAAATACAGTCACATCCATATCCTTGTGTCTCTGTGTGTTTATGAATTACAGAATTTACTTTTGGAAAATGTCAAATAGGTGTGATTTCACATTATCCATCCTTTAATGCCTCTTTTTTTCTGAGCTGACTGTGGAAAAATGTGCAATTTAGCCTGAAATGCACATTTATAGATTACGGATAAAATCTCACGCAGGCACAGGGAGAACATGAAAACCGATCCGAAAGGCTCCTAATAGGACTCAAACTGGGGTGGTGAGAGGTATTAATCACTACTCCTCCCTCCAGCTCTTCTGTAAGCTTCCTATCAGTCATTTTACACATAAACAAACCAAAGAAACACCAGTTTCTTATACAAAATATCTACATTTTGACAAACATTATTTCACTTGCTTTAAAATAGTTCATTTAAGTTTCATATTTCAACTACGGCAGCCTTTTCATTTAGTAGTCACTTTCTTTTCTTTATTATTTACCAATAATCCATCCATCTTTTATGCCACTTCATACGAATTAGGGTCACGGGAGCTGGAATAAATCCCAGTTTACATGCTGCAGGTCATCGGTCCATCACAAGGAAAACACACACACACACAACTCACATATGTAAAAACCACTCAACCTCACGACATTCTCACTATGTAACAAGGTAGGTGACCACTACACAACTCTGTGGCCCTTATTGTTTTTTATTGCCACTCTAATTGCAATAAAAAAAAAAATAAACTTGAAAAAATGTTTGGTCCCACAGCTGAAGTACATCAACATTAAAAAAAAGTTTTAACTTCTACTTACTTACAAATTGTACATAAATGAGGTCAGTTTCAAATACAGCAGAGGCAAATCTTCTTTAAAGTGTAGTTATTCATCTACTTTCCATCTTTTATTCCATCCACCTTTTATATGTTTTAGTTACATGGAGATGGTATGGTACTGAATGAATCTTTACTTTGAACATGCAAATACAAAAAAGAAAGAAAATAAACATTTTGATGAATCAAACCAAATAAATAAATACAGAGATGGAGTCAGTTATGAACCTGACATAAATGCATTTGGGTTGTGGAAACTGAAAAAACACCCCACAGGCACAGGGGAAACATATAAACTCCACACAGTAAGCCTGGAATTGAACTTGGGGATTTTTAACATCAAGTCAAAAATTTTGACCATTACACCACCCTGAACACATTCCTCTTAATACTCCATCAATAGCCTGACATCATATGGGTGTTCGCTCATGGACTTAGAATTTTCCTGATTATTGATTATGATTCATATTCAATGACATAATCACACAAACTTTGTATCAACCAAATATTGAGATGGAAGTAGCTGAGTAGAATATCATTGTTCATATAGCAACAAACTAAATCAATAGAGGTTGACGGAATAAATATAGCAGATGGGTGTTGTATAGTAAATCACCAGCAGGGGGCAGCACATATTGGTTTAACACGTTTGAGTTTTACAGGACTTTCTAGGATCATAAATAAATAAATAAATGTTTGAGATACCTCATGTGGAACATCCGTAAGATTTTCTATCAGGCCCGATTACACATAATCTTTTGGTGTGGGTGGATATTAAAACAAGTCTGGAGCTGTTTGTCGTTTAGACAAGTCGGGATTTAGAAATATTTCACGTTTTAGAGCTTCAATTCTCTCCTGTTTGTCCTGCTGAGCCTCCGCAGAATGCACAAATTGTAATCAGAGCAACACTTGGTATGTGGAAAAATGCAAGTAATAAGGACTGCTCACACCTACAGACTTTAGTCTGGTACAAGTTCAGATACTTGTAATAAAAAATAAAAAAAAAGCACCCTTTTGTGAAAGTACACAAAAATTTTGCAAAATTTAATTTCAGTTCAATTTAAATTTCAGTTAACACTAGACCTTTTTTCAGGCTGGAAGCATTGCTAAGTTGAATGCAGATACATTTAAATATTCTTCGTCAGCATCAGCTCACCTGCAAGTCATACATACAATTTGATTCATAGCTTTTACTAGCAAAAGTATAAAAGGTTTAATAATCTGGTAGATTTAAAGTCTTTTGTATGCTTTAACTAAAAAAACAATGTGATAAATGTAATGAGGATAAGTTCAAAATTATGAAATACTAATCGGTAAACATAACAGACAATTGTAAGTAATAAGGATTACTCCCATACCTTCAAGCTTTCCATAACCATCCATTATAAAGGGGCCTTGAAGGCCAAGATTTGCAAACCCAGTTTAAATTGATGTAATTTATCTTTAAACACAGGAAGTTCATTCATGTCTGTTCACTTACTGGTGGGAGAAATACCAGACACGTGCACAGGGAGAACATGGAAACTCCACACAGAAAGGCTCAGACTGTGTTATCAAGTGATAACCAGGAGAGGCAACATCACTGTGAATCCCATCCACCCATCCATCCATCCATCCATCCATCCATCCATCCATCCATCCATCCATCCATCCATCCATCCATCCATCCATCCATCCATCCATCCGTCAGACTGTTTTTAATAACTAACCCAGACTCTGTCTCTTACCTCTTACCTCTTACCTTGGGTGTAAATGTTTGATACTGTGACCAGCATTGTGAGGAAAACCTGTTCATGAGAAACCCCCGGGGTCCTGAGTGTTCTGCTGAGGACTGAACTCCAGCCGGCACCATCAAAAGTTGAAGCTACAGCGACATGGAGAACCATGCAGAGCTGCTGCTGTTTGCGAATAAAAGCATTTCTTCCATTTGTTCACTTTTTTCACAAACAATCCAGCATGTTTCCCCCTGGAGACACAGACTGAAGCCCCCCCACCCCCCCACCCAGCTCCCACCGGAGAACAAAGAAGGAGGCCGTTAGACCCAGTTTCTCAGAGTATTGTTGGTGGTCTGCAGGTGGTCTTACTGTTGCTGGAGCTCTGCCCTAATGAAGATGTCTCAGTGAAAAGCTCACAGTCAGACGGAGCGTGTGGGGGCACCGGCTGCTCAGAGGCAGAATCTTTGTGGTGCGATCGTTTGTGTTGACCTTTCTGGCTCCATCTCAGAGCCCTTTAGAGCTAAAAACCATAGAAATGTGTTGCAAACTGCTTGCATGTGTCTGCAAATGAATAGTGGAGCTGCAATGTAAATGTAAAGATGGCAATGTACACTTAGCTCAAATCAAACTATTTCATGTCGGGATTTTAAAAGAAATGATTGACACTTAAACGTTTTCAGGCTTTTTTTGAACAGCGAGTGTGTGTGTGTGTATATGCACATTTAGCTTTCAGTAAAAGTCTGCTAATAAATAACTACAGTGACAATAAAGAGAAAAGATCATTTGAAAAGTATGCATGCATTGTATGCATAGAAATTTCAGTTTTACAACAAAATGTATTCTCTTTGTTTAAGCAAAGATATCAATTCAGGTGACTCAACGTGTTTTATTAGATCTGAAATATTCTGTTTGATAATCAAAGTGCTCTGGTGTCTGCACTTTGAGCACCTAGCAACCTTTTAGAGATTATGACACACAAAACAAAGCAACTTAGTATTCTGTCCACCCAATTTAAATACATACTTAATAATCCCTTGAAAACAATAAAAACTAGACATGATTTAACCCCATCTTGAGATGCCGTTGGACAGGATGTGAAAAGTGGACATATCCAGGCAGAAGACTTCACTCAGCATTTTTAATCTGATAAAACTGAGAAAAATGTACTTGCGCACTATAACTGAACAAATGTGAACATGTGCTGGTTGGTCTCATGTGGTTGAAACATTAATGTCGATTTGATTGCAGGCCACAAGTCTTGTTTTAACAGATTCACTCTATAATTGGTACATCTCATCCAGACTCTTGTTTGAACAGCTTTCACAGCTTTTGGACACAGCATGTGCCAAACATCTCACCAGGTCACCAGTTCCATCACACGGCAAACCTCTTACAAAACCCAACATGCGGTCACCAGCTTCAGCAAACAGGCTTTTTACATTTCATTTCAATATGTGCTCAAAGCCCTTAAAAGAACAAATATTTACAAGAAGTCTAACTATTGAGGGAGGAAACATGTAGACCCTGACACAGCCTCAAGGGCTCCGAACAAACGTAATGATGTGAGTTCTGGGAATGAGCGCAGACGCAGAGAAATGGCCTGAGGCTACCTGTCAGGGTAATAAACACAAGGCGAGTCACGTCCTTGTGGATCTGTGGATTTATCCCTGTGGTCGGCTGAGAGGAACGACAGCCTCGTGTGACCTCCTCCACTTCCTGGAAAACCTGAACCAACATGTTGAAGTTCAGCCGTGAGTTTCACCGTGGAGGCAGTGGTGAGTCAAAGAGAAGAGAAAGCACAGAGTCACGGCTTGTTGGAGGGGTTTCCCTTCAAATGGACACAAGTTTACGTAAAAATGAGTCTTTCGGGGAAAAGGGAATACTCTGCATGAAGAAACTCCTACATCCCATGTCTTTCAGTTTCTTCTTTTATTTCACAGTTTGTAAAACAAAAATGCAGCATGACTGGAAAACATATTGACACCGAAGTGCAGAATTTGAGTGTAAATAGTCACCTTCAAACAAAAGCAGCTGAATAATTAAAGCCTTCTATGCAGAATCACAACAGGTCGATCGGTTGATCATCTCAGCGCCGCTTTCTGTTTTCTATAAATCATGTAAACATACATTAATCAACCAGAATGCAGCAGTTTTAACCTGTTGCTTAATCAAATTCTGAATTTGTGTTTTTTAAAAAAGAGCTTTTGGCTAAGAAAACACGAGTGCCTGTTATAGGTCACGGCAAGATGAGGCACTTTCACTTGATGAAATGTGTCAAGTAATAAAACCGATCAGATTAACATGTGTTTTACTATTTCTAGGTCAACGAGAACTCTGATTTAAAGAATCATCTCACTTAAAATATTATCTACACACTATTGAGCAACATTATGGTATTGTATAATGTATCACAGCAAACCCTATCTGCACTATAAACATAACCCACTGTTGGATCTGTATATTTAAAAATGGTCACACAGTTACTTGCAAATATTTTGTATATCTCAATTCTCAAAATAAACCATGATTTCAGATCAATAAGGTGCTCTCATTGGGAAGAAGAGATTCTAATCGACTTATAATTGATGAAATGTGAAAAAATAAAATAGATAAAGGGATTATACTTTATTATGATTATAATATTTTGATCTTTTGCTTTCAGCTGCTTCTTCCGGGGTCACCACAGGGGGGGGGGTCATCAGCCTCCATCCCCACAGTCCTTCATTATGAAATATTAGCTGATGATTGTCAAGGATGAAAAAAGTTTCAGGAACTATTTTGATGCACGTCGTATCAAAGCCACACATATTGATGTTGTGGCGTTTAAAGACATGAGGCATGAGGTTTTTTGTGTGTGTTTTTAACAATTTCATCAAGCAATTACTTTTCAACTTTACTAAAAATGTTAAACTGTAAAAGTATAAAGTTATAGGTTATATTCTCTTTGATGTTCATGACACATGCTTACACATCGATAAACCTATTTTTAAGTGGAAGCTCACAGCGCAAACATTTTGGTTCCCTTCTGTATTTCCGAAGTAAAAATGAATTGTCAAAAGCAGTAACTGCTATGCTTTATTTACTCTTTTACAAGTGTAAGTTATAAGTGACACACCTAAAACATTTTTTATAGATGTAATTGATATTTGGCCAGCATTAGATTTTAAACTAAAATGTTGAATTCTAAAGTTTTATCCTTTGTCTACTTATTTCCTCATCCGTCCATTGAGAATATTCCCCATGCTTTGAGCTTTTGTCAGACGATTACTAAAATATAAATGGAAAATTTTAATCTGAGGGGAATTTTTGAAGGGTCTTTGAAGCTCAAGCTTCACTTTTTTAAAGTCAGAAGAGACCGACCGTGATGTGTCAACCCTAAAATGTATGTTGCAGTGTAAAACTCACCAAAACCATACATATCTCATGATTTATAGCATGATGTCATTCACTGGGTATCTGTGATAGGTGGTAAAATATTAATGACAGATTACATTAATGACAACTTTTAACACTAAGGTAGTATTTGTAGAAAAAGGTTGGAGAAGATGCCTTTTTGTTAATTGTCATTTGTTTTATGGGTAATGTAAATAAAGTGTTCATGAGAATGGGAGCTTTTCAAAGGAGCAAAACAAATCCGGGTTTATGTCAATAATCAAGACATTCAGCAGAAGTGTCACGGTTTGCCGCCATTTACTCAAATTACAAAAATTCTGCACAAGCGGCACCAATTTCACAAGTACTGTTTTTCCAAGTATTTTGCCACTGTCAGCAATATTAATTGATAGTTTGGAAGATGTTAACATTTATGGTCACTTTCCCTATAAAGAAACTAAACGTTTGAAAGGTTCTTGTCATTTCCACATGGTGTTCCTATGTACTGCAAATGTGAGGGGGGATTCAAAGCACATATGTTCAATGAAACAAAGTGTAAAAGTGGAGTCAAAACTTCAATAAACAGTTTTACAGAGACAAACCTAAAACAAGACAGCAGACGAGCATGTGAATTTTGCACTTTGCAACTTTTATTTTTCTGCAAATACACTAGAAATGTTTACAAAAGCACAGTAGAAACATCTGTGCAGTGTAAATTATCAAAACTAAAAATGGATATTACTTTGAAACCATTTTGCACCTAACATGACAAGGGAGGGGGATTGTCATTTTCAGCAGCAAAAGAAAAATTAGTACATCTTAGAAGGAGCTGTCTGTTAGTGACATAGGAGACTCTGGGAAGATGTGGCTGTTACACATGAAGGAAAACAAAATTAAAAAAAAAAAATTAAAAAGAAGGATGGTATGGCACTAGTGCTCATCCTTTAAGGAGGGCTTCATTCATCTAGATGCATTAACACAGCATGGGCGCTTTACTCAAATCAAGATAATCAGCCTTCCAGTGAAATCACTCAAGTTCTGCAGAAACGTCGTCGCTATTCAAGCACAAGTTCTTATACTCATCCAACGACACACACAAAAAAAAAAAAACTAAAACCCCAACGCGCTCATAGATTCTTCACAGGTTGTTCCCAGTGTCACAAACTGGTCCATCTTTTTTTTTTTTTCCATAACTGGTGAAATGATACAGACAGTGAACTGAATATCACAAAATAAAATACACTAAATCACTCTACAGTAAATTAGAAATACTTCTATACAAGTGAAACTAATTGAAGTAACTGAAATTCAGAAGGGAAAACAATATAAATATGGTGTGGCCCTTACAAAACATCCACTACTTGGTTTTTTTCCTTTTTACACAACTCCGTATTGCTTTGTTTTATATAATACTGAGATTTTTCCTGCTCACAAAGAGCATTGATTACTTTTGTTTGCACAAGGAGGACAAAAAAAAAAAAAAAAAAAAAAAAAAAAAAAAAGCAATACCCATCAATGTTTTTTTGTTTTGTTTGTTTTTACGCCTTGATGTGAAAGGCACATACACACGATGTGTTCACGCTCACATAATACTTCACATAAGTGGTGGCACTTTTTTCTTCTTTATCTTAAAAAAAAAAAAAAAGTAGGGTAGGCGGTGGGTGTGTGGCACGGCCGTTATCGAGGTGAGTAAACACGGCAGCAGGTCGTATCGACACGGGTTATCTTTGGTCGAGCAGGGACGAGCCAATGGGCTTGAAGGGCCGGACTCAAAGGGCAGGGAGAGGAGTGATGGCTCAGGTGTGTGTTTAAACAGCTCACACAAACACACACACACGTGTGTGTGTGTGCGCACGTGTAAAGGTCTGAATTAAGGTCTTTAAGGTTCAAGTCAAGACAGTTTAAAAAGGTGAATAAGGATGACCTGCGAGTTTACACAAGGTGGAGGTGGGGTAATAATTAAAAAAAAAGGCCTTCAGTGAGTTGATTTGACTTTAGAGGAGGAGTTCCACAGCGTTTGCTTGGTGGCAAAGTTGAAACTGAATCCTGATACCACTGGCCCATGTTTCCTCCAGTCTGCAGCGAGGAGTTCAGCACAAACACAGGAAATATATGGCCAGAGGGAATTATCTGGAGACGACTCGCTGTACGTTTTAACTCATTAGGACCCGGAGGAAAAACATTTCTCTCTGGACATACATTTGAGACCGTCTGGAGGATGTGGGGAAATCCACCTGAATACTGACAAACTTAAATACTTTGCTCAAGCAGAGAGAAGCATTTCAAAGAGTTTAAAGCTAATCACTTAACAACATGCCAAATATTCCCCGAAACTATGCAACTCCTATTGAATCAATCATCACCGTTGAAGTGAACATAACCACACTTCATTAGATTAGCCTAGAAAGCCAGCAAATTAAATAAAAAGTCGTATTTCCACACATGTTGAAGCAAAGTCTATTTATATACTGACTGATCATATAGACTTTAGTGGGGACGTCTAATTGGCTGACGTTATGTTACCCCGAGAAAACTGGAAATGGGACTTTCACAACTTTTAACTTCCCAGATTTCCCCGAAAACTTGCAATAAAATTCATCTCTTCTTAAACATCTTTAAGAAGCAACTTTGTCGAGTCCGTTTCACTAAAGCTCACATGTGTTTTTCTACACTTGGTTTTTGGACAGGACAAACAACAAAGACACAACTCGGAAACAAAAAGTGCCGCTGGCTTGTTTTTGTTTTTTTTGTTCCTTCAGTGCCTTGACTTTGTGCTGCTGGACACAGTGGGGACTCAACTTATTTCCACAAAGCAAATACACGCCTTCCTTAAAATAACAAAAAAATAAACCCTCTCCACCACAGTGTCATTAAACCCACTGTTCAGACCCCCCCCGCCCCCCTTTCTTTTTTGGCCACCTCCAGCGATTTCACTAACCCCTACAGTAAAAACCCCGACCACCCAGAATGATACATGTGATATGATGAGATCAGCTGCTAGTAGACGAGCGAGTGGTTAAATGTGGTAACTCTACAAAACACGATAACTAACTGCTAATTCCAATAAATGGCAGCAAGCTTTGGGCTTTGTGTCTTGTGCTCAGGTGTTGGCAACCGCAAAAAAGAAGCCTTCAAGAAAAGGTGTAAGACTTGGAGAAGACTGTGGATCAATCGGAAACCGAGCACATTGTGGCGAATCACACCCAATATACAAATACAAGTCTGTAGGTTATGGCATGTTTTTTTTTCCATGTTTTTTTCTTTTTTTTTTTTCTTTAGCAGCATTAACAAAATACAAAAGTATATCAAAAGAAGACACTCCATGTGCTGAAAAACAAGTAACGCAGAGGCACGGACGTCTGTCGTCTGCAAACGACAGAGACGTCGTTCACAAGCAACACGAGCCAGGACAAAAACAAAACAAAACAAAAAAAATACAAATATTGAAATGTACTCACCGTACGGACCACTTCTATTGAAAAAGAAAGGAGCAAATAAAATAATATGGAAATGTTTTGAACACGTGGACCAGCTGCAATTGAATGAGAAGAAGAATACCGACAACAGATTTGGGCACATTTTGCAGGCAAAGTGCAGGGAATCGTCCAAGTTGACAGTATAATGGCCGTAAATTCACTCTGATGCGCGACGAGACAAAAAGTGTGGCGGACAGAAAACGAGAGCACGTAAGACAAAACAGTGATTCAAGTGCTGCGTGCCGAGTTCGCACCGACGCCCGGGCGACTGCGCGGCGGCGATCAGGGCGCACCCCCTACTCTCGTGAAAGCCACGGCACTCGATAGTGTCTTTGACAGGTCAGCTGTAAATATAGAAATTTATATCGAACAGGACAAAAAAAGAAAACAGAAGCGAAAACCTGGTAGCCTTGTGTTGAGGACTGGTTTTCACAATCCAAATTGTGCTTTCTCTAATGCAGTAACAGTGTTAGACGTGCGGGGGCGCTCCGCGCCGGAGCCGAGTGTTGGCGTCTTTCGGCAACACCTCCAGAAACGTCTGCGTACTGGATTTTGGTCGGAGGTATCTCATCTGTTCCCCTTTAAACGTGTGTGTCCAACAGAGATTTCCAGCTTATTTGAAACAATTAAAGAACACGCTGAACCCACGTAAGGCAGAAAGCGGGTTCAAGTCTCCCTTGTAAGTTCTGCAGGTGTTTCTATTTAATCTTTTTTTTTTTTTTCTGATAGGTGTGACGAAGGGTGAATGTGCAACCTCCCCATCGGTTTCACAGCGAGCTTGTCTTCGCCTGGAATAAGGCGCAGACTTTGAAATGTTTCAACTAGTGTTCTGAAGTAAAAAAAAAAAAAAAAAAAGGGGGGGGGGCTCACGAGTATTTCTGGTGAAAGACAGGACACTGAGGTGAAAGGTCACAGTTCACACGCTTGTTCACTAGCTAATACAGGAAGTGCGATAAGCGCGGGTAGCTGCGCCAACTCGTCTTAGGGAAGGAAAATAAAGGCAAAATGTTATAAATAGTTTGGCTCAGTCTTTCTTCTTACAAAATGTTCAGCCTGAGAGCTCAGACTATGGATTCAGGAAATCAGGTGTGTGTGTGGGGGGGGGGGGGGGGGGGGTCTTTTTTGATGGTGAGCTTGAACTTCTAGGAGTCAGACAGGAGTGACCTCAGGAGATCAGGCGGCAACACTATGCTAATGGATTTTCCTCGGAGGACATTATATTGGGGGGGATGGATGAGGAGGGGGCTGGGGTAAATAAAGGCTGGTCCTGGCTGGGCCCCACCTGTCAAGGGTCCCTTCATATTTCAGCACCAACCAGGACGGAAAACGGAGGAGGGGGTTCCAGAGTGTGTGGCAGGCTGTGTGAGTGTGTGTGTGTATTGGGGGGGGGGGGGGGGGGGGGGGGGTACGTTGGTTGTGTTGCAGTACTGCAGGCAGTGAAGGCCATGCTCAGCGGGTAGAGAGCGGAGGACGATAGACAGTCTTGGGGGGGGGGGGGGCTCAGTGAGCCGAACTTAGTCGATCCTGATGTTTGTGTCCCGCACTGCCCCTTATTTTAGGAGAAAGCGACCCCACCCCCACCCGCGGTAACGCAACACCCCTGTGCCGTTTCCTTCAGCTCTTTGCCCCCTCCCCCTTCTTCCCGAGCTCTGCGCTCAGGGCGGGGGGGGTCCTCGATCAACACTTCTGGGCCTCCACTGGAGACATGGCAATGTAGGAGCCGTTCCTCATCGGCTGGTTGGCCGTCGTTTGCGAGGGCTCGTCCGGTTTGTCGCTGACCTGAGTGTAGGCAGTGTCGTCTTTCGCCGTCTGGAGGAGGGGGGAGGGGTCAGCAACAGGAGGAGTCAGTACGGACCGCAGAAATGGCAACACGTCCAAATATTTGCTTTCTTAAAGCTCAACAGTAATGTTAAAAATGTGAATGACTGCTTTGACTGAAAATGTTCACAGTGTGACCAACACGACTATACACCAGTTACAAAACCACCACCACAGGAAGAAAACTGAACTTAAACCACAAGAAAATGAAATAATTACAACTGTGAGGTGAAAACTTAAAAAAGGAGAGCAACATGTTCGATAAAGATAATTAAATGAACAATAACCAGAGATGATGGGTAACAAATTAAAAAGATAAATAGAAAACAAGGCAAAAACTGAAGACTTACAGCAAAAGAATGAAAAGCCTCAGTAAAATCAATACGTTTTACTTCATTCTAAAACAGAAAAAAGGAAAAAAGGGGAGGGTTACAGAAAAATAAAATTAGAACATTGTTAATACAATAATTCACAACATTGCAATTAAGCATCTCAAACTTTCACATGATATTGAGCTAAAAGGCTAAACTTCCATGTGCATTTTAAACTTTCTGGTAAACAAAGTGCCACAGGAGTCAGTCCTGAACCCTGGTAATGTCTTGTGTTATTCTTTAGCACTTCCTAACCCTACTTCTTGGATTAATTCTGGTTAAATGACTCCAAAAGGGTGAAGTTTTATACCATAGAAAAGGTCAGTAAAGCTCTACTTTTGACTTGTCTTGGTAACAAGTGGCTAAATACGATTAGGGAGTCTGTAAGCAACGTAAAATAATATAGTATAGATATACCTTATATATTTGTAAGCCATTCTAAATCAAATTTAATAAAAGACTTAATCATGAGGTGAAGTAGTGCATTGCTGGTTGCCCTGCAGCCACATACCTGTAGCTTATTTCATTTTTCGCCTGATGTTTTACTCGTAAATAGTTTGAGCATTAAGACTAAGTAAAGTTGATCGGCGGTGATAATCTCGCTGAACAAAGTGGAAGTATTTTAAACTTTTGTTGAGGGAAAGAGACAGAGTGAAGATACATCATTCCTGTGACACCCTGTTTAGTTATCGTTTGCTTTCTCATACCACGTTAAATGAGAAGATCGATGCAACTCGCAATATCCAGCAGCTAGTTAGCACAAGGGCTAGAAACATAGCCTGGCTTAATGAAATTTATCAGTTTAGTTTTCTTCCGTTTTCTAACCGGAGGTTCTTCGGAAGAGTTCGCATCAACCTCTTCATTTAATTCTCAGCAAAACAAGGAAAAGCTTTCCGATGTAACAGACTATTCTTCTAATGGTTCTGAAAGTGTGGGGTCAGGGCGATGCCTTTTCCCAGCATGGTTTGTCCCTCTGGGTTTTAGAGAGAAACGTTGGCCCACACTTTGAGAACCTCTGCTGTATGGTGTGGCAGGCCTCCCTCACCGCGGTGAATAACCTGAACTACAACAACCCGAGAGCACTGCGGCCAGGGGTCAAGCCACTAGCGTGCGCTGGAGCAGACAGGCGAAGCCACGCACAGCAAGGCTTCCTCAGGTTATTCTAGTTCAGTGAACCGTGGCTGAGCCCGGAGAACAAACGCAGACACTTTTACTTCCCGTATTCACCAAAAGAAACACCCACGGTTAGAGGACATCCAGGAAGAACGAAACCGACCATTTGATCCAGAATTGTGGAAAACCGTTCATGCTTTTACTGCGCAGGAGCCATGCATTGTGTTAGTTAACATGCTTTGGGTTAAACTTGCAGCGTATCGATGAAGAAAACGGTTAACGATGCGAGAAAAACAAACAAAAAAAAAAAACACCCTGACAAAACTTAGAAAAGTTGGACTGTGACCTGTAACTACTGTCTAGTATTAACTGTGTGGAATAATATTACGGTTCAGAGCTCAGCCGGAGGGCCCTTACCTTCTTCTGGCGGTTTCGGCAGAACAAGACGACGAGCACCAGCAGCAGGATGATGCCCATGCCCACGATGAGCAAGGGGAAGTTGGACACCAGAGTCACGATCAGGAGCATCGTCCTCATCTGTGATGCCGAGTCATCATCTATGGTCGCCGTCTAATGTCGGGAAAGACAAGCATTGAGTCACAGTTCACTGGAACGAGTTGGGGGGGCAATGGTAGCAGAGTGGAGGGGTTTGACCTCACCTCATTGACAAACATGATGGGGAAAATGGTCTCGTTGATGAACTTGGTTTTTCTGTCGTAAAGAGGGGGAGAAGAAAAAAACCAAAAAAAAAAAAACCGGGGTAGGTCAGACAGGACATCTGGCTCAGCGTGCGACCATAATGGCAAAAGAGTGAAGCAACAGCAAAGTGGGTCACAGTTGAGCAAAGCTGGACTTACGGGAAGCCTTTGACTCGCTTCAGAATGATATTGAGCTGGGCTCTCTTGCAGGCTCGGATCGGGACTCCCGTCGTCTAGAAGAGATTTAAAAAGAAAAAGGCATTTTCAGTCAAGTCGGGCAGATTTCCTCTTCTCTCCGTTTTTCTAATCTTTCAGCCGGACCCACTTACTGCAGGAAAAGTGCAGTTCCAAGCAAGAAAACTTGAGCTGGATAGTTGAAATGAATAGTCTGCAGTTGGAGAGGTTTCAAATTGCTTCAAGAAAGCAAACTAACAATTTAGCTGCATGACATTGCCGATTACTGTAATATGTGATAGCAGCGATAAAATATAAAACTGAAGCGAGACCATGGACCTTCACTCTGCCTTTTATGACTAAACTGTGATTTGACACATTATAACGCAGTGTATGCCACTGCTGCTCATGTATGAAAATAATGACGCAATTATAGTTTGAAGCGGGGGGGGGGCGGGGAACAAAACTGTAAAACCATTAAATTCCTCCAACATATTGTCTGTTAGTGGGGAGAGAATACAAAGTTTTCTAATAAAGACTAGTGCGTTAGTTTAGATTACATCATTGTACTTTGCTTTTATGTTCTTTTTTTATTTGTAATCTTGATACTTTCGTTGGATCTGTCGCATCTATGTCCTCCCCACATACCTGATTGAAGACTCGCGTCTCTGAATTACAAGCAACTTAGAAGAGGTACGTCATCTAAAGCAAATCAACCCTAAACAGTTTAAAGTGCTTCCAAAAACTATTTGGACTAATTAAGATCTAACGGTTTTTTGGGAGAACAGTTTTATCTTCTTTTTTTTTTTTAAAGTAAAACCATACTTATATCATGAAAAAAACTAACCTTAATAAAAGCACTTTTTTATGACTCAGACTTGCCTGGGGCAAACAACAGCCACAAAATCACAATTAAGAGTCACTGCTTAACCTGAAATGCAGATTTGTTTTTATGTCCTGTGTGATGCAACCACAGTGAATGGAAATAAAAAAAAAAAGCTAAAACTGCAGCGCCGTCATTCCAATGGTTCAGCATTTAACGGTTTCTTTGCACATCGCTTTATTATTTGCATTCATGTTTTTACATTTCGACTCCAGTTGACCTTAAGAGGAGGAATAAAGAGTTCATTCATTAGATGGATCTGATCTGTGGTGGCCAGCAGGTGTTGTTCCTACCGGCTGCAGGTCCAGGTACGTCTCATGCTCCTCCTTGTTGGGGTTCAGTCCGTCAACAGCGTTTATGTACATGGGATCCGCCTGATAAAAGTGAGGGAAGGACACCACGATGGGGGCACCTTGAAGGAAAAAAAAACAAAAAAAAAAAACCACACGTCATGTTTGTGTCCTGAAGAAAGAGGATCAAACTATGATGAAAGAGGAAGGAATGCAAGATAAGACTAAACGCGATCAAGAGTTAGATGGAGTTCAGCTGATAGCCAGAGTGTGTGTGTGTGTGTGTGTTAGGTTGGCTCTAAATCAGTAGTAAAGATAGGGATCAACCCGTCAAACATCCATCTAAATCGTACACCAGGTAGAGGCTCAGGACCAACTGCTTGAAAGAAACTTTATCTGCAAACTAACACTGCATGTCAAAAGTGACATTTTAACATAAAATGTATTCAATAGCGCCACATGCCGAAAATAAATCAGGACTTGTTAACAGATCATCATAACAAACGTTTTTCATTATTTCACTCAAACTGTGACATTTACATGGCTTTGAAATTATTGCACAATGTAATATTTAGTTTTTTTTTATTCTTTATCTTTTCAGCTAATAATTTAAGACTCCATACAAATACATTTTCTCTTTTTTATGACCTAAGTATCATGATCAAAATGTCATCTACATTTGAAACTGGTTTGTTTTTGTCAAAAGAAATGACTGACACCCCCGCCCTCCTCCCCACAAAAAAACCCAAAAAACAACCTAAACTGTTTCAGTTCTATTCACATTTCCTGCTATCTACATCTATATGAATAAATTGTGCCAGATGATGCTTCTAGTTTGCATTAAACAGCTGCAGCACATATTTTCAGACACGTTGTGGCGGCAGACGAAACACAGATCTTGATAACTCCTTGCGGTAAAATCATGCTGTTTTTTTCCTTTGGAGGTTGATTCAGCATGGTACCACTTTGCACATGACGCGCAGGCTCGATGCTGACTGGCTGTCAGCGAAGCACCATGGAAATCCCACCAATCGCGTCGGTCTGCTGCTTTTGAATCAGAGCAAGCCATGCAGACAACCAATCAGGCCCGATCACAGTGTGTTTTAATGAACGATTGTGCAATCTTCTCAAAACTTTATTTGAACATTGAAATGTGCTTTAGAAGTGTAAAAAAATGTAATAAAATAATATAAGAAATGTGAATAAACTTTAGGACACACACAGTAAAGTCCTGCGAATTCGAAAAGCAAGTCTTGAATTGATTGCACAGCTTCTTCCTGTGTCGAGCAGGGAGCCGATTGCCTTATCAGAGCAATTGCACTACACTCAATGACCAACTTAACTACTTCAATAAACCACACACACACAGTCAGCACAGTTAATCATTGAACCGTGCATCGAGCGAAATCTGGCATGCTCAAACATTGGGAGCATCAGATACCAGTCAGGGGAGAGTCCGCTGAATGAAAGGACATTTTTAGGAAAGGGGGTACAGAGTGGGGAAACTGTGCCTCGGGGCTGGTTCGTCATCATCAAAGGGAAATGGGCGGTGGGGAACTGGGTCATGCTGTGTGCTAAAGATGAGGGGGGGGGTTTGACAAGAGGCGGTGCGCCTACCTTCTCTGCAAACGCTGACTTTGAGCACGCCGGTGCCGAGGCAGTCCCCGGCCGGCACGCAGAAGCCCGCGTTGGTGGGGTTTTCCTTGGGGTTCATGAGGACGTCGTTTGGGGGCGCGAATCGGAAAGCCTGGATCCCCTTCACCTCCACATCCTTCACATAAGCTAGATGTATAGATCTACAGAGAGAAGGGGGGTACTTTTAAAGAGTAATAAAGTAAAGAGTACTCAGAAGTTGGAGTAAAGCGCTCAAAACGGAAACACTTGCGTCTGTTTACATAACGGAGTAAAACTAGGTACACATCAGTCACAAAGCAGCTACTTCCGTTATAGCATGTCAAACTGTTCCCACTTGAGTTTTACAACTTCATTCTTATCTTCTGGTGTAATAACTGCCGACTTTATCAGGAAGCACGCTTTATTAGTCACAATCCCACGACAACAGACACGTCCTCACCCCTCCGGGACGCTTTGACTGTAAACAAATTTACAGACGCACATGGACACATGCATGCTTACCGGCAGAGATCGGCAGCGAAGATGTAGAGTAGCTCATTCCTGTTTATCAGCGGGTGGAAGACGGCGCCGTCCGTGCCGTTGATCATGTTGCTCTGATTGGACGACCACCACGACATCTCCCTGTTGAGTGCAAACGGATCCTGGTATATTTTGGGCTTTCATTTAATAAACAGTTTATTTTAAATACTATAATTTTACCAAATGGCCTGAGCTTATTGGAGCAGAGAGAAGGTATTCGCCAACAATCTGCTTAGACTTCTACCAAATAAATTCACAAGAATTCTCTAAAAACTACAGAGAAAAATTCCCTTTAATATGATCCTATTCAAAATCAAGACACTTATGTTAAGCAAAGTTTTTTTTTTTTTTTAAGTTGAACTGAAATGTCCAAGATAAATACATTAATTGTAACCTATTTTCTCATTCCGTCCCCCATTAACTTACAATAGCAGCATCAAACTGTTGTAATTTTCCCTGATATTCATAATCTCAACTATAATAGCCAACATACTAAGTGAATAAAGCTTTTTATTTCGCGACAGTTTTGTGTCAGTAACCCGAGCACCTCCGCCAACCTCCACCTATTGATCCCAGTCAAAGTGCAAAGTCACTTTCCAAACATTAATTTTGCAACCCTGCTTTACCTAATGTCAGGAATTTGTCCCTCCTGGACTTTTTACATGCAGGTTATGCAACTAAGTAAACGTAGATATCCTGTCTGAAAGGAAGTAGTAGCAGCCATGTGCCAATGAGACACTCTTTTCACTTTCCCAGTATGCAGAAAAAAAACCAGGCAAAGGACATTAATCCCCCCAGCCCCCCACAGATAAACCCACACGGTCCGGTCGTTACCTCAGGCCATTCCACGTGTCGATCTTGCCGTAGTCTAAGTAGTTCTCCTCTCCGGTGTGGAACACAAACTCTCCTTCATGGGTGCCATTTTTCTGTGGAAAACAAGATGAGGCACGAGGTTTGGACAGAGCTCAAATCGACAGAAGCACCGACTGTCAGACATTGTGATTATGTCTGGTGACTAAGGACAGTGTTCAAGAAATACTGCTTTGTAAGGGTTCTTCACGCCAAGTGCCTGCATTCGTAAACAACTTAAAAAAAAAAACTAACGTCAAACCCTGGCGGACATGTTCTAAAACAATTCAGCTGTTTATGATGTTTTAGATGGTGGAAATTCACACGTAATGTCACATTTTCCAGAGTAATTTTAAACTTTTGGGTCAAAGTTTTACCGTTTTGACAATAAAATGCAATAGAAGCACCCAAACCATTATTTCTTAGGTTTATTTATTCAGTGACCTCTCCTAAAATACCAAAAAAATGTTTGATGTTCAATACTGGTGCTTCACATTTTTGCCCACTGAACCAGATCTGGGTTAAATTCAACCCACACTTGTTCAGGGTAAGTTTAGATAAGCCGGTGTCGGTCAAATTGAGGCAAATTCTCAGGGAATCTTGAACCATTTGCTGGTATTTCAAATTGGATGCAAAAAAATAATTGACATTGATGCTTGAAAAAAAAAAAAAGAAAAACAGACTAAAACTGTTAATTTTCTGATAATTGCTGCCATCAATCACATGACTGGTAAAGCTGCCACCTTGCAGACGCTCTACTTACAGGAACTATAAGCATCTTCCATCAGCACATCTCCAATCTCACTTCTCTCGCATGACCACAGACTTCCGGTCTCACATTTTAGTAACACCAACTAATCAGCATGTCAGAGGCATCCCAACATTTTGTACTACACTAAGAGTAAGATTTAAAAATAATAATAAAAAATACAATAAAAAAATACAAATATCATCAAAATTCTCCTTAAAAAAAAAGTTTACCTTCCACATCAGCCCAAAGTATTCATCCACCTCAGGTTTCATGGAGTGGACTTTGGTAAGAAGAGGATCTTTGAAGCCCCACAGGACCTCGTGGACGGTGCGCGTCATGAACATCTCAACGCCAATGCTGTTCATGTACATGGAGACAATCGTTCGCAAGAAAAAGGAGTAGGAGTTCAGCTCGTTCATCACCGCCTGAGGAAGAAACACAAAAGAGGTGAGGGGTAAAAAAAAAAAAAAAAAGCATTAGGCCAGAGGAAAGGTGAGGGAGCTCATGGCCAACACAATGACTTGTCACACTTGTTGATGTTTTCACAGGCTGACACAAATCATAACTCGCCTCATCCTGACAGGACACATTGTCTTACCACGAAAGGAATGTTGACCGTCCTGATGATGTCGACTTCAGGGTTACCGGCGGACTTCTCAGGCACGAAGACAAAAGTTTTGGGGTTGAGGGCGTAAACCTTGGTGCCATTCTCCAGGAAAGTTATGTTTTCCCGTGGCCTGTATTCCCTGGTGTGGTCGCGACATCGCTCAGTTAGTCCAGATGTCTTTTGTTTTGATTTCACACAACAAAATGAGGCCAGATGGCCTTCCTTAAACATAACTTTAAGGAACACAAATACTGTTTTCAACTCTACACGTTACACACAGCAGTAAGTCTTTAAATCAGCCTTACCTGTAAGTGTACGGTCCGATCTGCTGGAGGGCTGCTTTTCCACCCGCCAAGAACACTTCTGGATTGGTGACATTAAAGAAGTAATACTCCATATAAACGGGGGGAGGGGGGTTCTTCCAGCCTTCAAACATTTGACTCTTCTCTGTCAAAGTAATTTCCTGTCAACAGAAGGAGAGAAATTCACTTTCAGATGAAGAAACGGCAGATAAGAGCAAGGCGAGTTTAAAGCTAAAGTAAGAATGTTTGGTTTGTGGGGATTTCAAATCGTGCTTTAGTATTTTTGATTGACTTTGATTGACCCTGAAACTCAAAGATGACAAGAGCAAAATCCTTCATAGCAGAAAAACCATGAGGACAGGCAGCAGAACCACACAAGAAAAAAAAGAAAAGCTGCGACTTCAGCAAGCCGGGGCAAGAATCTGACTGTAGTCTACAACTCAACCCCCACAGCTCAGCACCATAGTCTAGATATGAGAGTCAACATCTGCAGCATTAACCATCAGGTACGTAGGATGTCACACAGAATACGTTTTGCATCTAGTACATATGTAAATAAATATATAACTGAGGGGCTTCCAGGTTTCCTGAAAGTGTTTGTTGAGCGGGAAAATTATTTTTACCTTTTCCTATTATTATTCTAAACACAGGAGATGAGAAACAAGCCATATCCTCTCATGTCAATTTCATGGAGTTCGTGAAAACTCACCGTCAGCCAAGAGTACAGACAAGCACTTATCATTGTGGAAATGTACAGCTCTAGGTGTGGCTGCCATTTCCTGTTTGGCTCAACAGAAGTTTTCTAGGGTTCGTGGCATCACCGTCACTTTACTGCAGCTCATAGCCGGCTTCAGAGAGGTCAGCCAGAACAGCCCCTCTGATAGTTTAAAGGAAATATAAAATCAAAACACACTAAGGCTGAGGCAGTAAGATTTGGTTGGATGCCACAAAAACCATTCAGGGCATTGCCAAGACAACAACCTTTGTTTTCTTGAGAATTTTACTCATACATCTTCAATCAATAATAAAAAGGCTCCTCATAATCTCACAGTTAAAAGGTATGTCAATGATTTGACCTAAACCTCAGAAAAGGCAGTGTTACTGTTATTTGACTACCTTAAAACTTGATACCTATTATATTTAATAAATGCAATATTTAAAGTAACACTCTTCAGGGTGATTTTAAGTTGCATAATGCTCCATTTTATTATAAATGACGTTCCTTTTCTGCAGGTTCCTCCCTATAATTATGACAATTGAAATAATTGTGTGCTTTTTCCCTAATGTTTATTATGTAATATAACTAGTTTAATGAAGTGAGCCAGTGAATGTTAGACATGCCCGCACAATGACAAGAAATGGAGGAATAATCACAACAATTGGAGTAAACATATGAAAGAAACAGAAGTATATTTTTCCAATTACACTTCTAGCAAATGATGAAACAAATAAGAAATTAGTTAAGAAGTTTCTCAAAAGCATATTTACACAGCTGAAGGTCATCTGCATTGTTTTTTTTAATGTGAAATGACCTAAAATGTCTTATCATAGATTGATTATTGCATTAAAACCATCACAGTTAAATGACTGAACAAGCAGTTTTGGCTGAAGTAATACTAGGAGAGCACTAATTTGAAAGGAACCTTGAGGTACTTAAGAAGAGGAATTCTCTTGAGTGTTTGCCCGCTTAATTAAGAGCTGAAAGTAGAAAGATGACAACTCTGGTAAGAATTCAGTAAACTGTAGGACTCGTGGTGTAACACCATGTCGAACTCGTCCAAATGACCCAGTTCCCTTTTTAAAACAACATGTGAACTTTCATAACGGAGCTGTCTGTGTGGCATTCGGGAGACTTTTGGTGTGACCGCGGTCCACATGAATCCCAGTGTTTGCCAACCTTGAACGCAGGGTTCTGAAAAGGCCTTCAAAGTTATACGAGCATCACTTATCTCGCATGAATTAAAAAAATAAAAATAAAAATAAAGAATAACCTTAACTCTATCAAAAAGAAAAGACACACCTGGAGGACAAAGTGGAAAGGTGTATCCGTGTACTCAAGGCAGTGTTTTGCATTTGGTCCAGAAAGAGCTGAATGAACAGGGCCTTATTCAAACAGCTTCAGGCGGAGCTTAGGTGTGGCGTGACAAGTTCCGTCTTTGATCAGCAAAAGTTAAAAAGGGGAAGAAAAAAACCCCAAGAGCCTTATCATTTGTTTTTCCAAATGCATCTTCTGCTGTGCTTCACTTGCAACTGAAACGCTGCATTTTATCAGCATGATCTTGTTTTTAAAACAATTTAAATGAAAAGTCTCCAGGTCCAAACAAGATGGAGAGGAGTGCCGCGTGTGGGTGTGTTTTTTTTTTTTTTTTCCCCAATTCCGTCATCTGAGCCAAGTGACTTGGAACAGGCCGAGGCTGGAACAACTGCAAGGAATTAGGAGATTGCCTCCCAGGCAAAAATTGTGCCCCGAAGGCCAAGAAGCCTGTCAAATTCCTCGCATGACTTCTGAGCCGCTTTTCCTCCACACCCAAACACACAAAGTCTGTGTCCTGGAGGTAGTAGCTTTTGACTTGTCCCAAACAGCTCAGCTACATCGTCATTACGGAGTGCCGCACAGGGCTGCAGATTAGATAGATTTTTGGAGTCGGCTCAGCATGTCGGGGTCGGCCTAATTCAACAGGAAGACTGTGGTGGAAGAGGATTAGTTATGCTGTCATTTCGTGTAATCGCCAGCCACATCAGAATTAGGTCCCCCGTTGATGAACTTTGACTAACTCTCTTAATTTGGGTCCCCTGGGATGAATGCCGTGATCCAAAATGAGGGGGGAAAAATGAGAGCCGGACCTGAATTTAACCCCAGAGAGGTAAAAAGACGTCAGGGAAGTGGCCGTTTGTGGCCCTCCTGGCTTCTTGGACAAACAGCGACTCGCACTTTTCTGCTGAGCTGTTCCTACCTCCATTCATGCCCCCCCCCCCCAGCAAGGAGAGAAACGGTGATGTTTTTAAGTGCCGATAATGAGCTGCACGGAGCAGCCACCACAGTGATTCATGTCGGTGAGTGGAATGCGAGGTATTTTAAAGGGCAGAGTGGCGCGGCGTGTGTGTCTGCAAGATGTGCAACGACATCAGGTGCCATCACTCCCACCCCACCAGGCTGCTGCTCCATCGCCACAGCCGAGCAAAATCTGCAAGTTTCATAAAGTGTTCCACGAGTGTCCAGACAGGCGGACACACCACTATAAACAACAGCCTTCTTGTTAGATTTCAAGATGCAGTGTGAGGGAATGTTAAAGCAAATGTTTCTGATTATGTGTTCCAGATTTCTGACATTACAAGACACCAGCAGCTCACGAGAATGTGTCTATGGGCCATTTTCTTTCCTCAATGAAAATACTGTACATCATAAGGTCGAGACAGATTTGAGACATTAAAAACACTCAAAATACAGCAGCTTTACATTAAAAGGGGATTTTCTGACCTCCCAAATCCTATTTATTTATTGAAATTATTTTGGATTTCTGTAGTCTGTCAAACATCGAGACCACAACCATAACCTGCACAACTCGCCATAGATGGGAGTCAGGGACTCTGGTGGATTGCCTGCCCGCTCATCTAAGCTCCCTTCCCCCATTCCTCTGGACAGGTCCTCCTCCCCCTGAACCGATTTCTAGTACTACTACGACAAGCAACTCTTGCAACCCTGCCCAAACTGTGAAGAAATCACTACAACTCTGTGGTATCCTCAGAAATATGTCACCGGGTCAGAATACTCCAGCATCAGCCAAGAAGCAGAGCATGCTTCTCTATCCATTTTATAAAGCTGGGTCAGTCCAGGAACATGTGATTACTGGTCGGATCATATACAAGCTGCACACCCACTCAAGGGTCTTAAGATAATGTCCATTTAGACAGAAACCAGTACATTGTGGGTAAGGTCATGGCAACCTCGCTTTCTGAGTCACACAATGACAATTGATTTACAGGGGATTTCTACCTACAGTTCAACGTTTATTGTGCATTTGTGCACAGTTAGGGCACACATGCCGATTAATCGCGGCAAAAGTCGAAGCTGCGAGAAAAGCAGCGTAATGAGCCCGGACACGCTGCACATCCCGGCGGGATCACGAGGAGCGGCGTGGAGGCTCTGAGGTTTGTCCTGCAGAGCTGGAAGGGACAGAATGCTGCAAAGCAGACTTCTACCACCACCACACACACCGCTAAATACAGTCCCATTCACTCAAGGACCGGGTCATCCGGTGACCCTGCGAGTGTGACCGGCGGCGATGAGATGCTGAATGCGCATGACTGACCACTGCGGATGAAACGCTTTAACATTTAAAACCCCCCCTGAAGTGTGACAGATGGGGGAAGTGAGAAAGCAGGGGGAGAAGACACAGAAAACAGTGCGTTCAAGTAAGGTGTATCATGTAAGACTCACCTTTTTTAGCCGGCTGTGGATCATTGTTTGGAAGACTTGAGCCACGACCAGGGCGATCCCCACGATCAGGAGGTGAGCGCACACGATCCCGGTGGCGTAAATGGCACAGGATCTCCGAGTCATGATGCCGGCTTGGCTTGTGTTTGTCCCCGAGGGCGATCAAAAACGAACTAACTTCACTGAAGTCGAAGAAAACTTCCGGGGGAAAAATAAATTAAAGAAAAGAGAAGGTGGGGAAATAGGCGAGGTGTTTGGGGCTGAATGACCTCGGATCCACCGTCTCCTGAGCAGCGCGAGGGAAGAAGGTTTAAACTTGGCTCTTCACGGTTGTTCTCCTCCCGGTGAGGCTGGGTATTCAAAAGAAATGGCACTTTAAATTCTGTACAAAAACAAAAAAAAAAACCTTAAAACCTGGCACCTAGCGACAGGGGAGCACCGAGCTGCTCGGAGGCGGTGGTGAAGTGAGACGACAGCTCTCAGCAGCACATCGGTACGTTGAAAAAAGGGCTGTCCACCTCCTCCCCTTCCTTTACGCATTAATGTAGTCGGTCAGGCGAAAAGCGTCGTTTGGGGAGGCGGCATGGGCGGTGGGTGTGTGTATATATAAAGGAGGAGGGAGAAAAAAAGACAGTGATGGTGCTTTTCCTACATAGTTGATTTCATCCTATAAAATACCAAAATAAAATTTGCACCATAAAAACTCATGCGTTTTTGTTTTTTTCTTATGATTGTTTTAGCGTTATAACGTGCCTTTTACGCACAGGTCATCCGACTGGGTGTGGACGTTATAACGGTAAAGTTATTTTATTTTTTTATTTGTGTGCGTGTGTGGATGGTTATAATTTAATTCCCATATGAGCTCGCGCTACAACATGCAGGATTATGAATGAATTAGAAGCAGTGTGCTCAGTCGCCGGTAGTGTTTCACCTGGCGACTTTTTAATGCGCTTACAGCACACAGAGCGGGGTGAAGTGGTGAATTGACATCGTGTCTCGTGCACTCGTCACGTAAAAGGGTAAAAAAAAAAAAAAAAAAGTGCACACAGCGGAGATCCGCTCGCTTTCTATATGGAATCCGCTATCTCATCTCATCCTGACTCCTTAAATAAGGACCGCGTGGATGAATCCAGGGAACCAACGATCGTTGACGCGAGCCCTTTGTCCGACCAGGGGGCGCGCTCATTGGCTATCGCCCTCACGGACCACCGTCTCGAGACCACCCCTTCGGGGCTCTGATTGGTCAGGAGCTGGTGAGTGCGACGTTGAATTTCATCGACTGATTTCGGGGCGGAGCTCCTATAAAGGGGGAACCGGGCGCCGTGACGCGCTACACCGGCAGAGAAAGGATGTTCAGCGGCTCCTGCGGAGCCCGCGAAGAAAGCCACAGAGAAGATGTAGTGGTGGAAAAGCAGAAAAGTGAGGATGATTTATGGGCTGCATTTCACTCATGATGAGCCCACTAAATACCGACACACACAATAGAGCAGAAGGACACAGCTGGTAGAAAAACATGAAATGCAACTTAGACTTGCCATCACATAAACACTAAAAATGTAAACGGATTAAAATACACAGAGATGCCATCCATGATATTGGATTCGTATTTGATGTGCAAGGACTGAAAATTAAATAGAAAACACTTGTGTAAAACCTGAAAGACTTAACTACAAACATTGCAAACCTAAATCAATAGAAATACAATTCTTGTGCCTGTTTTAGTTGCAAGGTGCAAAGATTGCTATCCAACGATATTTTATTATTCATTTTCAGGTTTTTTTTCTCCCTCAGAGTAACTAGTCCTGCACTGTTGGGAGCACGGACACAAAAAAGCACACCAAGACATGCGGAAAGGTCGGAAATACGTTGTCACAACTTTTGTTAACGATTTGGCTTACCGTTTCCAAAAAAATGTAAAATAAAAATGCGAAAATATGTCCCATTCAAAGTGGGCGGGAGAGGCTCCTCATGGAGGAGATAGAAAGGAGATCAGCATCTGTTGCCACGGAGACGCTGAGATCAGAGGAGGGGCAGGCACAGCAAATTTCCTCTGGAATTTTCTAGTTGTAGCTTAACACCCGAGCAAATGCAATGCCTAAGCGTGCAATAGTTTGTTGCATTTCTGGGTGTTCACAGCCTCCATTTACTCCTGATTTTCCTGCTACGAGATGCATTGCATTTGCATTTGTTGTAGAATGTATTACACATCGGAAAACATCACACCGTTGATGCACCTTTCATAGTAATTTTCAACAACATCATGTAACGGAAGACATTATGCTGACAAGAGTAACACTAAAACTTAAAAAAAAACTGCGGCCAAGCAGATGAACTCAAGGAAGAATTGAAAAGTTCACATATAACTAATTCACGGTAATACAAGGTGCCACACAGGATGTGCTTGGTATATACAATGAGTACGCCCCAGAGGCTGATACCACAGGGAGTTCAGTGCAGCATTCGTAACACACGGCGAATGATCAAACGGCACCACTTTATTGTGGTTACTATGTGATTGCTCAACCTTCACATAGAAAAGACACATGACAGTGACTTTACACAAATGGCTGAATGCTTAACTCCTTCATCCATCGTGTGTATCCACTTTATCTAACCTATTCCTGCAGTTGGTCGCAGGTAATCTAAGCTGATGGGAATCAAACCAGGGTTTTCTTGCAGTAGAAGCGATGCCATCTTGCTAAACCTGTGCAGTTCTGCAACAGGAAGTTGCAGCAGCATTGCAGCAAAGGGCATGAAAGTATTTTTCAGTTTGCTTCTTTAATGAATAACACCCCACATCAGGAAGGGGCAGGTTTGATCATTGTAGGAAAACAAAAATGTCACGCTCATGACCATAGGGGTCAAACTGTGATCAAGCAGTTCTACCACGAGGATTCATGAGAACAATGGAATGTTATTTAATGAAAGGGACTAATTGTATGTCTCTGATGTTAATCAACATGCATGCATTTGATATTTTTGTTAAAATCTGGAAATAAACACAGTTATCTAGAGTAATTCCAATTGATACCATATAATGTGGCTCACGACTGCCCTACAAGAACCCAAAGATAATAGTGGTTATGTAACAGAAGTTTTTTATGAAGATGCTTTGAGATGTGGAAAAAGAATATTTGCTATCACGTTTTCAAAGGATTTAGGTTAATCCAATTAGCAGCTCTGGTGAGAACACTTCTTTTCCCTGGTCCTAGGTTTTATTTGACTGGTGTACAAACAAAACGCTACAAAAGTCACTCAATAAGCAAAGAGTCCAAACCTGTTCTGGTTATCCGAAGTCACTTTTAGTTATTTGTGTCCTGCAGGCATGTTCAGCAAATATGAACGCACTTGTTTTTGAAATAATAACTACAATTATGACTGCATAGGTGACGAATTCGGCTTCAGTGACAAATGTGTTTTATCCTGCAATATTTCAATGGTTGCAGAGATAGTGTGAAATCTCAATGTGACTCGCAGAATAAAATACAACAAGCAAACTGTGTTTCAGTACAGTTTGACGTAAGTCAATGTAAGGCAGAGTTTGCCTGCCGGTTTAACTGTTTTCTCATAGCTTGCGTCACGTGAATACTGATTTTGGTTCAAAGAAAATTGATTATTTATGAATTTGCTATGGAAGTCGAAGAAGCATGAGCATACGGAAAACGTCTATAGGATGATGGCGAGATTATAACACAAGTTAATAAATGGCTGATGGACAAACAAGATGTGGAGGTCAAATTAAAGTCGACTGTCAACCTGTGTGGTCTTGTGCATGTTGAAGTTAAAGCTGCATCACACCTACTAAATGCCTGGTCTCCACAAAGTGACACCAGAAGATTTGTTGGAGTTTGGTAGGACATTGTTTTGACTCATTTTCTTTATGTGACGTAGCTGACAGAATTTAGCTTGTTAACTTCTTACATATAAAACATATATAGTTTGTTTGTTTGCTTTTTTTTTTTAACAATTTTTATCGTTGTAGTGCAGTAAAATCGAAGTAATTCCAAAACTCTAAGTCAGAAGAAGGTTCAACTCAGAAAAGGTCCTTCATATTGTTTTGTCTGGGATTTCTCGATGGCGTTTGGTGTTTGTGGCACTCAAAGCATGTAAGCAGTCTAAGGTTGAAACTGGAAACCGTGCACCGTGAGCAACCGCCGTTTATTTACAGACAACACCAGCTGTTGATCGCAGGAGCAGAAATTTACCCAGAATTCAAGTGGACGAGATGCCCCGTTCATATAAGAGATTGGCTAATGAGATGAGAAGGCTGGCTCAAATCTCCTTGTAACTCGTAAGCTCCACCAGTCAGTCACAGATCCGTCGCACTGATTGCAGCTCTTTTTTTTCCTGCTATGTATCATGAGAGCGATTCTATCATGAGAGCGATCCTATCTCATTGATCACAATATATTCAAACTTTTGTCAGGGGCCAACAAGTTTGGGTAATAAAATGCTACAGGGGCAGTAATAAACACACTAAAAGGTGAGCGCGGTCATATAGCCGCCTCCTTTGTAATCCATTCATAAATAAAGTAGGACAAAAGACCACAAGTTTTCCTCAGGAAGTGATACACATCATATCGTTTGATGCCCCTTACTGGAAGGAACTGAGTGGGCTGAACTCTCACTACTAATGAAATTGAGTGTTACTTCATTGTGCTAAAGCCGTATGGTAATCCCGGAGGATGGGGGGCTGCAGGAGGGGAGGCGGCATCTGTTCAAACAAGAGGAGCAAAAAAATGCTAAAGAAAATCATCAGGGGGGAAAGGATAACAGTCAAGTAATGCAGCAACATTGTTTCTGCCAAAAGAAAAGGGTGGGAGGGTAAAGAGGGGTAAAACAGTTCAACCTTTGTAATGGTCTCTTTTTATGTTTGGTCAGCAGAGCGACACTGATGTCTTTTTCTTTCTTTTCTCTTTTTTTTGTTGTTGTTGGGCTTGTTGGAAGCTGGAGACACCCGGCTATGAAAGTCTGCATGGACAACTTTTTTGAAACAATTTATTTTTTTTTTTTACATAAAAACTTTTACAAGTTGTGTCGAGAATAAAACAACCATCTGGAAGTTCTTCAAAAAGGAGTAAGACACTTTTCATGGTGAGGTTAAATCTCATATCACAAATTATTCTTTGTTTTTGAACACGTTTTGTTCCCTCGTGAAATTTATATAGATATATAAAAAAATAAAATACACCCACATCGTTTGGTTTGAAGACAGGGCTAAAGTGCAAATGAGGCGTAACAGCAAGCACATTTATATAAACACAAACAGCCATTCATGACTCGTTTTGGGAGAAAAAAAAAGTATTCTGTGAGTGCTTCATACAATCTGCACAGTCAGTGTTTTGGAGTCATCTGCGACAGCAGAATGGGGTTATGTGCTAACTCATGTGGGCTTCACTTCAGATTGAGTTTGGGTGCAGTTTAAGGTCATCATACTCACACGCCCAGTCATTATAAGAACTTCAGCTGGGAGGCAGTAACTCTCCAGCTCCACATCAAGTTGTTATCACGTGGGTCTGAACCAGTAAATCCTGGTTGATATTTGATGAGTGGATTCGCTGTTAATTCCGAAACGGACAAAGGTAAACATCTTCCGTCTGTTGCATAGTACACTAACTGACACACACAATAGGCAAACAATGATTCATGCGTGTCAGATTGACACATCCTTCACATCAAACATTTTGGAGTATTTGTCTCCATTTCTGCTCATCATGTCTCAAGCAGCTTGTAACTTTGTGTATCAACAACACAACAGAAACGGGCAGCTGTGAGACAGCTCCTGATGCAGTGGACCAGGGCCGATAGACGTGTGTTGGTTGAAACAGAAGTTAGAATCGTCTGGTTCCTTTAACAAAAAGCACAATGGTATTCTAACATCTTTTTGGAGAAATAATGCAACAAAAAGCAAATAAGTTTAAACTCTTTGTTCAGGGAGATATTCGTTACAATTGAACGCTACGCTTTACATTGTTCAGGGTTGAATGCAGCTGCTCAACAGGAACTCTTGTAGGCCAAAAAGTAGTCACAGCACAGGGGCTTAACGTCAAGACAGCCAACCCTCCTGTCGATGATTTGTTTTAGTTTGTTCACTTGTTCAACAACAGTCTCATAAACATCAGAAGACTCACACGGTGCATTGTGACGTAGTAGTAAGTGCATTTGGCTTATACTGAAAAGGTTGTGGGTTCAAATCCAGATGACCCATTAGCTGAGCATTCCACGATGGACTGTTTAGAAAGTGACTGTTTAGAAATCTTGTCAGCAGCCAGGATTCATGAGGATCCTTCTAGTTAGCCAGAGTAGCAGTGTTCAACCAAACACTGGAAACTGTGACTTGATGTTGTTTTGAAAGGCATGAAGGAGGTTTTCCTGGGCGTGGTTTCTCCTCGGAGAACTATACCAGGCTGTGATAAGCTTAAATTGCATTTATCGAACTTGCTTGGAATGGGCTTGAATATTAGAGCATTCCCCAGCATGTAAAAGTGTCATCTTTTAACTTCTGAAACAAAAATATCAAGAGAGAAAATTTCAAGAAAATTTAAAATTGACCTTCAGTTTTCACCGTTATGAAATTTCTTATGTTTTTTTGGTGAGTAAAACGTTTACCAACTCTAAGCTAAACCAACCAACCAAGTGTAATAAGAGTCATTATTTCCTTAAACATAGCATTTTGAAAGCGCTACAGTTGCACTTGAAGCTGTAACCTACTTTCCGCAACATGGAAAAATGTAAAACAATTTACGAGTCACATTCCATCATCTGTCTGCCCTATCTTCAGCTCCCTCCTCAAATCTACACAACATTAACTCTTTCTGTAAATACAGCTTGATGTGGTAAGCCGTGTCCTCCACCCGACGGGGCTGCACCGCGGTGGAGCCTGGTACCAAACATTAAGCCACGGTGGTTGGGAGGCTGAGACGGTCTTTGTGAGGCCAGAGCTCTGATATACAGACATAGTTGTGGGAGTGGAGACTTTGTGAGGAGCGGCAGACCTTTTCACTGCAGGTGATTAATGCAAATGGAGCCATTAAACTCTATGGCAAGAGGACACCCCACAAAATTTATTTCTGGGATAATCCATTCCTTGTTCTCCTGGGAGAGGATCACAGTGAGTGAAACTTGTGCTCTTGCTGAAGAAAATGTGAGAAAATACGAGAAATCCACCCCGTGTTGTAAAAGTAAAGACCACATATCAGAGATTGCATCCGGATAAAATACCATGAGGCACTTAGGCACAATTTAGATGTCTTTCTCATATTTTTGCAACTCCACTCCCAATTCCTTTTATATTTTACAGTAAAGTGTAGGTTGTTTTACCCCAGGAGTTACTTTAATAGACCAATACTTTGTTTGTTTCAAGACAAAATAATAGCAGCAAATGTTTGGGAAAAGCAAAGGGGAAAATACAGTCAATTCATCCATCCATTCATATTCTTTCCCACATCGACCACATGGGGTTGCAGTGGCAGTATTGAGACCAAAGAAGCCCAGACATCTCTTTCCCCTGCAACTTCCTCCAGCTGGGGGGACCCCAATCTGCTCCAGGACCAATGAGGAATGTAATCTCTCCAGCGCATCCTGGGCCAACCTTGTTTGCTAGACCTCATAAGGGAGGCGTCCAAATCAGATACCCGAACAACCTCAATTGGATTCTGGAGTTTGATCGATAGTCGAACCTCAGGTTGAGCTGGAACAATCTGACCGTTTATATGAAGTAGTTTAAACAAGCGCCAGTGATGGAGAAAAACGACTGACAGTGCATGAGGGTGATCCAGTCAAAACTAAAAAGATTATGAAGCAAAAGAGTTTCAGCTGGTGCTCTTTCTTGTACCAGAGCATTTCTAAAATGTATTACTTTTACTTTCTCAAATTAAATTTCCTCCACCACTTGTTTCACAGCAACTGCATGGTACAGAACAATCCACATGTTTATTTGTCACGGTATGTACTGTATATGCATTCTCATGGCATGACTTTGGAGTTTATTTACTCGGCAGGGGTTAAGTGATGGACCGGCCATAGCATTCCTTTGTCTACCTAGGTGTGGCTTATTTCCCACCATTCAGCCGATGTGTTTTGTAACAGGAGACAGGGACTCATTGTTCCCGCACGGCACGGCACGACAAAGTGTTAATTTAAGAATTCAAGGAGGCACCGCTGTCACACCACATCACAATGGCAGAAATAATAATCTTCCAAGTCTCTTGAAAAAAAAGTTCTAAAGTGTCCGGGCGACCCTGCTTAGCCCCGCTGTCCTCGGGCTTCAGAGGAGAGAGTTATGCAACAATGTATGCATTGTTGCATTAAAGCCAGCCCACAATTCACTTCACTCATTAGTTTGCAAGATTGCAAGAAGTACTCGGACTTGGTGAGGCAGTGAATGTAAATAACCAAATGAAGTCAATGGGACAGTGAGAGGAAGAGGTTATAAAAAAAAAAAAAAAAAAAGCTTATAGTTTCATCAGGGCTTACGGCAGGAATAATTTCAATTTCATACAAAAGTAACAGACACCCATTTCATAGTGCTAAAACACATGTCACTCTCAAAGGCAAGTGTACGAATGTGAAATCAGCTTCTGAATCAGTTGAACATCCTTATTGGTTGCACAAAATCAGCATCGCGTAGACATCATTATGTGATATTGGACATTATACAACAGTGAGTGGGTTAAACAGTTTTGTATTGATTGTATTTTCCCCTCATAGCAGGAGTGTATTTGACTCAAGGTTGGTTTTGTAGGCCTTTCTGTATACAGATTGTATGTTCTCACTGTGCATTAACATTTGTACTTGTAGAACAAGAGAAAAACTTGGACATTTCTTTAATTATGAAGGATAATACAGTTATGTTTTGGCGACAGTGGATGTGTACACGAGCGTTTGGTTTCACTGTAATATTTTGGCAAATCAAAGACCCAAGAGGGATTCAGCACCTTCACTACGCAACCTCACAATAGTTTTACTTGACAAAATCTGCACGAAATGACAGTGATCATCACCTTCGACCACCAAAATCTTATCTGTTCTGTATCTGTACAGTAGATCATCAAATTAGATTAGATCAGTCAGACATCTAAATCCTCTGACCACAGTTGTTACAGAAAAATCCAAGAAGTTACCATAACCTCTATGAATACATATTCCAGCTTCTCTGGATATCATTTACAAAAAGAGGAAAGAAACCTTTCTTGATCCCCTTGGGGAGATTGCTCCCTTGCTTTTTATCCTCTTCATTCTGAACCATACATCCTGGGAGCATTGAGCTCGCAAGAGTCTTGCTCAGAAAAGTGGTGACCTGTCACCAGTAGGATTTGAACCTGCGAACGTCCGACAAGACCACAATTCCACTTTTCTAATAAACATTTACCCCCTGTGGAGTCATTACACGCACAAAGCACATTTTGTTTGGTCAGAGGGAACAATCTGACCATCGAGTTTCACATTCAGTTTGATCAATGAAAGGATTATAATGTTATATCGACAAAATGTCTCACAGGTTTCATAATGATTATTGGCAGGAGAAAATAAAAGAAAGAGTGAGGCGTGAGATTGGTTAAGTGAAGTCCAAAACTTGCCTTTTACGTAAAGAAGCAGCATCAGCATCATGTATTCGGTCTGCGTGTGACTGACTGTAAGATTGTTAAAGGTCATCGACACGAGGCTCACTAAAACTATCTGCCCCTGGATGTTGGCAATCAGAATAGGCAAAGAAAGCCTATCGTGCCAAACCAGGAATACATCCTGTGTTAGGGAGGTAAACATATCCTCTTCGGTGTATTGTTTGCGATGGTTGCTCAACACTCTAAAGCACACGTGTCGAACTCCAGGCCTCGAGGGCCGCAGCCCTGCACGTTTTGCATGTCTCCCAGCTTCAACACAGCTGATTGCAATGAGCAGCTCGTTATCTGGCTTTGTGCTGAATGTGGTGATGAACCATCAGGACATTCAGGGGAGGGAGACATTGAAAACGTGCAGGGCTGTGGCCCACGAGGATCTGAGTTTGACACCCCTGCTCTAAAGGCTGTGAAACATTGTTATGGATTGGTCGGTAAGTCCTTTGCACTGGAAAGCCAGCATGCCTTCAACCCCTCTGATTATTGCATAAACAAACATATTTCCTGTGTATTTCACCAGTTTCCTCCAATTGTCCTCATACTATCAAGCAGGAGTAGAAAGTCTCCTGAGGAAAATTATGTCCTGTCCCATTTTTTCAAATGCTATTCTGAGTGTGCAATAAATAAACAAGATAATTGCACTGAAGCCAATGCACAATCAAAAGTGTGTTTTCTTAATTTTTGTAATTAAAGTAGAGAATATTTTGATTGGTATAGGCATTATTTCTGATTGAATGAATATATATAGATTTTTAAGACATGTTATCAAATTGTCCCAACATATTAGCTCCGCATTGATCACATATCAGCAGACACAATGCCTCCAAGTTTATGTTACTACACAACTTAATGTCAACACTCTCTTTTTTCCCCTCCACAAAGGGGCTGGACTTTTGAAAGTCACACCATCCCATTGCAACCATTTAGAGAGCTGTTTGCACACAATGACCAATTACACAAGTGTCATACTTCCATATTTATAGGTCGGGGTGCATGGGAAGGAAATCCTTCTGAAGAGGAAAGAAAGGTTGCAGTGTTTTATGTGCAGAAGCACACAACGTTTCAGGTGTTTCCTCACTGCACATAGGGTGCCGGACTGGAAAATGAGATCACAGTAAAAAAAAAGCCATCTAAAAATAAAACAATTCCATCAACTGTATGCTGTTTGTGCTACTGATTGGAACACATCCATTTAAAAAAAAAAATAAAAATGCTGGTTTATTTATAGCACAAAAGCTATATTTAGCTTTAAAACAATTTTTACAAAAATGTATTCTCGAGACAAAAATTATAAAAAATTTTACTGGCCACAACCAAAGCAAGGTATCCCCATCTTCTATGAGGACTGGTAAGGCTTTTACCAGTAAAACATTAAAAACAAGCCGTGTTGCAGCTCTATGTTTTTCCTGCACTTAGAGAGATGAGCCTTGCTGCTCATCCTGCGCAAAAATGTTGTTTTAAGCATTTGAATGGAAACAAATCAGAAAAAAAAGTAATTAAAATATTAATTAAAACCAAGCAGTTTCAAAGACTAGAAAGTTGTCACTAATTCTAGTTAGCATCGGCATGGTTTGTGGTTTTTACCCACGTGACCAAAACCCAGAATTCAAGTCATCAGCAGAGCAGAAAAGAGAAGAAGGCGTGACCTGGCTCATGTGACCTTTGCAGGTCACTGTACGGTATGTCGAGTGAAGTGTGTGGGTTGGCTGATAAAGCACTTTGCTGGGAGGAGCGGATTCACGTGAGTAAGACTTCATCTATAATGCAAGACTGAAAATCACCCCAGACGTAACAATGAGGAAGCTGCATTAGTCACATCATCACTCCAGAGCAGTCCTGCGACAGCTCGAGGAGCCTATATGGCGAGAAGAGGCCGAGGATGAACGGCGTGACAAACAACTCCATTCACAGTCCGTATCAGCTACAACACTGATCTCACTGGAGGCGATAGCTGCCGACTCCAAAATACAAGCGCCGTGTTTTTTTCCCATTTATTTTATGGTTGGTGCTTGACCAGCAACACAAGAGACAGTAAAGAAACAGTAGGAAGCACACCGTCAGCCGCTCCCCTCAGCTGACGGCGTCAAATAGCTCTAATAAAGCTTCTTTCTGTAAATGTTCTTTGCTTGTTTACAACTCACTCTTAAGTTTATTCAAACTCAACACATGTCAATTTTTCCAGCACCCAAAACACCGACAGAAGCTCTGTAGGTTCAAACGGAGGTCAAATAAACCTGAGGGAGACACGTATAAAGTTAGAAGTACTGTGAATGTGCCTGGGACTGCCACATTTTTGAAGGGCAAAAATGCACAATTAGCTGGACTTTTCACATCCATGCTTCCTTCAATAACATTGGCTGTATACACTGTGTGTGAAAAAATGGTGCGTTTCCAAATATAAAGAGAAAGAAAATGAAAAAAGAACGACTGCGAATGACAGTCAAATGTTTGACTTAATTCTCCTCAATAACGCAGGATGTTATGATCTACTGCTGCCGCCCTCACATCTGTCCAGTTCTTGTAATTCATTGCACACAAAATTTCATTTGAATGATAATTTTCTCATTGACCCTTTCAGGCCAGTACAAACAGACACATGTGGTCTCGTCCGTACATCGTCCATTCATGGTCTATATGCGCAAAGGAGTTCAATAATATAAAGCAAATGTGTCGTGACTGTTTGAAGTGTGTTCAAACATCACTTAGGTTGTGACTGCAATAGATACTGTATGTTGTTGGCAAACATGTTCTGGTGCATCAGCCAGTGCACTAAGGGCACTGAAACAGTTTACTACGTTATGTTGACGTTATAAATAGAAATCTGAACGTAGGCAAACAGAAGTCCCACTGTCCCAGCAGTGTTTTCCCTGATGTCTAAACAGCAGGAGAGTCCAGGGACCTGAACCCAGGCTAATTAGTTAATTCACCAGCCCAGACGGGAATAACATGTGATTAAATCCAGTCAACAATCACTATGGCACAGCAGTTCTTAGGAATTTCCCCCTGAATGGGAGCACTTCTTTACATCTGCAATGAACACAGCAGCTGGGCTGAAAAAAGGTCATAAACAGCAGAACAACAACAACACCTTAGGTTAATTTGAGTTACCTTTTGAGTTTGTTCCCACTGTCATTGTATTTCATATTATGACACGTTTTAATATCATATTTACCCCCACAATAAAGTCTTGAGGTCCAGTTTATTCAAGTTTTCCTTGAATGTTATTTATTAAAACGTATTACATAAGATCTATTGTGACCTTTGGTTTTATACAGTTGTGGTGTAAGTTTTTCTCAGTACAGTTTCACCAAAAACATTAAGTAGTTTACTAAAAGTGACATTTTTCTATTAATCTGGTTCTTTTTTAAGCAGTTCGGGGTGAACTCCTCAATGGAAGCTCTAACAAGGAGAGCCCTCTGGTGTTCAAACACCCTAACAATAGATCACGCTTGCTTTCAGTTTGTGTTGTCATAAAACATGACACAGCCCCCCCTTAAAATCTTTTTTTGAATAAATTATATATATATATATAAAAAAAAAAAAACAACAAACATTATTATTGTTATCTAATTAGTGTTTCTATATATAGATAAATGTAGAAAGGTGACTGTGTGCAATCACTGTTTCAAATGATTCATAATTACAAGTGAAAGGACTGTTAAAAAAGACTTAAAAAAGAAAATACAGTATATGGAGTACTCCTCTCAAAGACCATTCTAAACATTGACTACTTTTAACCATGTTTAATTGTTTTCTTAATGGCAGCATTTTTCTTTTAATTTACCCGTGTTTAAAACACAAAGTTAATTAAAAAAAAAAAAAGAAGCTATATAATGGCAAATTGGGATTCTATCATTCATAGGAAAAACTTGCTGGCTTAAAAAAAAATGCAGATCAAAGATCAGATTGAAAATGTATAAAATTGTGGAAAAATAATGTACAAAACGATTTAAGATTAAAAAGCAGCAAATTTGATTAGACACTGTAAAGTGTCATTTAAAATACATACGTCATATTTCTATAACAGCAATGTTTGTGTTTGAAGAGTTTCTCACTATTGTAACTTTCCGTCCACCCCTCCAACGTTGCCATAGTTACACATCAACAGTTAGCTGTCGCTGTTTCCAGAATAAGGCAAGTAACTGGGCAGGATGGAGACGAAGCCTCTATTTCCTTGGTAAGCGAGATTAGACATTTATATCTATCTTCCAGTGTCGCAACACCTTCTATAAGAAATGTTATTAATGTCAGTCATATTATACAGCTAAAAACAATGCAGAATTTATGTTACGAAAGTTAATATTTCATTTCATTTGGGGGCCTGTATTCCAATAATATTACAGTGTTGTTTTTTTTCAGTAACTTAACCGCACCACTCTCTCTGTAGTGTTGAGCAGTTTAATTTATAACGCTGCTTGACATTATGTAAACTGACATGTGACACAAGAATTCCAATACTTCCTAGTTGAGTTTAAGGTGAGAATATTGCCAAAATGAAGTGACTTATCTCAAAATTGCCATGAAGTCACATGTCGGTACTTATTGTATTTTTCCTCCTTCACTTAATCTAGTGTCTTTCTCATGAACATTAAATAGATATTTTATTGCCACTTTGTTCAGACAAACGGAACCATAAAACATAGAAAGAGGTTTAGAAACACTGAGGATGGAAAGGAAGAAGCAGGAATATGGGAGACGAACATGTTAAGAGTACTTTCATCTCGACTGCCATTTTAAATGACAGACGACTTGTGTTATTTATTTATGCACTTAAAGTTGATGTTAATACTAGGCAGGTTGCTGTTTCTCTGCTCTATAAAGGATAGATGAAAAAAAACTATTGTCAGTCTTGCAAAAATTATATCAACATTCAGCCGTGTTCTAGATGTGTAATCAGGTCTTTATTAAGCGATCCATCTATTTAATCTTCTTTACTGCTTGTGTGTGTGAGGGTGCAGGGGGAGGAAAGAGAAACTCAGTCAACTATAAATGCTTCAGATCTGCCACCTTAACAATAGTTTATCGTGAAAACACAAACTATTTAACTAATACTGCTCACAGATTGTAGCTTGGTCTGGTCAACTCTACTAAATCCAAGGTTCTTCTCACAAAGTAAGTGACTCTTGACCAAAGTTTAATCTGCGCTGTGATGTTGTGAAACAAGAAACCAATTAGAATAACCACAGTTTACAAAGACAGATAAGAGTCCCCAAGTAGTAGAATGTTTTTTTATATTTAATGGTACCATAGTGGCCTCACTCAGTGGGAGCCGGAGCTGGAGCCAGTGTCATCTATTAGATCACAACAGAATAAATGGAGACGATTCACTGGGCGAGCACATCAGAAGTGCCAAAGCACCTCAAATTATTATAAGACCCTTTGACAGAGACGTTACAAAGCGACTGATAATAATGAAGCAGCAAACAGTCTGTGTCCAGCTCAGTCATGCAAGAAGACATAAAAAGAAGAGAGAAGAGGGTGTGAGTGAAAGATATGTGCTTTTTTGATTAAAAAAAAAAACAACCTGAAAAAAGAAAAATGCAAATCAGCACAGTCCAAAATTAACAATGAGTATTTTAATCAGTTTTTCAAAGAGGAAAGTTTTACTTATTTACTTTGCAGTTAACATGCGCAGAATGGACACTCACGGTGCAAGCATGAGCCTGTATCCTTGTGTACATGTCAAGCCACTTAGTTGCAATAGTTTATGGGTGTAACGTAAAATCTTGGGCTTGACCGTAACAATTGCTCTTGTTCAGTTTCTCTGAGGATGGGGTGATATGTCTACATGCTACATTGAACTTGTATTCTATCAATCACTCCATTGTATCTGTAATGTTTCATAGTTTGTCCCATGATTGTACAGTGCATAACGGTTTTCCTCAAGTTAGTCAAAGATCTTTTTTTCTCACAATCCTCAGGTACAAGGAGAGGCTGCAGACAAAGTATGGCAAACCTCCAACGAACACGCTGCTGGCAGTCGGCGGTCATCAGAGAATTGCAAACCCGAGCTTCAATGACTCGTCAGTTTCCCTTGAGGAGCAGAGAGGTGCCGCAGCACTTTATTCTCTGGGAGGTCCACAGAGCTGGTCCAGTCAAAATCCTAGAAAGAACATCCCTAAAGAGTACGCCTGCTTCTCAAAGCAGATGATCCAAAAGCAGACTCGCAGAGAGTATGTATCGTCTCTGGAGGAAAAACTTAAACAGCATCCTCTGGTTATGTACCCACACTATAAGGATCACATGGCCCCAGAGGTAAGCTGCTGCATGCCAGAATGAGGCGCCCTGTGCGGAATGACGCTCACTAATTTCACACTGCGTTAACACGTAATTGCATAACGAGATCTTTCTTTCTCTCTAGTTTTTCGATCAGGTGCTGTCTATTTTGGATCCAGATGTGTGTGTAAATAACACCTACGCACCTTCTACAGACCACACAGAGGGCAATGATGAGGAAAAATGTGCAGAGCTGCAAAAGGGGGAGAAGACTCTTCTAAAACAGTCAACGAAGTATTCTGGAAATGTGACTGGTGTCGTTGAAATCTAAGCTTATAATTATTATTGAACTATAAATATTTGAAATTGAAAGTAGGCACATGAATAATAAATCCTATATGTATTTAGGCCCTTTCAATCGTTTCACAGCAGCCCTGATGGCAAAAATCACAGCCTGAGAAACCCTTACGTTCTACAAATGAGGTTCCCATAGTATTAAGAAAGAGCAGGAGGCCACAGTGAATCACATGAACACCCCACAGGACTATGAGAAAAGCCGACACCCTTATCAGGAAATGTTGTGACCGTCCGGTAAGACCAGGTTTGAGTCAACAGAGCAGCTGTGAAAAGTTGCACTCAATGACGACACGGGAAGCTTATGTTTGTCTCTTGCAGGGTGAAGAGACGATGTGACAGTGTCATCAACTTTCCTCATCAAGATTAGTGTCAGAAATCAATAATGAAATCCTGTCCCAGCAGAAAAAAAGGACTGCGGTGAGAAAGTGTTCAAGCCGAAAGAGCAAAGATCTTTAAACCACAGTGACTCCAAGTTTATCTTTCGCTGTATCAGTCCAGGCCACAACAATTATTTCACTCTGGTTTGCCTTCATCGAAATGCAGGAAGAATGTAAACCTTCAAATGTCAAAAAACTGTATTGACCATACTGTAGATTTAGTAAACATTAGCACAACGTTTCTGGTCTGTCTTCAAGTAATTAATAAACACTTGAATGTTGAAAAAGAAAGGTTTTATTGGAACATTAAATCATGTGAAATACACCAACTTATTTTACCACAATAATATTTTTTAGCAAATAGCACAACATCTCAGAAGCAATCAGTTGAATATGGTCTTTGTCTCATTTGTTCTTGATCAGCTTTAACCATTTAACCCATGATGTGATTGTCTTTGGAACATTTTTAACTGTTTTCCTCAAATAAATAGACGTGTAAACAAACACAAGCTATTCGATTTATTGTTGTTATTAGATTAAAAGGAAGTGTATTATGATGGACATTTCTTTTTAAAATTGATGCAACTTACTGCCAGCAGCCTGCGTTCGGACATGCAGTGTCGCTGTTAGCTGGCGGGGTTAGAGGTGAGGAGGGAATAGACGGGTGACCTGCGGCCCGGGGAAAGAAGCTGCAGGAATGATGTGTACTTCACTGCACTACTGGATGCAGCATGGCCTAAAAAAAAGAACAGTGTTCGTTACATATTTGAGTCTGGATTTCTTATGGCTGCAGCTTCTTAATATTTTACTCAAACAGCCTGAATATACAACCAGTACAGTGATGATCTTATGCTGTATTTGAGATTGAATGTGGCAGATACGACATCTCATTTACATGAAAAGAGGCATTTTTATGTAATAATAACATTATCAAGTTATGAAACTCACTCTGATTGAAGGGTGTGTGAACTGTTTTCATGCTTGGCTCAGTTGTTCTCGGGATCAGCGGCTCACTGGACAGCAGACACAGCGAGACATGTAACATGCTTTTACACAGTCTGTAGTGCTTAGTGGTACTTTGTGTGCCATTTTAAGGGTTACAGGTTACACTGACCATGTCATAGCCTCGGTCAGCAAGTCATGCTCAACGCATTTAATGGAAACAAACAAAACAAAAATGACTTGTTTTGGTCCCTCTCCCTACCTGCCACATGTCTTTCTCCTCCGCCTGGAGCCAGTTGTTGCGTCTTCAGCCTCATCAGCGCTTTAGTGGCGGTAAGAAAAGTAAGGTGAATATGAATATTAGGTGGCAGAGTTTCCAAATTACAGGGTTCCTGCTCTGTACAATACAGTAGAAGCTTTAAGACAGTGTGGTCAGTGAATGCACTCATGACCACAGGCCTTTTTTCCTCCCCTCAGCAATAGTGACTAGTCATTGAGTAGCGTCACATGATTTTCAGGAGTGACCTCTTTTGACATAAGAGCAAAGCTAATCCTTGCAGCGTGTGGGAAAGGAGCCAGACGTACAATGTGATTCTGTGCACTCTCTCCGGCGCGGACCTCCTCCGGTGGGAGCCGCTGCTGTTGCTGGTGTGTGGTCCGCGGTTCTCTGAACTCGCCACTCCCCACATGTCTTTGACGGGAGACCTGAGCTCACGGGTGGAGTTCCCCTGCTGGCCCCGTGAGCGAGCGGCCAAAGGAGGACAGAGGACAGACGATGTGAATGCAGCACAACAGCGACGGTTGAATGTTTGAACAGTGAAACCGTGGGACTGTCTTGTGAAATCTGTATCAGTGACTATCACCAGCAGTCCATCAATCGATCAAAATAGTCTGACGCTAGAAGACAAAACAAACAGTATAGCACTGGGGTGTTGACATTATTTACAATCTTTCTCTTTTTGCCAAAGGAATCCAGTGCAGTGTGTGCTTTGGATTTAAAGGTCGAGCAGATGTGCTGCGTTTGTGTCTGTGCAGCCCAAAAAAAAAAAAAAAAGGTTAACAGATGCACTTGATGGGCTGAAACTACAGTGTGGTAGATAGATGAAACAGGGACAGAGAGTTTCTGAGGGTACCTTGATCAGAGAGGAGGAGGGATGCTTAGAAGAAGGCGGGGTGGTGAGTGCAGATGATGTCGGGGAATCATTCAGAGCCGTGTTCAGATTTGGACTTTGGAGCTCCTACAGAAAAAGTTGCAATGTGTCAAGACACACTTGAAAATCAACACGGACTCAATCAACACTTAAATGTATTTCTAGATACACCTTGTGAGGTATGGCTAAACCAGTTCTTTTGTTGTTTTTTTTAAACCAAAGACTATTCTCCTGGTGCTCTACCTTAAGGTCCAGGGCATGTTGGAGCTTCAGACAGAAAAATTCTTGCTCGCGCAGCTGGATGAAATCCTGACAGTTTGCAAAGCTCTCTGACATCTTTGGAAAGATATGCGAGAAAAGAAAAACAGAACAGGACCGATAAGCTTCTTTTTCCCTTGAATATCCAAACTTCTCTTTTTTGTTTCGCTGCAATGTGAGATCAAAGTAAACTGGGGGAAATTGATAGAACACAGATACTTTTTTTTAACCAAATGCGTCGGAGATTACAGTAAACAAACATGAACAAGCAAATAACAAGCACCAAAAGTTCCCTCCTTAACCTCAACATAATCATTACAGTTATAACTGTTTAAGTTCGTCACCATATATTTTGTGATGATGTATACAAACTGAAAATACCGCCACCTTGTGAAGGATTGCCTTCAGCTCGCTGATGTGCTCTCTTAACTGTTGGTCTTTGGAGCGAAGGGCCTCCAACTCAAGAGTGAGCTGTTTCCGCTCCTCTCTAACCAAAGAGAGCTTCTGGAGCCGACGCTGGGCCTCCAGACTCTGGTGACGTTTCTCCTAAACACAGAGAGCAAATAAATGTACAGTATATGTGTAACTCGAAAAGCCAGGACGGGAAAATTTTTTAAATAAAATCACAATTATTGTCCTTATTCCTCTCGAGCTTTTGAAACATCTGACCTGAAAACCTGAGACTGATAGGATGAATACATATTACAGACTCCAGGATTCCCTGGAGATGAAAGGCAAACATTCTGAGTCCCTCTCACCTGGCGCAGCTTCACTACGCTCTCCTCCAGATGTTGGATTCTGCTCTGCATAGAGTCCACTTGCTCTCTTCTGGCAGTGACTTCCCTCTGCATGTCCTGGGCTACCCGGAGGCCTGAAGAGGGGAAAGGAAAATGGCTGGGACATGAACAAATGAGAGGAGTATCGGGCAAATAACAAAGCCTTAATTTTGGGGGGGGAAAACAGTCATTAGTCAGATTATTATCTCAGACAGAAACGAAGAGAAGGACGATATAAGATACAAACGGTTTTCTCCTCTCCTAGATTTCATTAAGATTACAGTGATTCACTGTCATCTGCATACTTGATCACAGATTAGTAATAAGTCACTGGTTGTCTCCGAATATTCTTTGTCCACTATGCCTTTTGATGAGGTTACATTCTGAACTATAAAAGTGGCTCGAACCATGTCCGTCAGCTCCTTCAAGCGTCCTCAGGGCGCCCCTGATCTGGTCCAGTTCATCGTGGGCGTTCCTCAGCTCGCTCTGCAGTTTCAGCACCACACCCTTGTTCTCCTCCTTCTTGCAGCTGAAGAGCCTTTGCAGCTCCTTGTGCTCCTCTGAAATCGTGCCCAGATAAACACATAAGTTATATCCACGTAGAGCAATACACGTTGAGAGACAAGCAAACACAAGCAGCAACAGAAAGGCTTGGTTAACAGTGTAAACATACCAAACATGGTTCTTTGCTTTCTTAGCACAGCAGGACAAGAGGATCATTTGATTTGACAAAAGACCCATGAAGGCAGAACTCTTTCTAGAAACACTGCTGTGAACTGCACTCTAAATCCTGGTGAGTAGAGAGACAGACTGTGGCTCTCTGGCCTGAGATCCCACAGATGAAAATCATTTAATGCATGCAGTAAAAACAATATATTGCGTGCAGTTAACATATTGGTCCTACATAACCTGAAAGTTGAAAACCAGGAATAGGTGGAAGAGGAAAGTTGTAACTGCAAACTTGTCACTAAATAATACAGAATTGTCTCAGATCCAAGAAAAGAAAACAGATCCATCATATGAGCCAAAGCCTATTTGAGGTAATTGAACACTTTCGTGCCGTTTGTTCAAAGTATTTTACTTTAAACTCTTACGCAACTGATGCTGCAATATCTTTATAGCTTCAAGTTACAACAACATGTTTCCCATTATTCTAATGATGTGAATGTTAGATTAAAGAGAAGTTATTAGGTGGCATGGTAGTGTAGTGGTTGGCACGGTTACCTCACAGTAAGACTGTTTATTAATTAAACCTTCAGGTTTTGCTTTTGTTTTTTACAGCCAAAGACCTGCTTGATAGATTAAAAGGCTCTGGAGAGTCCGTAGGTGTGAGTGTGCTTAAGCAATCGTTTGTCTCTGTGTCAGTGATTTGATCAGTTGGACGCTGCCTTTTGCCCTGTGAGATAGGCTACATCTCCCTCAATCAGGTACAGATGTATGAATGCACATATGTATGGAGGAATGGATGAATGTCAGACTTTTTGATGTCATGTACGCGAAACTCACGAGTGACCGTGCGTAACTGCACACGCTGCAGCTCGAGTTGAGTATTGAGCTGCTGTTTCTCCAGACTCTGCTCCCGCGCACGCTGACTCTGCTCAGCCACTGAGGCCTGCAGCTCTCGCTTCTCGAACGCCACAGCAGCTACGTCTGATTTGTGCTGGGCCAACTCAGCCTGATGACAAAAAAAAACAAAACAAAAAAAACAACAACAAGTCAGACCGGTATGACGGGAAGGGAAATCAATGGTAAGACATGAAGATACTGTAGGCGTCATCTTTATTTTATGCTCCTGACCCTGAGATGCTGAATCTCCAGTTTGCATTGGTTCAGCTGGTTGCTGAGGAGGCTGTTCTCCTGGTTAAGATCGTCGACGGTACGCTTGTGCTGCACTGTCGTCTGGATGCTGCTCTCCATCTGCAACCTCAGAACACCAATCGTCTGCTCTTTGTCATTCAGCTTCAGAGTCAGTGTCTTTTGCTCAGCCAGCAGAGTCTGGAGCTGACTCTGAAGCTCCTCCAATCTGGCAAGATACTGAAAAATAAATGAAAATTATACAATTAAAAGTAAAAGTCAGTACAGTAGTTACCAAATCGTGTTACATAAATGATCTTTGCCTCGTACACACATACACACTTGGGTTCATTACCTGCTGGGTTTCCTGCTGCCTGAACCGGAGTTCCCCGTCTTTGTCTCTCAGGAGTTCCTGGGACTGGCTCCCCTCCTGGGCCATTTGCTCCAGCAGGCTGGATTTCTCCTCCTCAGCTTTATGAAGCTGCTCCCTGGTTGATTCCAGCTGTCCTTTCAGGACCTTTACCTCCTCCCAGTGTTCACACTGATGCTCCCCACAGCAACTCTGGATAAAGTGGGGCAATAGTAGGCGGATTGTTTTAAAAAGGGCAAAGAATAATAAAATGTCTTTTGCAGCTTCAATAAATATAATCTTACAGATGGAACTGAAACTGGCTCCACACCTCATCTTGTGTTATTCTTAAACAGGTGATTGAACCAAGATGTTCTGCATTAAGGCAAAAAAGTCTAAAAGTTACATTCATTCAGTCATTTCTATCAAAGGGTCTGCAACCTAATATTACTGGTGTGTGATTATAGTTATTGAAAGTGCATTGTCTCTGATTGACATTTATATTTTTTTAAAAACTGAAACCTTTTATTCACATCTGGTTGTTTGTCTCTGTGTGTTTGACCTGTGATAGACTGGTGACCTGTCCAGGGTATATCCTGACTTTACCCTTACTCAGCTGGGATTGGCTCCAGTGCCACATGACCTTGAAGAGGATGAAGTCATGTAGAATGTAAATGGATGTTTGTGAGGAACTTTTGAGAATAAATTGAATATTCCATGACAGAATAGGTTTATTGTATATATTTGTAAAAGACATTCAAAAAACTCAGAAATGACAAACCATGACAAATTGGGCAGTGGCTTGTACAATTGTACCTCCAGAATTCTTTGCCTCACCTCAACAGGTCAAAACATTGCTGCTCAATAATGTGAAAGTCTTTGCCAAGAACTTATGCATATTCATCATTGTAAATATTTGAGGCACAACCGGTGTACTCTGAGCATACTGTTCTGTTGAAAGCAGTTAAATTACTTTAACACACACACATACACACAAGCCATGGAGAGTTTATAATTGATGTTTGTGTCCTTAGGGCATTTTTCATCAAAATCATCAAAATCTTTGTTTGTTATTTCTAAATAGCATGAAAATAAACAGAAAATTGTCCAGTACTATTCCCTTCAAGACAACTAAAGAAATGTAGGATAAAAATATGGGCCATTTGATGGGAGGTCCTGCTATGCATGGAGCTATTTGTAGCTTCGCTGTGTTTTGTTATTATTAAGTTTGACAGGACCTGACAATTGCGAGCCAGCTGCAGTGAACATGAGATGTGTGATAATGTTGAGTATCATAATGACATCATCTGTGAAAAATACAAAGATAGATTATGTTAATAAGGCGATAGATAGAGATTGTCTATGAGCTCTTTCAAATAACGGTATTCTTTCTTTTGCTCCTGATTCACGCCAGCTGTGACTGGACCTTCTGAAATATGATCCCTTGTCAACACAATCCATTGCAGCTTGGCTCCATCTGACTCTCCACATACTGGATGTTGACCGAGTCTTAATGCACCGTGTATAATTAGAGCAGTTCCGCCTTTCTTTTGATGTTGATAAATGTGTGATATAACTTGCAGCTCTACTATATCTGGTGGTTCTGCTTCAGTTCTGCAATCACCAGCTGCTCCTCTTCAAAAGTCTATGTGTCAAAAAGGCAACGTGTACGTCTCCTTATATGCACATTCAGACTGTCCTCCTTTTGAACAACATATGGTTTCCCAAAGTGAACATCCTTTGGATATTAATGTTTACATGTTTTATGCCTTGTAATAAGTTGGAATAAAGTTAAAATAATCAGGTGGGTGATGATTTAGACTTTATGACAAAAACACCGAAATCAGTAATTATTGACCCAAAAGAACAAAAGATGTGACCATTTATCAAGACAGGCTGATGGACCATTTGTGTTAATCTGTTTCAGTGAAGTTGTTATTATTGATAGAAGTATGTATTTTTGAATGTTTAAACGGTCTAACAAGGTCATTGACTCCAGAGGACAAAAGTGTGTGGCAACAGAAAGGTTTAAATACATGTTTTTGGACACAAAGGAGAAACATGAAGACTCCACAAAGAAAAGCCCCTAAATCCTGATGTTAATCCGGGAGTATGATTGATGTGAGTCAACATCTAACCACTGTGCATTGTGCAACGACCAGTATCATCAGACAGTGAAACAGCAAAGACGAAACTGTAGTCAGACATTAAACTTAATGAGATTATTATTCAACCTGAAGATGGTTGAGTCGTGACTGAAGCTCCTTGGCTTGTTGTTGTGATTGATCTTTCTCTCTCTGGACATTACATAACTGAGTATGAACCTCAACAAGCTGATTCTCCACACAACAAACCTAGAAGAAGCACAGACCAAAGAACGACTTATTCTTCCTGGAATATGAATCAAGACAAGACGTTAACCGGCCTTCATACTGACCAATCTTTACCTTGTCTTTATGGTGGGAGATGGTTGATTCCAGATCACTGATGTGGCGCTCGTGTAATAATTTCTGTCTTTCTGCAAGTTTCCTGTACAGTAGAATTGGTTTTAGTTGCCCAACCAACCACTCATTGTCATTATAGAGAAATGCTTCACAGAGAAAACTCCGTATTTAAATATACAGAAATATCATGTTTGCAAAACCACATGAGTGACGATGGTTTGTGAAAAACTTACTTGAGCAGTTCCAGTTTGACGCTTAAACTGACTCCACTGTCTTTGGTTGAACTCAGTTTATCAGTCAATATCGCCATCTCGTGGCCAAGGTGTGTAATGAGGTTCTTCATCCTAGGACACAGCAATGTGCAGAGCTGTTTATAAACAAACCGCTGTGGATAATATAATGTGTTTGAAAAGTCTCTCAGTATTGACTCTATTATTTTGAAAAGAGTGACATGAGGGATTTTGGAATAAATGCCAAGATTTCATCTGCACCAGGTTGATCACATCTAATAATAATGTCAAATCCATTTGTCAGATGACAATTTTAAATGGTTCCAACAGGTCATAAACTACATTTGTGGTGCTTGGGAGGATTCAGCTTAAAAAAAACATCTATTGAATAAACATAAAGAACACATTTTTAATAATTGCTGTTTGCCTTTCACAAATTTGACACAAACTGAAACATAAATACCTTTCTTGTTGGTTTTCTTTGTCGTATTGATCAACCGTAGGCTGTTCTTCTGTCTGGCATGAAAAAGAGAAAATATGGCATTACTCATTTGTCCAATGAAAACAATGTCCTCAACATTAAATCACAAGAACAACAACCAACTGTTACTTACAAAAAAGCGTTGCTCTTGTGCATTTTCTGTCTCATTGTTGAAATCCCTGCTCCGCTTTGCAGCCACAGATTGTGGTTTTGAACCATTTGCATTTCCAGTACAGAATATTTGGCTGTTTCCACGTGGTATTCCACAGAATGTATGATCCTTTACAGTCTCTTCCAGTGTTTCTATGTCTTTCGCCTCATTTGCTGTCTTCTGCACTTTCTGGTCTGCCGATCGTTTGATTTTCTGAAGCTCCTCCAAGATGCGCAGCATCTTTTCCATCTGATCAACATGTTTCTTTGACTCTTTTAATCTGCAAAAAAAAAATACCTATGATTCAAATGGATTTGGGACACTTTAATGTCACAATTTAAACTTTCTCTTTGTGTTCACCTCAGGTCGGACAGGAAGTCCTTTTCCATCTGGACATTGTGCAGTTGAACCTGCAAGTTCATACGAGCTCCCTGGACATTAGATGTTTCTTGTTCAGACTGATTTTGTGCCTGTGTCTGAGAAAGTGAAATAGATACCACTTAACAGAATAATTCGGAGAGAATTAAAAACAACATTGCACAAGATTTATAGTTGAAACTAAATGATGACCTTGTTCAGCTGCAGGTCAGACAGCTGTTGAAGACAGTCATCTATTGCGTTTTCTATTGCCTCCATTGATGGAGAGCTGATGTCTCTTTGGCAACACATCTGCTTTAAATCATCCACGCCAAAGACCAGAGGATGAGTCCCTCTGTGCTGAAGTGCTAAAGGAACAGTAAGAATAACATTCAAGTCATCTACATAAAACGTTTTAAAAATCACTGTGCCTCTGCTTACCATGGATTATTTTAAAATCCATTTTGCTTCAAGTGTTGATGAATGATAATGGCTGATGCTTCACCTTTGCCATAGTGGTTGTTCTAAGTTATTGTATAATACTCAGGAGGCAATGTGGGCTGCAGATACAGGATTACACTCACAAGCGAGCAGCCCATGACTGTGAGAGCTTTGTCCAGGCGAGCTGTCAGATGTGCATCCGAACCTCTCCAAAGCCACTTTGGTTGCAGTTTCCACCTCCTCTTGCAACAATTGGGTTTCCTTGGTGCGTCGGTCGAGCTCCTCACTGACAAGGAATAAAACTGAAACTCAGCATCTTTCATAAGCCAATTAGTTCTTGGGGTGGCTGTGTTGGTAGAGTGGTGGTCCTTCAATCAGTTTATCCATTGATAAAAGTCATTTCCCTCTGAGGCTAATAAAGTATTACTATTCTAGTTTTCATGCCAGCATATAAACTGATGTGGGCCATAGTCAAAACTGATAAAAGACAACAATAACAAAAACTTAAATCACAAGTACAACTACTAGGAATTGGGTAATAACATTACAGATATGCAAGATGACAAGGGTAAAAAGTAAAAATGTTTACGAATTGTGTAAAGCTAATGAGTTAATTTGTTCGCTTAAAGGTAAAAAGTAAACCTGTATCGTTACCTCAGCTCTTCCAGTGTCAGGCTAGTGAATCTCAGCCTGGTGGAAGTGTCTCTGGTTTCCACAGAGGGAGAAGCTTTCAAGTAAATAAAAAGCAGTTTAGTGAACGGGACTAGACGGTATGCAAAGCGTTTCGTTAATTGACACATTAACTTTCTTACCAGCTGTTCCTTCTCCTGATGTTTGTGCTAGTTTTGCATCTTTAGGTGAAGGGTCAAAACGTATTCCGTCATTATTGATGGGAAGTCCATAAGTCTGAAGCTGAGAGGGCCTGACCGTCGATGACATATCTTTGTACTGATGCAGTTTCGTAATATAAAACCGTAATGAAACTAAGAAAGACAGAAATACGCCAAGCTAACCATACAAGCTCGCTCAGCAGGCGTCAACAAAGTTTCACCACCATGGAAACAGCTGAGTCCTGGCTTGCGTGAGTATAAGTTCGTGTTGACAGCTAGATAACCTAGTTGACTTAAAAAAAAAATAATAATAATATATATATATATATATATTGTAACAGTGGAAATTGGTTCTACAAATAAAAAGTCTCTTTTAGCGCCGATTCTTTGAAATATTTCAACTTCCGCCTTTTTCCGCAGTCGGTAATGACGCACGACGAGGTGCATGTCGGTCAATGTAGTTCTCCAGAGGCCGAGACTGAGCTTGTTTATTCAGGGGCGGGTCGTCGCCTTTCAGCGGGGACCTACAGTTTTCAACGTTATCTGGTCACTTTCCTCGGAAAAATGGAAACCTGAAAAGCAGAGATGATTAATTAACCTGCAGAGCTGTTATCATCCTGCACGTTGGCGGCTTCTGTACGAGGTAAGACCAAGACGACGTCTTGTTGACGTACGGCTAGCTGAAGTTAGCCAACACTGAGACTACCTCTGTTTAACATCCTCTTCAGTATTTACAGATTTATTTTTCACTAAACCACACATATTAAGAGTCTAAAAAGTTTTCTGTCTCGTTATTACACATTGACCTCCGTTTACAATGTGTTATATCCGGTCATAATATGGACGGTCCAGATTGACCTAGTTTCTGTGGTTTTTGGTGGGCGTTTATCTTAAATCGTAAACATCCACTTTTTCGCTGAGTTATGATGTATATTTTCTTAACCCTCCATATTTTCACAAATATATATCATCGATTGGAATATAATACCTTTAGAGCAGTGTTGATCATACAACAGTGAGCCTTTCTGAGAATGTCTAGAACTTCTCAAAGTGACACATGACACCTTGTAGGTGGGGTTTAACAAACAGGCTTTACATATCCTCTTCTCCTCCTCAGACCTTACAAACAGTCCCCGCTGTGTATACTTTCCAGGCTGCCAAGGCCGCGCAATTGAAATATGTTTTTTTCCAGGATGAGGGATCTCCAGGGGGTTGACAGCCTGCTCTTGAAAGAGTTGAAGACGTGTTGCGCGAAAGAGTGCAACTTTCTTCCAAGAGAGGCCGGCCTGAAGCTGATGGAGGCTTCTTCCACAGAGGTATAACCCACTAACCTACTTCCACGGCTTTGACTTGCTGTATGGGTCTGCTAAAAATACGTGCCGCTTCCAGGGATGTGGTGTTGATAGATAATGATTGTTGTTTTTGTTATTTTTAGAAATACACCGGAGTATCTGCAAAATGCAGGGACACCCGAGTGGAAGAACTGTGGAGCCTGACCAGCTTCTTTGGCTACAGCACCCAAACCTTCGTTCAAGCCGTCAATCTGCTGGATAGATTCCTTGCCATCATGAAGGTAAGAATTTCACTCGTGATGTTTTGTTCTCCTAACCCCACTGGGCGTCACTTTTCCATCAGTGTTTGACCTTTAATCCCCGTGCGTTGACTCACTCATCCGTCTGTTATTGTGGCAGGTGCAGCCCAAACACTTGCCCTGTATTGGCGTCTGCTGTTTTCACATGGCTGCCAAAATGGTTGAGGAAGAGAGTAATGTCTCACCTACCCACGAACTCATTCGCATCAGCCAAAGCAAGTTCACTGTGTCAGACCTGTGTCGCATGGAGAAGATCATTTCTGAGAAGCTCTGCGTGGATCCCAAAGCAGTGACGGCCTTAACCTTACTTCACCTCTACTACGCAGCTTTCACATGCCTCTCTGCTTCAAGGTAAGCGCCACTGTTTTGTTTGACTTGTTGCTGTTTTTGGTGTTTAATGCTCCAGTTTGATTGAGGCTGGTCAAATAGATTCTGCTTCGCTTTTTACTGGCGGATCACATTAGGATTCCCTCTATATTTTAAGGGAGGAGATCCCGAGCATTGGGAGACTGGAAGCCCAGCTAAAAGCCTGCTTATGTCGGCTTGTTTTCTCTAAAGCAAAAGTAAGGATTGTTCTCAGGTGATCTTTACAGCCTTTGTTTTTTTTTTGAGTGTCCAATCTGATTGAAATGACTTTTTTTTCTCTCTTTCAGCCCTCCGTGTTGGCGCTGTCTCTCATTGCTCTGGAGTTTGACGCCCTCCAGTCAGTCAAGCTGGTGAAGATTGTCCCGCAATTCCAAAGACTTCTGAAGGTAAAGAGAGGCGGGCATGACAAGTGAAATGATGATTCCTAGGCACTTAGTTGTATAAGATAAAGATTCTTCATTGCTTCCTTTTATATTTATTTTATTTCTTTGTAAAGCTTTTATGGATTTCTTTTAGTTCTTTGTAAAACACTGTGAATTGCGTTGTGTTTGAATGGTGCTCCATAAATACATTTGCCTTGCCTTGCCATGAGCAGGGTTCTCTGGTACTGAGTATAGAAATAATTGAAAAATAATCAGAATTTTATCGAGTTAAAAATAATGTCTCAAAATTCATGTTAATACAATTTCAGTATCTGCCTTTAATTCATTTTTAAAGGATTGAATCTCCTCCAGACCTATTTGTTTGCTTATTTCAAATATGAATAGAACAAATAGTAAATTTTTCCTTTTTCACCCTTTTTTTGGAATCCTGGGCTTACATGTGAGTTATTGTGATAGTGTAAATGTGTCAGCACAGAGAGCACGGCCTCAACCTGAATACATTGAGAATTAAAGAAAACTTTTTGATTAAATTATAACCAATGTTTCTATTTATTAGAATACCCATAGTTGTTAGAATTTAAAAAGAATAACCCCATTCTAAGCCATTTATCCTTACATTTTACTATTTGTATTGTTGTCTGATTTTGTTTGGCAGTCCCATTTGGACAAACATGAAAGTCTGAGAAAATACATATTTCATTATTCCTGCCAATATTGTAGCAACGCAGTAATTTAAAAAAAGCTGAAATGAAATATGTTGAAAATGTATGACCTGGCACAACGGATGTCACTGTCAAGCAGTGACATCCAACACTTTCAGTGCGTGTTCCGAGAAAAACATGAACAAGACTCAACCTGCGGCTGAAAATATTTGAAAGCTATTTCTGCCTGCAGCCGTCTCACTTGTTTCCTCCGCGTCTCCTTTGCAGATCAGCGACGGCGAGCTGCTCCACTGGAAGGACCTTGTGGCCAAGTGCATGTCCGAGTACCGCTCGAGCGAATGTAACAAACCCAACAACAAAAAGCTCGTCTGGATCGTTTCCAGGAGAACGGCGCAGAATCTCCAGGCCTGTCACTTTAGCGTACCCAGTCTGCCAACTATTCCTGAGAGGAGCTGGGATGAGAGCGAGAGGTTATTAGTGCAGTTACTTTCTCTTCATTCCACTGAATCAGATGTCTCCGACAACTATCAACAAGACGTAATATGTTTAGATATGGATTGGATGGTAGTGTAGTGGTTGGCACGTTTGCCCCATAGCCCCCAGTTCCAGTCTGAGTTCTGCTTCTGTGTGAAGTTTACACGTTCTTCCTGTGCATGCATTTAAAAAAAAAAAAAAATTTCTCCAGGTACTCTGGCACTTTTACTAAAGTCTGAACTATATAAAACAGAAGATCTGTTTTCAGCTATTTCAAAGCTGCTTCAAGCACTATGAGCACAGAGACAAGCACCAGAGGCTGAATTAGAAAACATTGTGCAGATTAATCTAGTTATCAAGTAAAAACAGTGTTTTTTTTTGGTTTTTGTTTTTTTAGAAAAACACTATTGTCAAGTTTCTTGCATGTTAGGATTAGATGTGGTTAAAACTTTGTTAGGTCAGTCATTGCTCCGGCAGAAATGCCACAAAGAGCAGGACAAATCCAAAAAAACCCTCCTTCCTACTCATTCCTGCAGTGTTATGAAATAACCTTACTTTGGAGCCAAACAATGCTTTTGGTAGCCAGCGTAAGGAGCTGTAACATTGTGCTTCTGAATATTAGTGTCTCACCTACATTCAGCGAAGCAGCAAGCTCTAAATTCCTGAGCAACAAGACACAAAAAGTCTTCTCACTCTGTTGTTGTGCAATTCAACGCCAACAAGCTGCCAAAAATTAGACCATCGTTGTGAGTATTCATCGACTTCCTAAAAATCAGGTCTGTCAGGCTAAACGCACAAAGAATGCATTTTAATGTTCTATAACTCAATGCTCGAAGCGCATGAAAACAAGCTTCACAAGAACTTGTAAAATAGGTTTATTCTAGAAAGAATTGTACATGTGTTTCCTCATATGACCAGCAGGGGGAAGAAGTTATGTAACAATTATGGATGATGTAGAAGTTGAGTATTAATAATGTCCTCTTGTCTTGCAGTGAGGACTCTTGTGAGGACCTGAGCAGTGGAGAGGACAGTCCGTGTGGCTCGCTGGGAAGCGATGGCGAGGGAGCCTTCTTCCCCTGCGGCTTCCTCGGCGGCAGGAAGTGACGCGTCGTCCCGCAGCAGCCACACGCGCGTGTTTGACCCCCGAATGTTCTTCAGGGCGGAGTTGTGTGTTTCGCCTGTGTGTATCGTATATTGTATGGTATGCCGGTTGACGGGTTTCGATCATTAAGTGCCTGTGTTGATTTACTTTAACCGTCTGTTTGGTCTGATGTCAAAGCAAACATATCGTAATGATGCAAAATGGAGAAAAAAAAGAAAAAAAAAATCGCAATACTTTTGGCAGCTTAATGGCAATACATTTTGAACGTCTGTTTTCCGAGATGTTCCCTTTGTGTTTGTTTGTGTCTGAGCTCGACACATTCCAGGAATTACAGCGAAGCACAAGGTAGAACTTAAAGACGCCGACCAAGAGTTACACTCAACTGTTTAATGCCAGCTAACACGTTAGCACATCCTCAAGTCTTTTTATTTTTACAACCGTTTTTATAAACATGAACAGTATTCTGCAACTGTTATCGTACGTACATATACAGCCTCTTCTAACGTGACAAACCATTTCACATTCTAGTGTGTGGAGAAAAAAAAAGTGCATATGCATGGATATGTTTAAAAATGTTACTATGAATGCATATTGTTTTTGTTTACTGAGATAAGCTTCCTGTATAAAAAAAAATATCAAAAAATGTACATAACATGTAAAAAATGAGAAAAAAAAGTTTTGTGAAAGCTGCATAATGTTTATGTCTGAATATAATGTGAAATATCTTGGCAGGTTTAAAAAAAAAACAAACCTCCAAATAAAAAAACAAACTATCACTTTCGGGTCACTTGTTTGTATTTTAAATATCTTATGAGCTTATTTTTTTATTTGCTTTTTTTAATAGCAGAGAATTGAAAACTGGGGGAGCTGCACTAAAAGAAGGCAGCAATATGAATAATAGATGTTTATCTACCATAGCCAAGTAGATTTTTCTGGCTCGCTTGAGTAGTTTAAAAGCAGTATCCTCTACGTGCGCTAGCTCCCCCACTTTATAAATATACACATACAGATATTCAGAATGGGCCCACGGAAATACCGAAAGGTTTTCTTCTTTCCAGGAGGCGCAGCTCTGCATCTGGTGGTGATCAAATATATGTTGTTGTGCAAAAATCCTTCCTCTCTGACCTGCCTCCTGACTCCAACATTCGCCCTGCTGCACTTGCTTATGCCATAACCAATCTGACCACTAGATGGTGGCATGTAGCATGCCTTATAGCCCCTGTAATGACAAAACTGACGACTACTATCCAAATTAACTGCAAAAACGGGCATTTCCAAGCTTTGTCCATTGTTTATATTGCTCCTGAAATATTTCCACGAGTCATTTGCAGTATGTCCTGCTCCATCCATTCATCTATCTTATTAGGACACAACTGATCCCAGTCCAACACAGTGTAAACACAAACAATCAGATTCATGTCTATGGGCAATTTAAAGTGGAAAAAAGTACCTCAAGTGAATGAGAGAAAATCCATGCATGACCAGGAGTACAAATATTATTAAATTGACTTTTTTTTTTCTTCTCTAAATGTGAAGTGCCTCAGATTTGCTGGAGCCCATTAGAAGCTATTGTCTGAAAGCAGAGATTAAAACATCATAGGGTTTAGGGCCCAGTAAGCTTTACACACTCTCTCTCTCTCGCTCTCTCTCTCTCTCTCTCTTAATTAAGGGACAAGCCCTGCTTTGTGCGGAGAGCTTCTGCAGGGAGGCATCAGTGTGAGTGAGTGGGTGAGGAGGGGGCTGTGTGGGGATGCTCTCTGATGCTGCTGCTGGTGGTGGTCGGGGCTGGTCGTGCATGCGGCTGGATGCGTTGACACACATTCGTGCTCCATCTCCCGGATCAGAGCAGCCTGCGGAGCGGAGGAGGCGGGCGGCGGTGGAATGAGAGTGGACGGAGCCGATGCATCCTCTGCGCGCGTGCAGCCCACGACCACCGGCCGACCATTTTGCACGAGCATGTGATGCTCGGATGTGCGCCAGTGAGAAAGAGAGTGCGTGTGTGTGTGTGTGTGCTTGTGTGCCGGCAGCCCCCCCGGCAGCGACGACAGCCTAGGCCGACACCTCGCCGCCGCGGAGACGCGCGGGGAATGAAAACGCTCGCAAGATGGTCCGCATCGCCAAGGCCCTGGGCTTGGTCATCCTGTGCGTCGCCGTGCTCATCCTGTCACTCATCAGCTACGTCTCCCTGAGAAAAGACAGCCTCTTCTCCTCCTCCAAATATTACATGGGAGGCCCAAGGATCATGTTTCACGCAGGCTTTCGGTGAGTATTGATTTTTTTTATTTTTTTTTGCACAGGAGGATGGGCGGAAATATAAACAAGAGAGTGGCCTGGTGTGCGCGAGGCGTGCGCATCCCTCCGCCTGTCAATCAAGCAGTGAACTGTCCGGAGTGCTGATGCTGTGGCCCCCAACCTCCTGACCACTGCACTTCCATCCATCCGCCGGAGCAGTTACACCAGATTCCAGATGGTTCTACTGTATTTTGTACTACGATGTTTACACTTGAAAATGGAGATGGCCCGCTTGTGCTGCTTCTTGGAAGGCTTTCCAAGTTTCTGTGGGAAATCGTTCATGGACCTTCATGGACTTTGCTTTGCACTGTGGGCACATTCGTGTTGAAATAGAAAAGGGCCTGCCATCATACTGTGTAAAGTTTGAATGCACTTAAATGTGTGCTTGATTTTATACGTTTGTGGAAAAGGGTTGGATTAAAGCGCCTCAATTCAGTAAGTATAATAATCAAACATTTCTGTGGAGAACACACACTTGGAGCACCCTATTGTTGCTTTCATGCTGCCCTGCCGGACTTGATGAGACGGAACTTTACTTCACAGTGAGACACAGATACATATTACTAGAATGAAGGTTAACTAACAGTTAAATATAAAAGTAAAATGTAAGAAAATAAGCTTAGGTGTACTGCCTTCACTACTGTACATCTCTATGTGTCCTTGTTTTATTCACCTTTTGAGGTCTGAAACCTGTGAGCACAAAATCGATGTAAAAATATTCATTTTCTGATGATATAAAGGTCATTTATGCAGCGATTCAGGCCAGGCTCTGTCTGAAACTATGCGATTTAGCTTTATCAGGTTTGTGGCCTTGCTCTCAAAAACATACTATTTTCTAATAGGCACATTTTTCAGGAAATCTCGTGTGCCTACCTATTAAATAACAATACGGGTTATCAATGTCTGAAATCTTTATTAACTGCATGCAGGAAATTGGTTCTAGTTGATCTTCAAATGAGTCCAGGCTTAAAACATTTAGCGTTTTCTTTGTATCAAATGACTAAAATGATATTACCTATAAATCTGGACGTTGCCTTTGGTGTGTCTGACTGGAAAAAAGTTATAAATTCATGTAGCCGAAAACGAGGTTGAAAAGTAGGAAACAGGCCAGGACCACAGTGACCGAGTATCTACTTTATCTTAGCCACATGATAACTCATCTTGTTATTTTTATGTGTGTTTTCAGGTCGCAGTTTGCCCTGAACTTCCTGGACCCTTCTTTTATCCCATTAACTAGCGCCCTGAATGAAGAGCTCCAAGGAAAACCGTCCAAATGGAAGTTCAACAAGACTGCGTTTTATCAGCAGAGGTAGATTTGAGGAATTTAAATTTTAAAAACTTACAACCTAGGATAGTCTTCTTTCTGGCAGATGATGGCATTTCAAGGGGTTAGGGTTGGTTGTTGTTACAAAACATGCTTAATTACAGATATATGCACCAATATATGTTGATGTCTATCTTTACTGGTAAAAACAATAGCGGTGTTGTGTTGTTGTTTTTTTTCTTTTCTCAGGAAAGATATCTTCAACTACATTGACATTCCCAAAAACTTCTCCCTCACAAAGAACAGCGTTCGAGTTGGCCAGCTGATGCACTTTGACTATTCCAGCCACAAGTATGTCTTCTCCATCAGTAATAACTTCAAGTCCCTGCTCCCAGAAGCTTCCCCCATCCGCAACAAGCACTACAGCATGTGCGCCGTGGTGGGAAACAGCGGCATCCTGACGGGCAGCCACTGCGGCCCAGAAATCGACCAAGCCGACTTCGTCTTCCGCTGCAACTTCGCCCCCACGGAGGTGTACTCCAAGGACGTGGGCAGGAAGACCAACCTGACCACCTTCAACCCCAGCATCCTGGAGAGGTACTACAATAACCTGCTGACCATTCAAGACAGGAATAACTTCTTCCTCAACCTAAAGAAGCTGGAGGGGGCCATCCTGTGGATCCCTGCTTTCTTCCTTCATACCTCAGCCACAGTCACCCGGACCCTGGTGGACTTCTTTGTGGAGCACAAGGGTCAACTGAAGGTGGAGTTGGCCTGGCCGGGAAACATCATGCAAGACGTAAACAAGTGAGAGCTCACCGATCGTTGCTGTAACAACTGATGCTCAGTAGTCATAAAAGTCGGGCTCGGTGTGTTATGAATTTTAACTCTGTGTTTTGACCTGGAGGTTAAAAACGACAACTCTATAAAAGATGAAATGGTCACCAGTCCATCACAGGACAAAGACAGACAGACAGACAGTTTGGTTGCTTGGGGAATGTTAAGGCCCTCGGACCTTCCCTTAACAGGGAACAAAGTTCCCTTTTTTTTAATCTACTGAATTATTTGATGGTTCGATGAGTCTGTTTTTCCTTCTGGGAGAATCAGGTAGAACAGTTGATTTCCAGTGTGGGTGGAGTCCTTTGACATACAGATGGCCTTCTTTTACTCTCTTGTGTAAACACCTCTGAGGAGAGATACCCCTTCCTGTTCTCCACTGGAGAACCACACATAAGGAGGTTAGCTGGTTTCAGCTTCCTGAGAATGTTTGCTGTCCGTTGGGCTTTCTACGCCCGATGGGAGATGTTTGTAGTCCAGGTGAGGTTACCAAGGAATCTGAAGCTCTCCACCCTCTCTGTTCAGTGTCTTTAGTTTTTGTGGTGTTAATCGTTAGTTTTTTTTTGCCAGAACAGCATTATGTGAAATGCTAACTTTCTCCTCTGTAGGCTGATTCATTGTATTTATAGGCCCTGCTATGGTGGTATCAGCAGCGAGTGGTGTCGATGGGTGAACAACAGTCACAGGAGAAGAGGAGGCTGAGGACACGTTCCTGTCGTATGCTTGTGTTGTGGATGGTGTGTGATGTCACATCCTGGCCTCTTGTGGTCCACTGAACTGTTGTGGCACAATGAACTGCCTGATCTTCCGGTGCTTCCTCGTCCCCTGATTGAAAACCAGAGTCACATGTTTTGAGAAGGACCTACGCTTTGCTGTTGAGCCACAGTTTTTACACTGGAAACACTTTATTTGACTTGTCAGCAAAAATCCCAGAGTTTGTGGTTTGAAAACAGTGTTGCAAATCTGAGGTGGGTTCTTCATTTAGTATTTTAACTGGGATCAGAGCCACTGAGAGGGGATGTGAGAGGACTGGATTTATACGTGTCTGATATGTTGCTGTGGACTTGATCTATGGTTGTTTTTACTTGTGCGAAAATTGACATGTTTGTCAAATTTGGGTTGGAAGCAAATATTACGGTGAGGTTTTGGCACACGTTGATATGGGATTAGTCAGGGATATTCAATTTCTGACCGGATAACTTGTCATTTGTCTTGTCAGATACTGGAAGACGAAGAACCTCGCTCCGAAACGTCTCAGCACCGGGATCCTCATGTACACGCTGGCCTACGCCATGTGTGATGAGATCCACCTCTACGGCTTCTGGCCCTTCGGCTGGGACCCCAACACGGGCAAGGATCTGCCTTACCACTACTACGACAAGAAAGGGACCAAATTCACCACCAAGTGGCAGGAAACCCACCAGCTGCCCAGCGAGTTCAAGCTGCTCTACAAGCTGCACCGGGATGGCGTGACCAAGCTCGGCCTGACACACTGCTCTTAGACGTGCGGCCAGTGGCGGACGATCGTCGGGACGACTCCAGAGACCGCGACCAGCATCCATCACCTCACTCCACACTTCTGTTGTGACACACACACACAAACACACGTACACACACACACACACACACACACACACACACACACACACACACACACACACACACACACACACACACACACACACACACACACACACACACACACACACACACACACACACAGACACGATAAGCATGATAAGTGTAAAGGCAATTTATTACCATTCTGCAAACACACACTCTCGTCATACTCGTAGCGCCACGTGAAGATGTCTGGCTCACAGCGTTGTGGTTCATTTGACATGTTGTGTTGGGTACTACATTCAGGGCATTCATGCTGCTCAGTTGCTTCCATTTCCTCTCCCTTGCATGGCTGCTGGCTGTGGCTACATGGTTCGAACAGAACAAACACGTCTATTTTAGCTGTGGAGTCCGCAGGTTTCTTTCAGACGAGGAGACACGAATAGTTTCATCTTCCAGTTCTTCTTATTATAGATCGGTCAATCATCATTATGATAGTAGAATGATTCTGTACACTGAAATCACTGCCTAATCTCAGGGACGGAGTTAGATCAGTGTGTTTTTGTAATCAGATTCAATGCCTCAAGAGAGGTGCAGTTCCTGTTTTCAGGCCTTTTTCCCCCCCAAGAGGTGTCAGACAATCTGCACTACTCTGGAAGATAGTATTTGTTTACAAGACTGTACACTATCTAAGTATATATATATATATATATATATATATATATATATATATATATATATATATATATGTGTACGTGTGTGTCTTTTATTCTCTGTCGACAGTTTGACTGTCCACTTCAAATTTTGTTAAGATTCTTAAAATATTTGGGAATTCTAATCAACATTCCAACAAAAAGCCATAAAGACATACACAGACCATGGACAACATGTTTTCAGTGCAGTACAGAAATACGCAGAGTAATATCAGCCTACATTAGGTTCTGAGATGTTTCAAATATCATCCAACAAGACGACTAGTATGTAGCCACACTAGCGGCAATGTTAAAGTCACAGATCTTTTGCTTTACTGATTCTGTGACAGCAACCGCAATACACGGGACACACAGACCAGGCGAATGTCGATATTTCGGATGAGTTTTGATAAATTGTTGCTAGAAATGTAGTTTCCAATCCAAGATCTAACCGTCACTGATAACACCCCAGAAGATGCACTGTACTCTTTCTATAACCACTTACTTTTTTCTTACAGTACCAAAAAGTAAAATGCATCAAATGTTAGTTACTTGCTGCATTTGTGAAAGTTTGTTATCTTTGGAGAGAACCAGGCTACCTTTTCCTCTGTTTACAGCCTTTGTGCTAACCAGATTTATAAACTAAACTTTTTTTTTTTTTTTCTTTTTTTTTCCAAACTGAAGACTTTAGCAACACTTCCAAATTTTAAGACTTTGGCACTTGTAATTACTGTGGATTAGTAGCTGGCTGATATAATGGTTTTAGTGAATTGAAAGGCATGACATTTGATTTGGGCTGGTATTTTTGTGGAAATAATAGTTCACTTTTTCAAGTGGACAAACTATTCAAAACTGTCGGATGGCAGCAAAACATAACACAAACAGCAGTTGATGTCAATATTTTATAACCAAAACGATATCCAGTATGTATATACAAATATTTAACAAGTAGTATTTGTGAGAACATCCATTTCAATTATTGAATCTCCACCTAAATACGTTTCTGAATAGTACGGCAAGCAAAGCCTACATCTTTATTTTACAGCCTGAGACAACCTGTGACCTAATTTGCGGAGCTAGCCTGGCTAGAAAAATCAGGAAATGCAAAATTTCAGACAGACTGTCTCTCATGAACCACTAATCTTGAGGTTTACCACAATTTCAAATAACAATATTGAAGAGAATATGTTCATTGTAGAGCTTTCATTAACAGAGTCAAAGGTATAGATTCACCACATAACCACCAGTTCCAATGTTTGTAAAGTAAGTAGAGAATGAATTACTGCATCTTATATAAAGAGCATGGTCCATTAAAAATGACATTGCATGTGAGGCACTAACAAATCTTTTAGGCTAGTTTTATACTACCTTTTTGAAAATTGTTTTGGGGTAAAAAAAATCAATATATATATATAATTGAGTTCTTTGCTATTGTTTATATTCGTGATGGTGTATTCCTTAAGAATATCATCAATACCTTTATATGAGAGTTTGAAGGCTTAATAAGAACCCTACTGCTATATTATACGTGGGACCAAACCTCTACAGATAAACTTAAACATGAGCAAGCTTTATTTTTTTATACCTGTAGATAATCTTGGATTCTTGTGACACCAGACTGAAGCGGACTAGTAGACACGGGGCTTAGGATGACTGATCCCGACATTGAAAGCTGGCCACATGACCATCTCCTGACTCTGCAACATGTGCTCCTTGTTGGATTTTGGGGCTTAGGCTGAGGTTCACTATACAGATCAATGCAGTCATTCACACTCATACATGAGTGAGTTTTTTTTTCCTCTTTCAGATTTATCATGGCAGGCATTGGTTCGCCATCCAATTATTTTTCGTCTGTTTCCTCAGGCCACATTTTAGAGTTATCAGCTTGTGTGTCCTGTCTTTAAATCACAGTACTATTGTCCGACGCTTTTGGGTGATGGGCGCAACCTCGCGATTGGGCTGCGCAAATAATGGATCTTTGATTAGTGCACATATTGGTCGATCAGGCATTGCTAAGGGTTAGGGTTAGGCAGCGCAATCCATTATTTGAGCAGCGCAATCGGTGGATCGCGCAAATCGCCCAAAAGTGCTTTACACAATCACTTCATGAAAACATGTATTTGGTGATAAAGTATTGAAATATCAATATTTAGGCTATATAACTGATGTCATAGATATATAGGAATATTTTCTGTAGTCCTTTTCGTAGGTACACCAAAGACCAGGTGTTCAAAGCAGACATTTTAGAGATTAATTTGGGGTTTTGGAATCTGTTTAATGATTAATATCAGGTATGTTATAAAAGGAATCCCTTTGTGATGTTGAATTTGATGTTGAATATCAGTTCCTGTGGCTCTTGCCAAAGTGATTGTGGTGGATTTTATTTGTGACTCCATGAATGTCTTCTTTTTTTAGATTGAAATGTTTGAAATGTCCACTGGCTCTGCTGGACATTTTCCTCGAACTAAAACTTTGTCTTGATGTTCAACAGCAATGTTTAGAATGTGTGTAAAAGCTACAGTGCTGACGAAGGCTGTGAGGATTGTAATTACAGTCGGAATAACAGCGAAGCTTCTTTGTGCTTTGCAGTTTGTTCAAATGACCAGACTGGTGCCATGCGTAAACATAAAATGTCTTTATTCCAAATGCAGCCCTGTACATGATTCGTTCCAACAACCCTTTAACACACTTGCACTTGTGTTCGATTTGCATGGCAACTTTGTTCCATAAAGCATAAAAAAGCTTGGCTGCTTATATACATGCCATATAAAAGTCATGAATCATTTACGGAAACCAGGCGAAACAAAAGCAAGCATCCATGTAAGAAATCATGTCTTTAATGTCTTTTGATTACACATCATGATATATATGCATTACGTGCCTGCATATTCCATCAATGCCTCAACGTGTCCAATAAAAATGGTATTTTTCTCTGATAAGCCATATTTGGAAAAATGGTTTTGCTTATAGTCATGTGTAAGAACAGGTACATACTGTGGAACTTTTATATGGACGAGCAAATATTTATCCCTGTAGATACATGTAATGTGGTTAAATGCAAATGAAAAGCGAACAAGCTTTTGTAAATTACTTGACTAACAAAAGTATTAAAACTTGTAAAATTCTTCTGTGAGGAACTTGAAGATTAGCCCCACTATACCGGAAATATCAACTCAACAACTCGGTGTTCACTTTGGTGGTATTTTGTTTAATTACCTTAAACAAGAAAATGACTTCAACCACAAGATTTTAGAATTTTGATTTTCATGAATTTGTTCATTGGGTGATTGGATAGGTGGATAAGTGGTGGATTAATAATTATCCTTAATTCAAATCCCCCCGATTTTCCAAAACCGCCCGCGTTTGACTTTTCTTTGGGTTATTTTTCTACTGACTGGTCTTCTAGTTGTTTCCAAACTCCAGTACATTCTTTCTGTTATCTTCAAACTTTCTTCATTATGTCGGAAAGGTAACACAGTCAGTATCAGGCCCTTTGATTCACATGTAGTTTTTGATGTGAAGCGAACAGGCGAGATGAGCTCTCTTTAGACTTCAACATGATGACACCCTGCACCTTAATCATACATAGCACATCAGAGGCCACATCCATCAAAACTATCCTGTGTTTGCGTTCTGTCTATATTACAGTTACGAGACACGAAGCCTGTACCAAAATACACAGAGAAAATCTATGCAGGCACACGGAGAACATGCAAACTCCTCACAGGAAGTTTCAAGCATGAAAGAAAAAACCAGATCAACTCACTGCGAGGCCAGACTGTTAACCTGCTAAATGTTCAAAACTCCCTGTAGAACTTGCACTCAAATTATAAGTGTGCTAATTTGTCCTTCATTATAACAATTATATCTGTGTAAATAATCATACCAGTGACTACAAATGTAAATTTTTTCACTAACCTTTTTTTTAAACGGCACTGTTTCAAAGGTTCTTGTATGTTTAAATATTTCTAAATTGTAAAGCGTTGACAAGAAGTTTAATAATTTAATGTTTAAAGTCTTTATGCCTCTCATATAACAATGCACAGACTGTGAATAAATAACACTATGAAGTGAATTCCTACTGTAATAGCAACATTGCTATATATATAAAAAAAAAAAAAAAAAATCCCACAGCTGTTCTCCTCTCCAGACTAGGTCTTAGAAAATTTAGGAATCTTAACCTCTTCATATAACAGGCACACTTGTTCAACTTTCAAAACACACAGCAGGTTCACAAAAGATGCATGAAAAGCTGCTGCTGCTGCTCGGTGGTTAATTCAGCAGGCACACCTCCTCCTGACCGGGGCCTCCTCCACCTCCTGACTGGCAGTGACACTCCCGTTGGGTTCAGCGCTGTGGCCGCCGTATGTGCTCTGCTCCATCCTCTTCATCACCAGCCCCAGCAGAGTGGTCACCGCCTGGTCCACGTCCACACCCGTCATGGCACTTGTCTCAAAGTATGGGATGCTGAGGAGAATGGAGAGATGGAGCCAGTTAAACGTTTCAAAATAGGTTTGTTTTATTGAAATTTACAATTGAAAATAAAAAACAAAGAACAATTGGATTATTAGATTAGAAACACATAAATTTTGTTTAACATGACTTAAACATGAATTAGAGTGACTTTTGAGAATGGTTTGAGGCCTGTTGACTCTTACAGCCCTTTATTCACATTGTGTTGTGACTTTGAGCCATTCAGAGTTTCCTCAAGTTTGTGTTTGGTTTAGTTGGTGTAAAGGAAACTCTTTGCATGAAGTCCTCAGAACCTTTGAACCCACAACCTTCTCGCATCCAACTTTAATTGATTAAAGTTTGATAAATGGGGGCTTGTCCAAAACCTTTTATTAGAAGTCAACAAATCAGTGTTTAAAGCTTAATGTTAGTATTATCTGCTTGCAGCCATTGTGAGAGTTTTTTTTTTTATTTATTTTTTTAACACGTAGTACATACATTGAATCGTTATGGTCATGTAGATGCAGGTTTGGATGGGAGAGAAAAGAGTGACGTGGCACCATCTAGTGGCAATTTAGAATCAGTTTCCTTCTCTGGTCAACGTTATATGAGACACTTGGATTTGACCTAATTGAGGTTATCCACCTCGACCGTCAGTAGCGATAATGATGGACTGGTGTGTATACTTCAGTCTTAACATCAAACGACTTAATAAACGTTTAGAAAAAGATCATATTTAAAACTTCACATATAATGTACCTGCACATACATTATGTTCCTGCTGTTAAAGAAACACAACCTAGAAATCCTCTTCAGCAAAGAAATATGCAAACTTTATTAACTCAATATTATCTACATATGGTCAGTTAAAAAGTTGCACTGTAACTCTCCATATCTCTAAGTCCAATAGAAAGTGAGAAGAGGCCTTTTAAAAAGAGCCGCGTACATTCATATCAGCTGCCACAGCAAAACAAATCCAGTCTTGTATTAATAGAAACTATACTTGTTGTGAATAGCAAACTAAAGTTTGCGTGTGATGTTTGTATGTGATGCCTCACCCATATCTATCTGCCAGATCTCTGGCCTGCCTGGCGTGAACGTCCCTCAGGTCTCTGAGGTCGGCTTTGGTGCCCACCAGTACCACATCCGGGCTATCGCAGTACGCGTTGGCCTGGAGCTGACCTGTGCCAACACAGAGGAGGTCTTTTAAACTCATGACATGCAATTATTGAGCTGTGACTCAGCTTTAGTCAAGGCGATTGATGATGCAGCTTACAAAAAAGGGGAAAAACATATTAATCTGATGTGGTGCAGAAGGCGGAGATGACACATACTCATCCAGTTCCTCACGTTAAGAAAACTCTGCTGGTTGGTCAGGTCGAACATTAAAAGGAAGCCCATGGCATCTCGGAAGAAGGCTGTAGTGAGGCTGCGAAACCTGAAAGACATGCAGTCATCTAACAACGTTAGTGGTCAAGCTGTGCACTGTTTGGTCCAAGGGTGAACTCAAGTAAACACAGTCTAAAGAGGGTGAATTGCAGTGCGTTTATAACCCCATGGTGGTAAAACAAGAGTGGTTTGGACTCAAAAAAACAAACAAACAAATAAATCAGTCTCAGTTGTACTTAGTGGTTGGCAGTACGCTAAAGGTCGCCAAAGCTAAATTAACATTTGTTATCGTTTAGGTTGAAGCTCCAAAGTCCAGCCAGCTTCAAGGATTAAATTGGTTAATATGCGACACAAAATACATAACGTTTGGGACACTTTACTATTATTAAACACCAACCAAGCCAGCAGTGCACACAGGCTTTTTCAAACCTACATTTTAAAACAATTATGTACAACATTTAGGGTCGAATTGTAAATTGTTTTCATTATTTCGTGCCTTTTCAACTTCAGAATTTATCCTGACTTGTATGGATTGAACCATGACCCACAGACCCTGGTGGGTTATCTATCAGTCGTTTACTTGCAGAACACACATATAAAAGGTACTTTTCTCCACTTATTCAGCGTAGATCGTCACAGACTCACCTCTCTTGACCTGCTGTGTCCCAAAGCTGAAGGTGGACTCTGAAGTTCTTCTCAGTGGCTCCATCAGCATCTTTTCCCGTGTAAACCTGAACAAAACCAGATAGCTCATTCATACAAACTGAAATTAAGATTTGTTTTTTTAGTTTCACATTTTTTGTTTATTTCTATGAAAATCCATGAAAAGAGGCAAAAGAGGGCTGCCAATGGTTGTAAACCTGGCTAACCGATGGAACAGATAATAGTGATGTAAATGTAAACATCTGGATTCTTCTATCACACTGTAGCTTATTTTGGAAATCATTAGTAACACACTTGATGCGGGTACAAAGGCTTTGTGTGAGTGTGCATGTTTATTAACAGATTCTAAGATGAAGGAAAGAATAAATAGAAATCTTATTTGATGAAAGCAAGAGGATTCCAATTTTTTTGTATTTTTGATAGTAATATAATTAGGGTCAAAGTTGAAACATTTCCTACTTACATTTATTGTACTTTGTCTTTTGATTTTTGTTTGAAGTGTAAAGTTACAGTTTAAAGTTGTGTTCAGGTAGTGTGGGGAAAAAAAAGGTGTTATTGTGAATGTTATATGTATGGAGTTTGCATGTTCTCCCTGTGCCTGGTTTGACGTTCTCCCCCCAAGTGCAAAGACATGACTGTTGTGTGATTGTGTGTCTGCTTACAATGGACTTGAGGCTTTTTTGGACCTTTACTCACTTTCTGTCTGTAGGAATTAAGTAAGTATGGTATAATACAGGGTGAGAAACTGATACAATCAGATCTGTGCTGACAGATTGTAACCTACTGCCCATGTTCATAGTAATAATACAAAAACAAACTAAACGTGGGAGTTTAGTATTATGATATTACATGCTACAAGTACATTTTATCAAAGTATGCACCCTTTGAATGCAATATATTTGCTTTGAATTATTTACGTTTAAATTATTATTACTTTCTGGAGCTTTCCAGGCATTGTGGATCTACTCTTGACTCCATGTGGAGTCAATCCCAGCTGACTATGTGGTGAAGGCAGGATACACCCTGGACAGATCACTGATCCATCACAGGAGAAACACATTGATAGTCACATTTACAGACAATTTTTACTTGAAATAATTGCTTTTGGACTGTGGGAACAAATTGGAGTACACAGAGAAAAGTCTTGCAAACACAATTAGAACATGCAAACTCCACAATAAACTAAATACCTGTTTTTATTGGCTTCTCTTTAGTTAATTTTTTTCAACCAGTTTTTGTTTACATGTTAAATCCAAATTGTACAACTAATAAAATAGAAAGCGGAGATTGATGTTCATATTTAAAGTTAGAAACACTTGTACACATGTACGGTTTATGAGTGAATGGTAAAGTCGGAGCCACAGTAAAGAACAATGTAATGCAGGACATAACTCACCACTCTCTTTTCCCTGAAGTCAATGCCGACTGTGGTTGTGAACTTGCGGTTGAACTTGTTGTCGGTGTACCTGTAGAGGAAGGTGGTCTTCCCAACCCCGGAGTCACCCAGCGCCAGGAGCTTGATCAGATAGTCGTAGTTCCATTCAGCCATCCTGCAGCCTGAACCTGCCACACAGATCAATGACACTACTACTGATCCGTCCCCTCCCCTTATGAACCATGACAGTGTGGACACAGGATGGTCAGAGCTCAGGCAGTACATACAGGGTGAGTCAGCCTGAAAAGAAAAGGTGAAATTCCTTCACCTAAGCTGGACCCTTTCAGTCTGAGCCTGCGGGACCATCATCACACAGGCTTTCAGATGGAAGTCATAACTCCCCTCTCATTATGAGCTGATCAGAGACGAGCACATGACTGGAGCTGGCTTCCACATGAGCAGTCAAATGCCTCTCCACTGTTCTGATTTTGCATGGCAAAAAAAAAAGAAGAAAAAAAAAAAGGGGCCTGTTTGGCAGACAGAACTCCTATTATCGAGTTTAAGGGCTACAGGCAGACAGCTTAACACTGCATGAAGGCGCCCAGGTCACTGCAACGCTTGTGTTACACTTGGGCCAGCATTGAAAATCAGATTTGGTCACGTAAGATGAATGTGCGAAGAAGAAAAACAACTTTTCTGCTGTTTAGTACCAAAAATTGGCATGAAATATGGAATCATTTTTCATGTCTATGATAAATTTGATCTCTCTTTGGCAAAATGGCCGAATAATTCAGCTTTTATCCCGCAGAGAAGACTTTGTTTACCTGACAAATCTCGTCAAAGATCAACACACAAACAGCCCAACATTATTTCCTCGGCTTCCTGAAAGTATCCACAGACACAGCAAAAGCTCAAAAACCTTACCAGTTCATCTACAGAAAGTGCCAGCGTCCATTCAGAAGTTTCTCGTCTCCTCTGCACCAAACACAATAACCACTGTCAGGATGTGTTGTGAGCACTGAACCATTCCTCCTGTCTTTCACGTGATCCAGGGAGGAGTTTCAGGCCTGAGAGATCCAACTTGTGCTCTGCCTACAAACCTCCTGTTTCTCTGGAGGGTTGGAAAAAAATTAAAAGAGGCTCTTGAAAAGCTGGAATGTGTCGACAAATAACCGTGGATTTAAGTGGAAACCATCCAATGGGAGGAGAATGGGCCTCAGTCTCTGGGGGTCAGGAGAAGTAATCCTGCTTCTGGAAATAATGCAGAAACTTTAAGAAAACGGCACAAAGCCAAACACTTAACGTCAACTCTTGACAGTCAGATCAACAGTCAGGTGATCTGTAGATTCTCCGGACGCTTATAAGTATCATAAACCATAAAACTTTATTTTCATAAGGCAATTATTTGGCACCAACAGTCAAATGTCAACAATCAGCAGTTGTTGATCGATCAGCAGGGTGAACAAAGATGTTTTTAAAACTCATGAAAAGCTGAAGGTCAGCGATTAATCTTTTATTTTTTTTACTTCAAGTATATTTTTTTAATTGTATAATATGAATTAACATAATCATGCCTCAGCAAATTAATTGTCATCTTATGTGAATGGTCTCCTTGAATATTTCTTAGTTTTGTCAAATATTTTCCTTTTAATCCCTTTACATTTGTAAATAAAACATTTCTATTGAATCGGATAATATTGCTTCTTTGGGTCATGTACATTTTCTTGACTGATTTTTCACTGGACAGAATCAGGAATCAACAGATGCATGTAAATTAAAACTGAATACTTAATTTATCAAAAGTTTCGACGGAATAATGAAATTTAGTGAAATCTTGCTGTCTAGTTACACATCAGTACACTTGATGCTTTTTCACACTTACCAGGCTTCGTTACATCATTGTGATCCTCTACGGAGATACCGAGTTAATAACACATTAACAGTAAGAAGAGAGAAGAGTATTTTTTCAATCCAGGTGCCCATACTGTAGCATATTTTGAGACGATGATATATAACTGCACTATTCTCCAAACTGAACTTACAAAGTAAACATCACCTGTCTTTACTTACCTCTTCAGTCAAAAGGCAAAAAGGCTCGTAAAAGTCCAAAGTGATTTGATAAAAACCTGCGTCACTAAAGTAACAGGAACGGCTGCTTAATAGTCTGAACTTTTCTGGAATGTCAAGTCAAGCAGTAAAAGGTAGTCGATTGCAATTTTTACAGATACGAGGAGCGGAAACGAGTCTTCAGAGTAATTGCGTAATTGTGTAAATGAGAGGCAGAATACCTCACTGTAGTTGTAAAGAGATCTGTGCAAACTAAAATGGGCAGCAAGAGGTGTACAGCTTAATGTGAAATTGTTATTTTCTCCACTATTAGTCACGAAGTCAGTATTATAAAAATAATCTCCTTTATTAAAAAATAACAATACTAGTGTTTTTTAAGAACAAATTTTAGTAGGAGAGGAAAATAAGAGCCACAAGTCAGTATAACCAGAATAGTTTTTAAGGCAATGCTTCTTTGTATATTAGACAAATTCACATTATTCACCACTTCAGGTAAACAGTGGTTGTAAAGCACTTTTCTGATCACATGACAACAAGCCACAACAAAGAAATAATACAGAAAATAACATAAATGCGCTCCTCTAACTGGGTTTGAAATACTTGAACAAGCTGTTGGCCTGGCTGCCTCTTCCTGCAGCCTTCCGGTCTCTGCTCATCGAGTTTCTCACCGGTTTCTTGGATGAGGGGGCCTTCAGGCCGAGCTTCTGCTGCTTCCACTCGGATGTCAGCTCCCTCTGAACGTCTGGAGGGAGCTCAGAAAACACCTCAGGGTCCACATTTCCAGGACACTCAAAGTCAGAAGACCGAGAGGACGACAGAGTCCCTTCAACCGCGTCATTTTCTCCAGGAGCTACGCTTGTGCCCGCTGGAGACTGATGATCCACGGTGATACCACAATCAGCCGAATCCAATTTGTCTGGTGCCTTTATGACATCTTTAAAACTTTTGAAGTGTGTAATTGTCTGTGGTGACCTGTTCTTATAGCCGTGGGCAACATCAGAGACTGACTTGTTTGTAAAATTACTGGAAAGAGAGTGTACGTAAGCAGGAGATAAGAGCTCCTTCTGGATTTCCTCCGGAAGCAGCTTGAAGACTTCTCGGTCAACATTCGGGGGCAACTGATGCAACACAGGGTTATTTGTGTCACCGAGGTCACACGTCGTTGAGCTGCCGGATGCTTTTAGTGTCTTTTCTCCTCCAACAACTACCTTTTGTTCACATTTCGAGCCATGCAATGGTGCCTCGGGGCCAGACGAGCTTTTTGTGGCGAGTTGCTTTTTGTGTTGAGCATCCGTGGAGGGTAGGCCGAACCGATGATCCGTGAAGTTACGACATCCCCCATGAGAGGAACGGTCCTATTGGAGGGCAACAGAATGAATGGGTTTGTGGCATTTCAGAGAAGCAGAGATCCAAGAAGGGAAAAGTCAGCATCACAGTACGTATAGCATCATCTATTGCGTCACATGCACGAGAACTGATACTCTGGAAATGCCACATAATCGTTATGCTACACTGATTTCACACAATTGTTGTTCATTAATCTTTTTTTTTTATAGCAGCCTTTTCATTCACACGCACACCATCATTGCCCAACTTTGCTTTTTAGTAGATGTTACTTACACAAGTGATCAGTGCAAGTCACTGATGCATAACTGACTGATTGCAGTTAATTGTTACTCTGTAAATAATAGTAAATGAAAGTAACAATTTAATTGGGAAAATAACTTTTTTAACTGTTTGGATATCATATCCATGCATACACAGCTGTTTTATTCTCGTGTTGCACTGTGCGAGTCGGTTTTATGTCTGATTAAGTTCCACTGAAGTTACATCAGTTAGAGGAAGGAAGATGCTCGATGATCTGGATCTTAGCAACTCTCGAAAGAAAAAGATTCATGGGCAACAACAATGGAAAAAAAACAGCAACAATAGTGCTGAGATAAATCACCAACATACAGTCAGCAGCTGGCAGTTTTAAATAGCTATGCTCAGGTGATGCTAATACAATCTTTTATGCTGATCTCATGAGGACTGAGACATTTCATAATCAATAAGTTGTTCCTTTTCTAGTAAACAGGGTTCTAGAGAAATGGCAACAGAGGGAGTCTTTCCTGAAAAACCACAGCTTAGGATAATGCCAAAGCTAAAAAGTCTGAGGACAGCCGGAGACAGCTGAAATGGAGCTCTGAAAATGTCAAGCAATAAGAAATGGTCACACAGTTACTTCAGTAATTTTAACAGCGATAATATAAAGTCGTTACTAGTTAGTTATCGTACGAAGTACAAAGTTGGGTCAAAAAAAACAACAACTAAAAAACTTCAAAATGTGATGCTGTTTATTGCTACAGCCACATTGATCTGATTGTTTAAATATTTACGGTAAATCAACATATTGTTGTAGGGTGAAGCTTGTTAGAGGCCTGAAACAAGTCCACCCTGAGACAAAACAACGTAACACAAGTTCTCCAGTCGCTGAGTAAAGGGATGTGAACAGTACTGTCCAGCCACATCACACTGCAGTCCTGCGTTACCTGGCTCTGTGGTGAAGTGCTCGGTGTTTTTCTGGGAGATGTACTGTACGTGAAGAACGAGGTGATCGAGCCCTTCCCGCTGACGGCTGCCGTCCTGGACTGCAGATTGCTGAAGCAGACGTTAATCAGGGTGAGGTGGAAGGCGGTGCCAGTGTCCACCATCTTCTGGAAGAGCTTCATGGCGACAGGGATCAACTGATCTACTGCCTCGGCTGCGCAGCCTGCAGAGGCCAAAATGATTGAAAGGTCGGTTCGACAGCAACATTGAGCAGCAGTATGAGTGTTTTATTTTCTTCTACCAGACGTGATCTTCTGTCCGATGTGGTTCAGGATCGGACACTGCCGGCTCTCTCGATTGAACCACTTGTTGGCCGCTGAGTATTTACGTATTGTGAGCCTGAAGGTTTGAGGCTGGCGGCCATCTTTGTGCATTCTGGTTTACAAACGCAGAGATAAAGATTAGATTCAGTCAGTTCGGTGAAATCAATGACAGATTTAGTGAGGAGGTCGTGAAACTGTCTCCGACCTTTCCACCAGACTGGTCAGCAGCTGCTGAATCTTCTCCAGAACTTCTTTAGTTGAAGACATTTTTCTGAAGGAGTCTTCATCACTGAGAGACTTAAATATAAAATATTTTAACACATTTTGAAATCAAGTAAAACCAAAGAATAATTATTACACTTCTTGATAAATTTGTTACTTCAGGATAAATAAAAAAGCTGTCATAACTGGGACTGGACAATATGTTCAACTTGCGTACTTCTGAAATAAGAAAAATATTTCATCCTGAAATGACCTCACGGGACAGTATTACCAGACTTTCAAATTAGGAATATGCTCTTTAGGCAAGCTCATTTCTAAAGCAAAACTACCATATCCCTCATTATTCAATTCTACACAAAATTCTGTGTCTTTCTGTAATTTCTTATTATAGTATGACATAATAAGAGGAATGGTAGTTGAGGGATGTTACATTTGCTTTGATTGCAAGCTGTCAAAGACGACCAACAACCCCAAAATTACAACTCCAAGAAGTAACAGCAATACAAACAGCGAGGTAGAGTGCGGAAGTTGGTGATCTCGGCTTATAGCAAGAAAGTCGTGGGGTTAAATCATTGATGGGCCTTTCTGTGTGGCGCTTGCATATTCTTCCTGTGCAGGTACCCAGATTTTCTCCCTCACTGCAAAACAGCCCATCTTGTGATGGACTCGTGTCTTGTACAAGCTGTACCCTGCCTCCAAGCATTGTAAGCTTAAGTTCTTTTTGATTCTCTGCCAAGCACATGATTAAAAAAAACTCCCATTTTAATTTGGAAATTTGTCTCTTTATGCCCGATGTTCTGCTTTTCAACTTAATTTTTCTAGTTCTGCCCTGGTCAACCCCTCGAGGTATCACATAAAACACACACACGTGGGATTCATGGCAAACTACAGCAAAAGACAACAAAAGAGCGAGATGTTCCTACCTGGGGAGCTCCTGTAGGGGTGACAGGCGAGTCATCAACACCGAGGGCCAGATTCTTCAAGCGCTGAGCAGTGGGACCGCCGAACTCTCTCACCAGGTCATTCAGCGAGCAGAGCTGGAGGTCTTTGACCGTGACCAACCCCAAAGCCTGGAGTCTTTTTGCAGTTTGGTGGCCCACCCCTGAGGATAGACAGGCAAAGACTATCATCCAAATGACATATAACAAAAATATTACAGAGGTTTTGACTGAAATGTATTTTAAAGGAGACATATCATGCTTTTAAATCCTTCCTTTTTACATATAAATCATACAGTTGTGGTCTATACAACGCGAAACTGCAATGCTTGGGTCTGAATTCCTCATTATTAGAGCTCCACAGGCCCCTTTTCAACCCCTTTTCTGATGCGCTTCTGAGAGCAACTCGTTTTGGGGCGGTCTCTTCAAATGCAAATGACACACTTCATACCCCGCCTCCTCTCCAGGTTGCAGAGGTGATACTCGGTTCAACGCCACCCTGTTCGGCCATCTTTGTAGTTTGATAGAACAGATACAATTATCTAGCGGCGCAGAAACTTTATATTCACACATTATTTACAAAATGTCAACAACGGAAGATTTGTCCATCCAGCCATACATGTTGGAGCCAGAGTCGGACCCGGCGGAGCGAGATGAAAATGACGATGATGCACCTACAGAACAACGTCTTCATATGGATGTAACGCAATGGTGTGTTACTATATTTACACTAACTTCTCCATCCATGCCCACTACTACAATACTGCCTGTATTACAACGACTATTTAACACAGAAGTTACATTATAATCTAAAACGAGCACACAGCGCTAACATATGAAGACGGTGCAACTGCTAATGCTAACAAAACAATGACAGGGACGTCTTATCATCACACTTTTTAGCGTTATATACAGCTTACCGAAGTGCTCTGTTCGTCGTCTCCATAGATAGAAGGAACTGACCGCTCAATCAGACGAAGTCTTTCGGCAAATCCTTCTTTATACTGGCGGAGGTTGTTGAAGCAGTCGTCCTTAAAGTGATTCGCGCACACAAAAATGACCTTACCCACAGATGTGGGTACATTTCTGTGAAAAATAAAACTCAACCAGGCACTTCGAAAAGGTTCTGATGCTGGGAGACGGTGTAACGAAGCTTGTGGGTTACTACATCCAACAACCGAACATTTCGACTTATCCTCTCGTAACTTCGGTTGGACTACAAAATCGCAGCGAGAAACAAAAATGGCGGATTGCTCGAAATGTCGATGTCCTAATTTGGCAGTTCCGCTGAGAATACTGTGACGTCATTGTTCAAAAAACGTAATAGAGAATAGAAAAATCGAAACCGATCGCAAAATATGACCAAAACAGAATATAAAGATATCAACGGAGCATCTGAAGAGACTACTTTGAACTTTTCTGTACTTCTAAACACTCTAAATATACAACAAAATGCATTTAAGGGCTAAAAAAGTGGATTTAGCATGATATGTCCCCTTTAACAAAACTGTTTCAAAGGAGTGAAAATGAAGAGAAGAACTCTGGGGAGCTGTTATTTGTATTCAAGTTCAACAATGTGTGTGTCTGTATGCAGGAAAACAACACCACCTGGTACTTGACGGAGCCCACTGAGGGAGTCCATGATGTCTCTAATGTTTTCTGGGAGCAGGGCGGTTTGCTGGTTGGGTTTGTGGCTGCCTGAAACCAGTTTGGCCAGCAGCTTGTTGTTGGCGATGCCGGCACAGCCGGTCAGGCCCAGCTTGCTGTGAATAGCTTCTCTCAGCTCGGCCGCAATGTGTGAGCCTGAAGCCAACCTCTGGTGGTCGCCAGCTTTGACATCTGCAGCTTTGTGGCAGGAAGAGAAAAACAAATATGCAACATGAAACTGAGGGGCAATGCAAATATCGCACAGGTTTCACGTTCTTGGCTTGTTTCATTCACATTTCCTAGTTTCTGTTTGCCAGATGTACAGCGACACACCAGCAGAGGCCTACCGATATGACTGTAGACATGCCCGGTAAATGAGAAGCTGTCGGACTCCGCTGCATGTCCCAACCTGCTTTCTACCATCTCTGTGACGTCCATGAAGTTCTCATCAAATCCGAGCCTTTCGACCAGTGGACAGTAGGACAACAGCAGTTCTGGAATGAAGAAAGAACAAATGAAGGGTAAAGTGGAGCACGGACATGGAAAACATACACATGATAAGACATCACAGTAACTTTCTTGGAGATCAGTGATCAGTATGTTTCTGTGTGAGTGTGACGGTAAGAAACGATTTAATACTCAATTAAACAGTAGTTATTGGTGGAAAGGGAAGCTGCGGCGCCCTCTTACAGTCAACTGTTCTTGTTTTAAAAATCTACATACGTTTTTTTTTTTTCATTTGAGCTTAAACCGTCTTACATGCTGATCTATTCCTGTGTATTTTAATTAATGAAACAGCTCGAGTTGCTCTGTACCACTCAAGGATGAATTTGGTTTTGATCCCAAGAGTCAGAATACACATACCTCATGTCAAAAGACATAAACTGATTCACTGATTCACTCAAGTTAAAGTAAAAAGTGCAGGTTCTGTAAAGTACAAAAGGTAAAAACGAATTACTGATGCTGATGCACAACAGCTCTTTTGAGACATCTTGAATGCAGCCAAGTCATGATTCCTGCTCTGCTGTCATCTTTAAAAAGCCTATCGAATCAGCCGAGTGTCTGAGGAATATCAGCTGGGTTTATAAGAAGAAAAAGATCTTGGCAAAAGAATCAAATGATGAGAGAAGAAAACATTGATTCAAGTTATTTGTACAAGCTAAATCAGGAAGAACAATTGTCATTTGACCTTAGATAATTTTGCAGCATGCCTTCTCGTTTTAAATAGTAATCAAGTGTAGATACTCGGAAAAAAAAATCAATGACAATGGAAGTGTGTGTATTTCATATTTCTCACCTCCAGGGCTGTCAAACAGCAAAATGTCCTGTTCATGCACTCAATATTTGAAACTGAATTATATTGAATTAGAACATTAGAATATTTTTGGAAAAGTGGCATCTTGTTGTTTCCTGTTTACATGCGACATGTGTAGTTCAGATCTTCATTGATTTTAATATAACTTGGGAACTGCACAGTCTCACTGCTCCTTGGCAAGGAGTTCAAATGCTGGCAAAAAGGTCCTCTTCCTCTTAGAATTTGCTTGCTGCAGGCTGAAAATAGCTTGTGATGTCATGTGTAACTCAGGCTGCCACCACTGAGCAGCACATGGGACTACAGGTGAAGATCAGAAGATTTGAAAATAATAGAAAAACTTGTTGTTTTATGAGTTATTTCTAAAATAATCACACATCAATGAGTACTTTTGTTGAAATACTTATGGTATCTAGTTCAAACCCATTATCTGAAACATCTGAAATAGGACGCGCAAAACAGCAGAGATTTCAAATACTTCAGTTAAATCAAGCAAGAAATCTGGGTGTAATTATGGACTTGAAATTTAACAAACACATTAAGACAGTAACAAAATCAGCTTCCTGCCATCTGAAAAATGTTGCAAAAATGAAAGGATTTCTGACCAAACAGGAATTCAGATTTACTCGTACAATATGTAGACCCTTGACGTCCTCAGGAAATAGTTTTCAGTTCAAATGCTCTTCACCAGAGGAACAACCTAATGACACACTCCCTTCTTTCAAACTAGGTCTTAAAACACTATTATTTGATTAGGCATTCCAATAAACAATAGAATTTGTTTACTTAAACTTAATAAATATTAATAATTTTAAAGCTTTTACTTCATTTATTCTACTACCTTAATTGCATTTCATAATGTTCAGTGCTTAAGTTTAAGATTCTTAATCAGCTTGATTTAATATATTTCCTTTATTTCCCTGTCAAGTATTATCACTTCCCTTGTGTCTGAATAGTACTTTAAAAATAAATGTGCCTTGTCTTGCCTAAAGTTGAATAAATCTGAACGACGTGAAGGTTGATCTTGAAAACATTGTCAAATCAGAACACGCAAATACTCAGTATGAATTAGGGGAGAAGGGTATTTCCCTTGTTTACTAAAGTTTTGAGATATGTTTGGGGGTGTAGTGTGGGGTGTCCTTTGACATGCACCCTGCTCCAGCCAACCTGTGACCTTGTAGGACATTTCTCTGTAGTGTGTCAGGTCTTCTCCCCTGACCAACACCAGCTCAGGACATTTCTCCTGAGCATCAGTCACAGACATCAGCTTGGTGACACCTCGCTCCCTCGCCACATAGTTACAGGTGACGATTATGTATTTCTGCTGAATACCTGATAAAGACATGACAGGTGATTGAAGGTCAGACGAACATTAGAAAGTTTTCACCCGTTCTGTGTCATGGAATCTTTGGTACCTAAAGGGACTTGTCTCAGTGCTGGGTTTCTAATCATTTCCACTTGCGCGTAGAAGCAGTCCAGGTCAAAATGCAGAATGACTCTGTGAGGATGTGTTGTTGTTGCACTGTTGAATGATCCTGTAACAAACAAGAATAGCACGTGTTCATGTTTGGTATTGTTTCTCTGCCTAAAGTCTGCGTATTTTATTACCTGAAGCAGCAGCGGGAACGAGAACAGCAGTATCCACAAAACCGCTTTTCCACTCGGTGTCATCCTCCTCCATTTCATCCCCACTGTTGTCCATTTGAGGTGATTTTATCTAAGTTTTTTTAATAATGCTTTTAGGCTTTTTCGACGTGACAGGTTTCTGTTACGCTTGTTTTGGCTGCAGGTCTAAACTCAGTGCAGTGCTCCAGCGCCACCTACAAATGTGGAGGAATTACAGCGGCACAACGACAAATATTTTTAAAAATAGAATAAAAAAAATCTCGAGTTTGATTTTCGACTTTTCTCCAAGATTGTCTGGCTGCAGTTCCCCATTATCAGGGTTCTCCACTCCCAGGATCACTCCACTGTCAGACAGGAAGTGCTCATTCAAAATAAAATGCGACAATTCAAAATAAAATACGCCAGATCTGGTACCTACACCTGAATGCTCGTGGGAAAATTCAGAATGCGTTATTTACTCAACAACGCACCATTAAAAACTACTGTCGTCCCTTTGCCAAGTTCCAAGACAGATGGAGGGTCACGCTACACTGACCTGCACTTCATCAGTAATCCACCAGGTGGATGCAGAAGCAGCCTTGTGCTCCAGCTCAACATCTTCACACATGCTTTTAACTGATGAAGTAAAATCCTCATCTGAGATCACTGACCAGTCTTTGGGGAAGACTGAGGATGAGGTCATAATAATCAGTTCGGAAGATGAGGAAGAGCTCAACTATTCAGACCTGGAGCTGTAGGACAGCGACCCAATGGAGGAATGCTACAAAATCTTCAAGGAAGCAAACGAAGAGACAATCCCAAATGAGGATAATGCAAGTTTCTTGTACAAATTCTAGATCCACAATGAAAGAACCAATTCTTTAACACGAGTCTAATACTAGTTTCTACTTGTGATTTTCGAATTCCTTGTATGTTAAACAAACCTGGCCAATAAAGCTGATTCTGATTGAGTCTAAACACACTTCCAGGGCTTTGACCCAGAGACTGTTATTTTCTCACAGAGAAGACAGATTACTTCACTCTCAGACGATTGGTCTGAAGGCCATGCAAAGCTGCTGACTATTAAGGGTCTATTTCACATCAACTTTTTTTCATGTCCTTCATGTTTGTACAGAGATAAGAAGGCACCTGCAATTTGTTATGTATAAATATCTGGATTAGACCTATAGTCAGTTTGTTTTCTGTCTTTCATGAATACATTCAGGGTGGGCTCCTCAGAATTAAGGAAAGTGAGTCTTCTGTGCAGTACTCCTGTTTCCTATCCCCTGAGATATATATCTGAACTTTATCTGGAATAAACTCTCAACACTACTGACTGCAGTATTTTTTTCCTAGAGCTCCTCTCCAGAGTTTTTTCAATGCCAGACATCCTCACATCTTTTTTAAAAGGGAATTAACCTCAAAAACTGAAAGTTGATAAAAGAGAAGTAAGTATAGACTTCTTATGTCGTTGATTTCTCTATAAGGATTATTTCTACATGATTTTCTGTAGGATTTGTTTTTTTAATATCTGATAACTGAGAATTCTAAAAAATATATTTTTTTCTTTGAACACTTAAGCCGAGGTCTCAAACTCAAGCTCAGTTGGGGGACACTCCGGGCCTATTTATCTCTCATAATGTGTTATTATATTTCACCAATTGAATAATAACACAGATTTTCAAACAGTACTTGCAAATTAACAAATTGTTCACTTCTTATGACCTGACACATGGCAGCATTTATCTTCTTATTTTTAACACTTTTAAAAAGTATACTTGTTAGTTTTTGATTACTAGTGCAAATATAGTTTTTCCCCTAATAGGTATGGTACTTTTAAACTATTTAATTAGTGAAATTGCAAAAGGAATGATACGTTTATATGTTAGTCCTGCAATAGCAACATGCCATGCTTTAAGCTCTCGGTTGGCTTGGATAAGGTGCATCGCCACAACACAATAAAAAAAAAAGCTAAAGGCTGTCAGAATTAGGAAGAATGGATGGATTAATGGGTGGTTGAATGGCCAGGTGGATGCTAGACAGTGTTGGATATAATAGAATAGAATAGAATGTTTGTGTTTGTGAGGTTTTTAAAAAAAATATACAGTCAGCATGGGGGCTGGAAGTAGCCCACGGGCCACTGTTTGAGAGGATATAGTTATAGGTTTTTACCTGCACAGGGTTGTGGGGAGCTGGAGCCAATCCCAGATAACTACGGGCACTGGCAGGATACACCCTGACGTTCTCAGGCACCAGGCAGAAACAGAGATACAGACAACTTCACACTCTCACATTCACACCTAGAGGCAATTTAGGGTCATCAATTTACCCCACACGCTTTTCCTTGGACTGTGGGAGGAAGCTAGAAGACCTGGAGGAAGCATACATATACACAGATAGAACATGTAAACTCCACATTGAAAGGCCCTGGCCAGAATTGGAACCCATGACTTTTTTCACTGTGACATTATAGCTTCAAAACACTGCGCCACCTTGTGAAATAATAGTAATATTGACAGTGTAAATTGACATTTGAATGGACTTACTGAATAAATCAAGATAGAAAAACAAATACAATACTATTTTTCCCCCCACTCAGTAGATGGCTGGCACGCCACCCCAAAGCGATAGCTTTTTCGTTTGTTTGTTTGTTTTGTTTTACCCATGAACTTATCTGGATCCGCGCATCCTTAGTTTTCGCCCAGACATGTTGTCCAATAGAATCGTCCCCTCGGCCCTCGCGCCCGCTCTCGTCGCCTAGAAAAGGCAGGGTGACGTCATTGATGTCAGTTACCTGTTTGAGGCTGAGCCTTTAAGTTTACTGAAGTTAACGTTTGGGGTGAAAAGTGGAGTTGTGTCGCCCATGTTTCCCTTCAGTGGTATTTTCGCCGACATCAGCTGTCCTCTTGCCCTTCGTGGGCGTTGTGGGAGGCCGCATTGTTTCTTTAAACATGCCGCTGGTTCGAGGGACGAGTTTGATGCCTCTACAGTGGGTTCTGCAGGTCAGTCTTTAAGCTAGCTATTAACTAACGAGCTCATTGGAACAGACTTTTAAAAAAATTTTATTTAATTTTTTTTACATTTTTTATTGTTAAAGTCCATTCGGACAAACTTCAATGACCAGGGGTAATGCTAATCTTTTTTTATTTTTTATTTCAATCTTTATTTTTTTTTTTTAAACCTAGCCGTAACACTCGTTTTACGGGATTTTCTGTCTACATTTTAACGTTGAACTGTTAAATGATAAAATTCGATTTAAATATGATTTCTTATACCAGGGCCGACCTCTCTAAACTAGAGGTCCAATGTCCTACACATTTTAGATGTTTGATTCCAATGAATGTCATCAATCTAATCATGAGGAATCAATTATTGCAGGCACGTGTGTTGCAGCAGGAGGAAACAGACATGCAGGGCAGTTGCTCTCCTGAACATCCTCTAAAAACAAATGGTTTCCAACCCTGATCTTTAGATTTAATGTTGTTCTTCTTTCAGAACTTGAACTCACCTGAATTACATTGCTGTGTAGTCACATAGCTCATGAGAAAAGCCAATTAAGCTCATTGCAATCATGTGTGTTGCAGCAGGAGGAGACTTTAAACATGCAGGGCACTGTGCGTCCAGGACTTAAAACGCAACACAGGCTTTTGTAACCTCGATTTGTTTGTTTAATAACCGTGATTTGAGTCTTTAAATCAACTCGGAATTTTACGTTTTCATCCTTCAGACCTGACCAGGACTCTAAGTACATATTGGACTCTTCCGAGCCAGATTCTCTAAGCAAACCTTGGGTTATTTAATTCAGACTTGGCCTCTTGAAAGGGCGTTTTTACTTTTTAAAAATTCCACTGTATTTCTTTAAAAAGATACCCTGAGTTATCTTCTACTTAGTGTACCTGGATCCATCTAACAGAACCTGGAGTTTTTAAAACGGATGTAAGCTCTTTTTTTTTTCTTGACTAACCTCATTGAGGGCCCGTTCTTTCTAAACTAACTTCATTCTATTTAAAATAAAACTGAATTATTTCATTAGTCACACAATTTAAGGGTTTATTGTGAAATCTAACAGACTGAAAAGGTTGAATGGATCTGAAATTAAATAATTTCTATGTACAGTATAGCCACTTGTTCTTTTGAATTCCTCACATTTTGGTCATGGTTTTATATACTGAAGTAAATTTGTGGCTTTATGCTGTAAAGTTAAGCAGTTTTTTTCTATATGTATTGCTGAATCACCTATTTTTAATTCGAAAACAATTTTAAACTTTTTGTTCCATCTAATCTATGCTACACTGAAATACTAACACCACTATGTTGTTTGTCAAACAGGAGTCCAGGACATACATCTGTATGCATCCTCTGGAGAGCATGTGGATGTTGAGACCCTGGATGACAGTTTCCATGAGTTGGAGCGGCTCAACAAGGAGATAGAAACTGTGAGGCAGGAGGTCGAAGTGGAGAAGAGACGGCTATCAGGCTGCCAGATTGTACAGGAAAACAAAGCAGGTCATTTTTTTATAAAGGATGGTACCAAAGTTGACAGAGGCCCTTTAAACGTGTATAAAACACAGACCAGAGTGACAAAGTACGTGGTCGACAACTCGAAACCCAAGACTGATTTGGAGTATGACCCTCTGTCCAATTTTTCTGCAGATTTATGGTGTCACAACTCCTCAGCTGAGGGACAGAAAGTCAAAAACATAGCAGAATTAAAACCAGCAACGAGCACAACAGCTTGTCACCCAAAGGAGAGAGTTGCATGGGATTTTGATGAGGATGATGACGACTGTGTTCTGATCATTGATGTTCCCGTGCTGACTGAAGAGAGTGATCCTGCTCTAACTCCAGCTTGTTTGTTGTCTGGGAGATCTTCTCATGATGAGGTAGAGCAAATGAAGGAAGCCCCAGCGGTGCCCACTTTACTCGATGCTCCATCACAGCCGTGGACAAAATCTGAGACGTTCACGCTTGCACCTTTGTCTTCATCAAAGGTCGATACAATTAAAAATCCTGACCGTGATGGTGGCGGCGAAAACGATCAAGATTCATTTTGCTTAAATGATGGCAGAGCTGGTGAAAATCCAGTAGGAGCCCTTCAGCGTGTCTGTCAAATAAGCACCGTTAAAAAGGCTACTGGAACTGTAGAAGGGAATTTTCTACAGTCATCAAATGTTTCTACCAAATCTGCCCAACATGACTGCACCTTGAAAAGTAATGGATGTGAGCTACCCAATATTACAGAGAGAAAGCATGCACTGCAGCCAATGACCGCTTCACTTTCTCTTACGACTTCAGCCACTACATCACCACACAGCCGCCAAAACAAGGAAGTCCAGCAGCAAACGCAACCTGCCCAAGACAGCGTTCACAGCCACACTTCTGAGAGAAGTGCTCAGTTATTGGCGCTGGACGGCAAGAAAATGTCCTGTGGAGTTCCAAGACAGATGGAGGGTCACGCTACACTGACCTGCACTTCATCAGTAATCCACCAGGTGGATGCAGAAGCAGCCTTGTGCTCCAGCTTTCCTTCTCAGCAGGTTTGCTCAACATCTTCACACATGCTTTTAACTGATGAAGTAAAATCCTCATCTGAGCTCACTGACCAGCCTTTGGGGAAGACTGAGGATGAGGTCATAATAATCAGTTCGGAAGATGAGGAAGAGCTCAACTATTCAGACCTGGAGCTGTCGGACAGCGACCCAATGGAGGAATGCTACAAGATCTTCATGGAAGCAAACGAAGAGACAATCCCGAATGAAGATAATGCAAGTTTCTTGTACAAATTCTAGATCCACAATGAAAGAACCAATTTCATTAACATGATTCTAATACTAGTTTCTACTTGTGGTTTTCAGATGAGACCTGAGGATGAGGCGAAGCCTGAAATAAACATGACACCGCAACCATTGGCAGGAAAGAAGAGGGTGGCTCATGAGCCCTCACATGCAGAGGTGCAATTTTTACACCTGATACAGTTGAATGTTACTCTATGTAACATGTTTTTATTCACCTGTTTCTTCCAGCCAGTGGCTAAGAGCAGACCTCAGCCTCAGGTTTTGGTCCCCTTCCGTGGCCCAGCAGCCTCAGGTTTTGGCTCCCAGCCCTCACTGCCTTCCAAGATCCAGCAGAGACAACAGAGGGCACCTGTGCAGACTGCTTCAGTTCACCGTGGTCTGACCTCAGTCTCTTCAACTCATAAGAAGCCAGAGACACAGAACACAACCCCTGCTTTGACAACAACCTTGAAGATGGCTCCCCCTCAAAATGGTGAATATGTTGGGAATAATGAACATATAGTGATTTACTATCACTTCAAAGAGAACTTACTCAGTGCAACATATCTTAGTTTATAGAAAAATGTTGACATTTGTGGTAACTCTGTATAAATGCATAATGTGCTACTTTTCTTATTCCACAGCTTATTTGAACCACATACCCGTTACAGGGACTGTTATTACAATGGGCAACAATTTGCGTTTACTTGTCCCAGAGGGCACCCTCTCCCTCTCCACTTCAATACTCAAGCCCATAGGTCAAGCCCCGACGAGCGCCTTCAGAAGCATTCAAATGTGCGATCCTGCAGTTGCCATAGTTCAAAGAGGCCGCTCGGGAGCACCTGTGCTCATCCCTGCTCCGGCACAGAAACCTTCACTGTCGTTGGGTTGTGGATCAGCACCTGCAGGCCCCAGTCAAGGCATTCCATCCACTGCCAAGGCAAGAGAACTGAAAATAAGATTTGGTTTGATCTAAACATAGCTGTTACAAATCACAAATAGTGAATCCTATATTTAACACTGAATGTGATTCCAGTCGGTGCCTGGTAAGCGTAAACTGAAGCAGACTCATGAAGCTACCAAAGACAAAGTTCCACATGATGTCCGACAGCGCTACGTCAACATGTTCACAGAGGAGTTCGTCAAAACGACTCCCAATGTTGAGGAGGCCTTTCAGAAGGTGAAATTTACCTCAAGTTTTAACACCCATGACACCCTTTAAGCCTGGGTGTTTATACTTCCTGGTACTATTGTTCACAGGCTCTTGCGGAAGAGAAGGCTGTGTATAATCGCAGTGTAAACCAAGTCAAATATCAGAGCGTTGCCGTGAATGCTCTGAAGAAACTGAGACACCAAAGAGCTAGTGTCCATGGTGAGATGGGTGGGGGCATAAGAAAATCATCTGTCAAAGGTAAAGCGATTTGATTAATATAAGCTATTAATACTGTTTCTGGTGCAGATAATAAGGAAGTGAAGAGTGGAAGGCTGAAAGGCAACATACCTCTTAACTTAAAGAGGCTTAAAAGCAATGGTGATGAGACGATTCCTCAAAATACATTTCACCTCTATTCTATTTTGATGGTTTATCTTGATTTATTTATTTATTTTTTTTCCCCCCCAGCAGACGATATGGACTTGTACAAGTGTCTGAAAGATTATATTTTGGCAGATGACAGGCTGATTGAGAACAACTTTCCTATCCTGAACCCAGAGAAAAGTGGGTGTGCTGTTCTGTTTTCTGGCAGTAAGAAAGTGAACACAGACCGTAAGTCAGATCACCCCCAGCTGATGCCCACTGCAGTTGTCATATAATTTCACTAGAGGGCACTGAACTGCTAAATATGAGGAAGCATTTGAATCAGAAGCATTCCTCTGGTGATGAGCTTCTTCTGTTATGATGGTTAAAGCCTTGAAGAGGATCTGCTGCCGATGTGGGGCTACATACTCTGTGAACCGAGCAGGCAAACACATTCGTCAGGAAGAGTGTACTTACCACTATGGGAAAGGAGTTACGAAGAGAGGTGAGCGATTACTTTGTCTTGGATTGGTTTAGCGTTTCTAGAGATTCATTGCTTTCACTCGCATCCTTTTTCTGTATCACTTCATGCAACTTGTGGTCTTTGGATTTCTCCATCTTGAAAAAAGAGGGAAATTGTTACCCAAATTCCACAACTAATACTGTTGATGCAGTTTGATGACTTTGGAAAGCTTCATTGATGAGCTTTGGTCAGGCCTTCTTCAGCTGGTGAAGCAGCCTCAAGTGAAGAGACATTGTAGAAGTTTTGACAGGCTGACAATGTGGAAGGTTACAGTTCCAGGTGGAGTGGAGACCCGCTACAGCTGCTGCGAGGGAGTCATGGGTGCCCCAGGATGTCAAGTATTTAAGGTATACAGCTCCATTCAGTGCTCAAGAAGTTATATAATTTAAAGAGTTGGTAATTAATCTTTGTCTCCTCTTCACTAGTTGCATGTCCATGATTTCCTCAGCCTAGATGGATTTGTGTCGACCGCTCCCAGATGTCCCTCAGACACCAGTTGTCCTGGAGTCTTCTCCTTGGATTGTGAAATGGTAATGTCAGCTGCCTTCTTTTGGTCCTGTTTTAAAATGTATTTTCATTATGTAGTTTTGTGTGTGTGTTCTACAAAATGTTTTGGAAAAACAATATATAGTCTTATTTGTTGCAGAATGTTTTTGGATTTTGTACTTTAAAGTCCAAAACTGAGTGTAGATTTGAATCCTATTTAGTTAAGACAACTCGTCTCGATGTAAACAGTTTAAGCTCTCTTCTGAGTGTGCATTAAAAGTATTGTTTCCTGTGATACTGTCTTGTCTTCAGTGTTATACCGTTCATGGACTGGAACTGTCCAGAGTGACTGTGGTCGACTCCAATCTTCAAGTTGTCTATGACACATTTGTCAAACCCACCAGTGAGGTCATAGACTATAATACCAGGTAATGGATTTGTGTGTGTGGCGTCATCCTACATTTATCTGAAATGTGACCCCCCCCCCCCCCTTTATAGTAGTCATCCAGTTTTGATCTGAACAAGTGGGAGAACAAAATAAACTATACTGGGTGATATTGAGTAGGTAAATGGGTCAGTTTCCTTTTCAGTAGAAGCAGACCTGCAATTTGTGAAGGAAACATGCAGTGAAATGGACTGTAACATTTACTAGATGTTTATTAAGTCAGATTCTTGGTATAGTACTATAAATCACACTGTTCAAGACAAAGGTCAATATATCATAAACATACAGTATCCACCCATTACAATCTGGTGTTGATATGAGGATACAGAGTTCACACAGATTGTATTCCTGCTTTGTTAAAAGAACTGGAGTGTTGGACAAGTGAGATTTAAAATCCAAGGATTCATGTTTCGATGGGGGGTTAAAGTTCTGTATTTGTTTCAGCTGCTGCTAGCCTGTGTAACACTTCACTGTGCAGGTTTTCAGGCATCAGTGAAGAGGATGTGAAGGGTAACGGCACTTCCTTCAAAGAAGTCCGAGAGAACTTGCTGAGTTTCATCAGTACCGACACTATTCTCATTGGACATGGCCTGCAAACTGCGCTTTGTTTACTGAAGGTGATGCCTAAACCTGACAAAACATCAACTTTTTTTATTTGAACAGCTCCTTTCACATGTCTCATTCTGATTTTCTTCAGATAGGGAGGGGGCCTACTGTAAAAAAAAAAATTGCTATTCACATGAAATGAGATGATTTTTGAATTGTGAAAACTGTTTCATCATCATTGTACTATATAGATATTTTAATCTTGTTTGAACAATATGTATAGCCACTTTCCTTTTTAATGTACATAATTTACTTTTTCTAAGAGCAGAGGTGGACACCCCTGATTTGTTGTCAATGCAACGTGGCTGGACTGAATGTTCCATGGAGTTTGTCAGAAAACCTAAGCTACTCATTACTAGCGTGTCGAAATCATGGACTGTGACCCTTCACGTACAACTGCCTGATTCTGGCATATAAGGGTTTTTCTCTCTTCTGCAGTTACTCCACAGTATGGTAGTGGACACATCGGAGGTGTTTCCTCACCGTCTCGGCCCCCCTAACAAGCTTCCCCTCAACAAACTCACTGCCGACCACCTCAGGAAGATCATCCAAGAGAGTGGTGGGTCGCCACTGTTTGAAATACTTGGTTCTGTGTCATTTCCTTCAACACTTCCACACTATCTGAATAAAGGAAGAAAGAAAAAATATCACATTTTAGTATAACCTTATGAAACACATCTTACATCTGTGTGGCATTTTTATTCATGAAAATACAATTGACCGTCTCTGACATGATACACATTTTGCACTGTTTCTCTCAGTTTGTGGCCATGACACTGCAGAGGATGCTGAAGCCTGCATGGAGCTGATGCTGTGGAAGGCCAAAGAAGATGGAAAACTGAAGAAATAAGACTAAATAATATACTGAATGCATATTAAAAGATGTTCAGCAAAAATGACTGACATAAAAATAACTGACATGTTTGTGTCAGTCTGTTCTTTGACATGATGTTTGGTGGTTCAAAATAAAGGCACTAAATTAAATTGTGATTTTTTTTTTCTTTTCTTTAGCCAATGAGCAGTCACCTTTCAGAGCCTAATTGACCAACTGGTGTTTTTCAATTATAAAAACAGGTGCACCTGGCTGCAATGAAAGTCCTCTACTAGAGGGAAGGTCTTGGAGGTCACAGCGTTTCAGATTGGAAGCATTGTCAGTTGTCTTGGTTTACTCATCAATACTTTATGAAGTTTATATCAGTCAATGCTTTTACTCAGACTTTGTCTTTCTTTTTCTGCTGCAGCATTTCCTCAAGCAGAAACTACAGGTCCTGATGAAGATGAGAACCAGGGTCAGGATTATGGCGAGCAGGAAGGCGAAGACGTCCAGGCTGTGGTACTGGTACCAGGTGAGCTCGTGGGCCTGCACCCTCAGGTGTTTGGCCCCTTTGTTTCTCATGGTGTACTCGGTCCAGAATACCCCCTCGTCAAGGGGACTTATCGGTCTGTCATGGTGGATACTGGACAGCCTCATGGCGTTTTCCTTGTACCTGAGAATAGGTGCATAAATTCATGAAAACATGAGGCTTTCAACTTTATACCTCCACCATCAGAATGAAGCATCTATAGATATATCTGATTTTCTTTCTTTTTTTTAAGTTATTGTCTGTCGATAAGAAGTTTGTCTTCCTGGACTTTCTTCGATATCAGTCAACTCCACACTGTCATCATATGTTCATTCATTTCATGTGCTAAGTTGAAAATAGAGCAGAAAGCTATTTGTATGACATGCTTTAGAGGTAGCTCCTGCATGTCCAACATGCAAAATATTTACAAAGGATAACATAGAAATTCATGTTTTATTACAAATGACTTAAAAAGAAAAGCTGTATGCCTGTATCATGGGCTATGCTAATAATCAAACCTACTGCCCAGTAACCTGTTGTCTCTGTATCGTCCTGGACAATTCTGTTTCAATTTTAACAATCATAATCCAGAATCTTAAGCTTTGTTCAAATGAACTTCACTCTGAAGCGAAAAGCCATGCATATGATCTTCAGGCAAAAACCAAAACGTTTAAAAAAAAAACGGCAAAGCAAATGAGAACTCACGATTTGTCATTGATCACGGTGTTGATGGCGTCTCTGAAGTCCTCGGTCGTCATGAAGTTCAGGTTCAACATGACTCCAGCTCCTTTAGCCTTCATGTGGATCAAGTTGTGCGGCTGATCAGCAAACATGGGAATTCCCACCATGGGAACGCCGTGGTAGATCGCCTCGTAGATCCCGTTTGTGCCGCCGTGGGTGATGAACGCTCTGGTCTTCGGGTGACCTGAGACGGGTCAATCGTGAAGCAGTAACAGAAATATAGATTGTTCAACGTAAAGGTTGCAGTTCTTTTTACACTCCGGAGGCAGTCTGCTATAATTGTTCATATTTACAATATGTAGTTTCTGTATCAGGAACGAAAAAAGACTCAACTGTAGCCAACAGATAAGTACTACATGACAGTTCTGATTTAGGTGAAGATGTACAGGTGCTTCTCCATACGGCTTTGCAGGTGTTTGATTAGAGTGTGACGGAGTCTGGGGACTTCCGTTTCCTCCCAAAGACCAAGAACATGCATGAGAGGTTAATTGGTGGTCCTGAATTGCCCTGAGGTGTGAATGTGAGTCTGTGTGTGGTTGTCTGTCTCTGTTTACTCTGTGATTCACTGGAGACCTGTCCAGGGTGTTAGCTGAGATCAGCTCCAGCACTACAGGATTAAGTGGCATAGATTATGGATGGGTTTTCATTTGATGTAATCAAGATTTAAAATGATAAATCACTGAAATGCATCACTTTGTGTGGATTAAATCTGTAATATGTCAAGTTTCCCATTTTGAATTTAATCACTGAAATTGACTTTTCAATGCTATTCTAATTTATTTAACTTATCTTGAATAAACCTCTTTTTGAGAAATACGAGTGTTTCAAACCATATGATAAACGGACCTGCACTCACCCAGGAGGTCGTTCTGAGGGATCCAGTTGAATATTTTGGTGTTGGGACCAAGAGTTTCTGGTTGTTGTCCACTGTATTTCCACAGCACCTACCAAAAAAAAACCGGTGAAACAATGATTGCTTTCTTCAAAACATGGCAGTGACACAAATATCATAGTTTTCTTGGCGCCAAATGACTAAATTCATATCTACAGAGCTTGAAAAAGGTCAACGTGCTTCTATTGTGTAATCTCTAGTGTATAAAATGGGAAGTGGGAGGAACATAGGAGATGTTGCTGTAAGAAGTTTTGGCTCTTTGCCACATGAATAGCAGACATCTGTTCACATCCATTTAAAGCTCCACTTCTGATTTAATCTTGTATACAGTCTTCTCACCTTTTGAGGGATCTGAGCGAGAGCTGACGCTAGCATGTTTCCCTTTTCTGTAGTGATGTTCTTGATGAAGGATCCCAGAGTGAAGACGACAACACCGGCGTCTCCAGAACTCTGCACAAATTCTTCCATATCCTCATGGAAAAGAGTTTTGATTGGGGAAAGTTATAGCAACTGGTCGATTGTAATACATGAGGACGTTCAAGCATAAAGTACATTTTGGAGAGTTCATTGTTTTTCATTCACACAGTAAAAGTTGCTTTTGTTTTTAACTGAATGCCATAATTAAATCACTAATTAGTTTGAAACTTTTCAGTGCATAAATGTCAAAGACCCCCCCCCCAAAAAAAATAGAACTGTGGTAGTGAAGACAATCTTACCTTTGGTAATGGTTTAGCAGGTTTACAGTGGATCCCACCAACATATTTGAAGTTGGGGAGTAAAGGTCGAGGGAAATCAAAATCCCAGTAGGTTCGTATTAACCATATGTCGGCCTTACTCATTAATTCACAAGCACTGGTGGGCGTTCCTGTGAAACACAAAGTAGTTGAATATTCAAATGCTTTTCAGAATTCACAATTTTGAGTCATCCAAAGCTATGACAACAATTAAAGAAACAATTTGGGCTTTTTAAAAACTTGCCACTCGCCTCTCACTGCAGAGTAATATGTATCCACGGTCTTCCAATAAATGTGATGTATTACAACATCCTGCACTCCGTAGAATATAAAGTTCCACAGTCGTTCCGAGAAGTCCATGCGGTCTGTCAGTTTGCTCATCGCACCGGGGACAAAGGAAGGTGGAGCAGGTACCTGCCCACAGTACCTCTCCCAGTTGTTAGCCATGGAAAAGCGCAAGGAGAAGACCAGAGGGATGCCTAAGATATCTGCCACCAAGTCGCTGCCTGGCATGAGGGGATCGGACAGAAGAACGTCATAGTTCCCCTGCTTCAGCTTTGTCATGACTTCGTCAGATTTCACCACACCGTCCAAGTACGCCAGAGAATACGTTAAGTCAGTCTTCATCAGCTCCATGAATCGCAGGTACAACTGTAGGTAGCCCATATAATCCATCTCGTAAATGGAGAACTGAAGGAACTCATCCAGGAACTCCTCCATTTCCGTTAATGAAAAGGTGACGTTGAAGGGTTGGTATTGAAAGCCAGAGGGTTCTTTGCTGTCCATGAACATGGATGCGCTGGGGACCAGCACCGTCACCCGGTGTCCCCTGTCCACCAGCATGTCCAGGATCGGCTTCATGTTGATCCAGTGGCTGCCTTCAGTGTACCACACCAAAACGTTCCCTCCGTTGACTCCCCATGTCGCACACAGTACCAGCAGGACACGAGCGGAGAAACGCAGCTCCATGGCTGAACGCCGGCGTCTGAAACCGAGCTGCAGCCTGATCCTTCTTTTTCAGGTGGAGGGTGAGAGATAATCATTAACTAAATACGTCTGAACTCTGGCTGGTTTAACTTTTACGCTGATAACCTTTTTAGATAACAGGGTCATCCCAGGAAAATGTCTTATAAAATTTGTATTTTAACAAGTAATGTCTAACCTCTACAAAGATCCAGAAATATATAAACCACTTTCAGATCTCTACCCTCTCGCTGTTACTTTAAAGAGAAATAAAGTTAATTCAGGAGAAAATGTTGGCGGGCTTGAACACTCTTGCATAATCTAAGGAAGTTGCTGGTGTTTGTGCAAGAATTTCCCCCGCATGTCAGCGAGAGAGAAACTATGAATAAGCGTTCTGATTTTTTATTTTTTTCTCCTTTGCATTCCAATACCAAGAGCCCTTCTGAAGAGGCTCCCTGAAGCTTTTAGAACATGATATGGTAATAAACTGGTTTGTAAATAACAAATGTTTATCTTAGAATGGACTCTTATCTGACAGTTCAAATGCGACGTTTACATTAAAGAAGACGCCAGGACGCTTCTTTCACTTTACACGATAAGAAAGAAGTCTCAAAAGCAAATGCAGAATTTCAGTGAGGAGAAATTAATTTGTTTTCACAGTGTTGCGGATTTACCCGTGTGTTGCAAAAGTAAAACGACTAAAGCAGACTTTAAAAACTAAAGCTAAAACTCTTCAAACTGTTTAAACCGTTAAAGTGGCTTGAATGGCTTCAGCAGTTAAAATCACGAGAAAAGGTAGAATTGGGAAAACAAGCAAAATAGTGAAATTTTCAGAAAATACTAGTCATGATCATTTTGGTCACACTGATTTCATCGGGAAAAACTTTGAATAACGTCCATGTTGCAGGAATTCATGATGAGAAGAAAATATAGTTGTTGAAATGCGAACGTGCTTCGCTGCCACTGTGTCTGGTACGTGCCTGGCAGCTGACGCCAGCGGGGTCCGCTCACAGGGAGTGTTTGGGAGGCGGAACTCGGCCACCGTGCCTCCAGGAACCGGTGTTGTTCTGGCGAAATGTCACCTCGGACTGTTCGGGCATCTTAAATCTTAACTGTGGGGTACTTTGTTCCCCCCCTCATTAACATTGTAGATTCCCTTTGACGCTGAATTCAGGAGCTTCTTGAAAAACAATGAGCATTTGAATATTGGGTTCAATGCCTCTGAGTCGTTAGCCATTCAGAGTGAGGAGAGTTTTTTTTTCATACCCGGACCTCCCCTGGTGCTGCAGAACCCACGTGGGGTTGACTAAATGTTGCCTCTAGAACGGCAGAAGCATCGTGTCATTTAGCATTTATGTTGGATTTTTTTTCCCTGAGATGGAGCCTGCAACTGTTTTCTCCTCTGCATTCCTGCTGCTTCCCCGCCGCTCCGTCTCTCCACCATGGGGTGAGGGTTACAGCGTGTTGCTTTTTGAAGTAGATATTTGCATAATCAGATTAGGATGCGTGATTGTCAGTGGGCCTTCCCATCAGAGGGTGCTCCAGAGGAGAGAGGGTGCTGTCCAGCACAACAATGGAGGACTCCCCTCCTCTCTCACCATCCATCCAGCCCTGCACCTGCATCCCAACCCACCCAGACACCCGATGCACCAGGTCAGGCTCTGCGCTCGGACTCGCAGGCCTGCAGAGGGCTGAGAGAGGGAGAGAGGAAGGGCGGGGGCTCGAGTGCAATGACGGGAGTGGGAGGGCAGGGGTTGAGCTGAGATATTTAAACATGCAGAGTGTGAATTGGCTTTAAGGGGATAAAGAGCTCAGGGCCTATCGGTTGGCACCCAACTCCAGAAATTCTTTTTCATGGGTGCCTCAGCCGAGAGAGCGAGGGGCTGCCTGCACTGATCTGGCCCATTGTGATAACGGATTCAGACAGTGTGCTAGACGCTGATAAGGAAATGTGCTCTCAATAGACGATTACCCACATACTTGGAAGAGAATAGTCAATCAGGCAAATATACTCTGTGGAAGCGTACAGATTTGTTATTATTTTCATGGCCGGGTTTCATAATCCTGCTGGAAAGTTGAGGTCAGAGAAATGCTCGCGATGTGATTGGGAGCGTTCTTGGAAATAAGGTGTATCAGCAAAACGCTTTTCATGTATGCAGGGGCTGTCTGTTTAAAATGGTTGTATGAGCAAACATGATGGAGGCTCCTTTTCAACCCAGCGTTCAGGATGACACTGTGTCTCATTATACCTTGTAGAGAAGCTGGTTAAAAAACAACAACAACAATCTTTCATTTATTCATGATGTTTGCACAAGAGGTAAGCGCTCCTCTTAACCAGAGTCACAGTAGTTATCGTTTTTCTCAATTCAATGTGATTTACGTAGTATTTTCTCTGGATCACAAAGAGTCACCTGTCACTTCCCACAGGCCTCCAGTGAGAGCGTCCAGCTGCCCTCTGCTCCGTTTACACACCATTAGCCAGAGTTTTAACAGCCGGGGTGAAACCTGCGCTCAGTGTTTGCTCTTCAGCTCAGTTTGTTGCAGCCTTTCTGCATGGAAACAGTTTCTGCAGCCACAAAAGGCGATTAGGCCTGTTAATGTCTGACCTCGGTTTACCCGACTGGCAAACAGATGAATGCACACAGGAGCCGGACTGAGTAGATGTGGATTAATTTCATATAATGGAAAAACCTTTAGTGGACAAATCTAGCTATTTAGATAATTGATTTAGGACAAAGACGTCTAAAGAAACATCAAAAGATGTCACTTCATGTACTTTCCACAATTTTCGATCTTTATTGACATAAATGTGTTAAATCGACCAATCAGTAATTTGCAAATCTTAAAGTGTTAATAGATTTTCTTTCTACACCTAAAAGCAGTGAATGTTTCGTTTGTATTTGAGTTTAAAAGCTGACAGAAACAACCTGCTTGGTTTCCTTCCTCCTCCACTCATCGGTTGTGAGCTCCGAGCTGCTGCTCACGTCAACAAAAGCACCGGTTCCCTCCATCTGCATGCCGGTCAACCGGGCAGCGTTTGACTCTGAAGCGACCCTCTGACCTCCGGGGTGGGAAGTTAAGCACTGTTCCTCTCAGGCCTCCGGTCAGTGGCCAGAGAGCAGAGGTCAGCTCTGTGTCCACACAATCACAAACATCACAGGGCTGCTGGGAACAAATGCTTTTTGGGCTAATTGAGCGCAAACAAAGAGGCTGCAGCTTCGCATCGTAACATCAGCTCTGCTGTTTCTTACTCGGTGGGAAAGGTTCTGAAGTAGGTGACCTGTTGGATAGATCATCAAACAAATTACACTGAAATCAAGATTCTGCTTATTTTTAATAGTTGATATAAAAATATGACTACTTTTACATTAGGTGTCTAGATCATGTTATTTAAGCCTCCAACTTTGACTAGGTTCTGCCCATTACACGCTGAAATGTGTTTTTAAACTTTCAATTGCTAATAGCTTTAACATGTCTTTCTTCAATTTCTAAATTGAAATTGTAGGTTAATCTTATCAAAGGAAAGTAATGTGTACAGTAATGACGCTCCCAGATGGTTGCATGTTGTCCGTCCCGTCTGGGAGAAGTCCTTTATTGGATAGAGGATGTAAAAGATGAATAGGTCGATGACCCTCCCTGCAACTTCAGCCCAAATTAAAAAAAGTGCACCAATTCGACCTGCATAAACCGAGGTAAGCATGGGGGGGGGGGGGGGGGGTTAGAGTTTTTTCTCTTCAGTTTTTCCATTTTGTATGATTTCTTTAAAAAAAATAACTCTTGGTCAAAGGCATTCGCTTGAGTCTTAGATTTTGTTCCTGCTTTTACCCCCCCACCCACCCCCACATTTTGTGTGGTGTGTTAACATATTCTGTCATTTTAAGGTTTTCTTCTTTCAATCAGATTTTCTATTTCATCAGGTCTGCTTTCAGACAAATCTGTGTGCGAGGAAACTGGCATCAGTGATGATTCCATTCATTAAAAACGCAGGAGAAAGATTTTTATTAACAAATCATTTATTAAATAAATAGTTAAAATAAATAACATACTATATATGCACAAGCAAATCAAAATAAGTTACAAAAGAGGTATCGGAAGATAATTGGCACGCTCTTCACAGTAAACAATCAGTTCCTTATCTTTGGCTATAGAACATGCGTATCTTACAAAAAACATGTTACAGGACAACACGTGGGAGTGTGTGTAGGAGAGTCACTGAGAGGATTGTCGGTTTCTTCAGCTCCAATCCAAAAGTCAGAAATCACCCGTCAAATACTGCTGTGTGAAATGGGGAGAATATTTCCTCCAGCTGATTCTTCTGAAGTTGCTTAACCTTGACAATTCAAGTCCTTTTTAGTTTTCTCAAGGCAAAAACAAAAAAAAAAAAAAAAGAGAGAGAGAGAAAATGGGGGGAAAAAAGTGCCCGTGGCTGTTTTAGGTCGATTGCATTGGGGATGTAGAAGTGACTGAGCGAAGCGTTTGAATAGATAATGGCTCAATCTCTTGCTGGAAATGGAAATGAGAAATTCCTTAATCCTTTCCATTCCGCTCGTTGGCAAAACGCGGAGAAACTAAATTAGTTCCGGGAGCATTAACATGATGGGAATATTGTACATCCAGGTTTGAACACATCCATGCAGAACACAAATTAAGTTTCACCTGCAAGGTATATTTCACAAGTCAACAGTGATTATTGGCCCCCTCCCCCTCCCCCCCACAGTGTGGCGGCAATAAATAAGGTCCAGAAACAAGCCGCCCCCACCCCCTCCTCCACCTCCATCCATGAGTCTCCTCTACATTTCTACCAGGCTTCGGAGCTGTCGCAGCTCGAGCCAGGTGACGGGGCCTCGGTGTCGCTGGCGAGGGCCCATGGGTGCGGAGAGGAGTGGAGGCGCTCCATGTTGCCCCTGAGGAAGGTGAGCAGAGCGGCGGGGGAGTGTGTGGCCGGCTGACCGCTCTGGCTCTCTAGCAGCTGCACCAGGAAGTTGATGTAGCGCATGGCCAGGCGCAGGATCTCGTTCTTGCTCAGCTTCTTCTCCGGTGGGTGCGTGGGGATGAGCTTGCGGAGCTCGGCGAAGGCCGTGTTGACGTTGTGCTGGCGCCAGCGCTCCCTGGTGTTGGTGAAGACTTTCCTGGTCATGGTGCCGAGCGCTGCTGCAACGAGCCCAGGCAGAGGGAGGGAAATCAGAAACTACATGACTAAAAAGATTGGAACACTTCTGAAGAATTTGCACATATTATTCATATTTTAACTCGATTTTAATTTAAAACGTCAGCTTAAACGTGTTTACTCTATAATAATGTTCATATTCTGTATAAAATCAAATGGATACTTTTCACCTCCAGCTGCTAACTTGAATATTGTATCCAATAGTGTATTTTCTTTCTTTTTTTTTTACAGCTCTTAAGTGATAATCTCTATTAACTTCTGTCTGATTTATTTCCTGTTGGACTGCAGTTGCAAGGAAAGTGCACAGCCTCTCTGGGAAAAGTCCTCCAGCACTAGAAACAAATGTCTCACCTGTCCGTGTGTGGAAATCGTGTGCAGGAGTCTCACAGGCAGAGCTGCCGCTGTCCGCTGGTCATCGGCGTTAGCGTTCACTCAGTCGTGTCTTCTCATGCTCGCCGAGTTGAGTGAGTGAGAGGGGAGGACAGACGGAGAGAGAGAGAGAGAGAGAGAGAGGGAGGGAGGGTGGGAGAGAAGGGATGAGAGCACTGCATGCTCGCATCCCACATTTTATAGCAGGGTGAGCCCCTATTGTGTGACGTGTGCTGTCGTGGAGACCCCCGCCTCTCACCGCGCTCATTGTATGAAGGTTGGCGTGGTTTGTTAAAACAGCCGCACACATGTATATTAGCTCACCCTTTACCACCGAGTGCAAACTGATGTGGATCTCTGACGATGCTGTCTGTACATTTTTAGCTTGAAAATGTCGTGTTTCTGTGCAACATTTGATTGGGATTCCAAATTCTTCCTGCAGCTCTCGTGATTCAAAAGACTTTTTAAGTTGCCATTTGTGCTGCTTTTTTTAAGATTCATTGCTCGTTTAATCCTTGAAGGTTAGCTCTAAAGGTGACAAATGAATTGCTGTTGAAGTGAAACTGAGACGTCCGTCTCTCTGATCCTTCCCTTAGTGCCATGGACACTGATTCCTTTCTGCCTCCCCGACATTAGGCATGGACGGCCCACCGTCCCCTCACAGAGGAAAATGCTCTGATGCCGCTGGCTGCCCGGCTTTTGAATTTGTCCTGATTGGGCCACAAAAGGTAAAAATACCACATGCAGACTGGCAGTTGAACAATATGGGATTTGTTATGACTATGGTAATCTTGTTTAGCCATTCCAAGGGGCCACACATAAATTAAAGAGGAAACACGGAGACCCAGCATCTGACTCACCTCCCCGCAGCCACTCCTTACTGCCCCGCCTCCCCATCCCACACCCTCCGTCTCCCCCTCTTGCCTCCCACTTTCAACCTCCATCCCGTTTAAAAAAAACCAAGTCTAGTTTAACCAATTGTCACTGCTCTTTTTACACCCTTCAAGTGTTGTTTCAAAGACGCAGCCTTCCATAAAAGTCTCTGTGTGGAGTAGGAATTTACATAATCCGATTAGGGGCTGGGATTAGCCCCCGGGCCTGGAGGACGAGCCCGACAGGGGCCGGCTTCTGAATCGGCCATTCATGGGCCCCACTGCACGTCCAAGAGGCTGCACCTGCAGGCCTGTGGCCGGCCTCAACCACAGGTCTGCACACGCTCTTCCCCCGGCTGCGTGCTTTGTCCGCCGGGTTGTTATCTGTCAAACCTGTTGTGGTTTATCACACAGATTCAGACTCCCGGGTCAAATGTAAGTTCTGTACGACAGTCGGAGGCAACGAGTCCTAAAACAAGCCTGATAATGTGGAACTTTAGGATCTCAAGTTGTTTTTATTGTTAATTTCACTGCGCTGAACTCATCCTATTATATTTCACCTTGAATACACACGGTCTGCTGCAGGACGCTGTGCAAAGAGGTCCTTTCACAGGGACCAAACCATCAAACTTCCAGTCTTGAATCTCAAAGCTTCTTCTGCGTTCAATCGAAACCATGAACAGTTATTGATCTGACTAAAACCACCTCCATGACATATTCTGTAGAGCAGGAGAGGAAACGGTTTGTACTGCTATTTAAATAAGGTGACATATTGGTTTCCTCAGAAATTTAAAGTTCTGCCAGGAGTGGGTCAGTGTGTTGTTTTACATGACAATATTTACACAAAGTCAAAGTGCTGAAGGGATTCTTTGTTCAGATTTTGGGGAGGTCCTGGTGCTCACCATCGTTTATAGTTTTGATAGAAATATAAGAACTGTTAAATTTGTTGGTGTAATAATAAAAAAAAGAAGTTAATGGTCTCTTCCAGATGAGCTGTAATAACTGATCATACCAGATAGATTTTATAATGACAATAAAAATCTTATCTATTCAGGTTGTTACTGGATAAAAACTGCTGCTACCTTCAGCCTTGGCTGGGTGATCGCTGCACAGAAAACAAGGAAAAATTGACAGTAAACATTTACATGTATTATACCATTCGTGTGAACTCTTAGTAAAAGAAACTCGTGTGCAGAATGACATGAAGGAACATTCTAGTGGATTATCGACATTTTCGAGGTAGATTAATCTAATATGTTTCACTGTTTCACCTTTTATTGATTTATTAAAAATGTATTAAAATATGGAGTTTTGTTTATCCTCAACACATTTTCCATATAGAGTGAAGATAATGTCCGAAGTAAATTCTAAAAGAAGCACATTACAAATTAACAATAAAAAGCTACATCACATGCTAAAAATGTTTAGGTTTTATATGCAAATGTTCTACTAAATGGAGTGGTTTTTTTTTTTTATGTTTGCACTAATTGCTGACTTATTTCCAGCACTATCTTTTGCAGTGATGATTAAGTAGTATTTGCTTATTGGAGATTAAAAAAAAATTATAATAAAATAAAAAGTCCCATTTAGAGCCAATGAATTGGCTGTTGTGAATTGAAATTGCTTTTAAATAGACACAATACGTTGATCGATATGGGAATACGCTGTTAAACATTATGAAAAAATACAGTAAGACCTGATACGTCACCATGATTCTGTGTTAATGTTTTGTTTCTCTTCTCTATAGTAACTGATCATGCAGCCAGTTTCCTCTCATGGCCTGTGCTGTGGCTGGGAGGAGGAGGAGAGCAAACACACAGGTGATGCTTAATTGCAGCCTGTGATTCCAGATAACAGCGACGTGACCTTTTACAGGATCCCATCTAAAGAAGGCCTCCGTTTAAACAGCCTGTTAATTCCCACAATATCTTCCCGGGTCCATTCATGCCCAGGCTTCAGTATACTCAGAGGCCATTACCGGCCCATTAGGCTTCGGACGGTCGCTTCTTTGACCAGGCTGCTGACTGCTTTTGTTCCTGCGCCTTAAAAACCCCCCAAAACAAAACATTTCTCTCTTTGTTTGTCCACTGCTTCTCAGGAGGCAGAGAGAAAGAGAGACGTTTTAAAGGAAGAAGAAAAGAAAAAAAATCTGGTGGGTTATTGATGGTGGCTGGCTGGTGTTGGATGCATGCGGCTGTCCAGAGGCGGGAGGGAGGAAGGCTTGGAGTCGATGTCCCCCGGGGTCTTCTTTGTCTGGGGATCATTCCTGAGGGAGCAGGCTTCACTCTGCTGGCTCGTGAAGATAAGCACTCTCTCCACATGCTGAGAGAGCACGATAAGGGGATTGCTTCACTAAACTATAGAAGGCAGGAGGGGAAAAAAAGAAGTCCCACCACCGGAGCTGCTAAAATGAGAGACGTTATCAGTGGAGCTGGGAAAGACCCCCGATCCCACTCCTCCACCCATAAATCACTATTTGTTTTTGGCACTACTGAGCATGCTCAGACTGGAGGGACACTGAAGCAAAACATGCACGCAGTTATAATTATGCTTAATCAGATTTTGCAGAAGAAGAAAAAACCTGGTCACTCCTTCTTGGAACCCGTGTACGAACACACAATCAACTGATTAACAGTATAAGACCGATGTAAGCAGATTTCAGGTATTAAGTGTTTTTATCATGACAAGCTCTTATAACAATATGACACAGACATTCATAAGCAGGTTATGTATCTGAACGGGGGGGGGACAGTTCATTCACAAAACACTTAGACATTGGTACGATGTAACCAACCGCAAATCCCTCCAGCTAACTGCAGACTCTCAAAAAAACCAGAACAAATAAAACCAGTGCAGCTTACGATGCAGAAAATACCTAAAAGTGCCAATTTTATCCCAAAAGGTAAAAGATTTGCTTAAAGCTGTTAAAACGTATCTGAACTTTCACTGGAGTCCTAGTATCAATAAAGAAATGAATTCTTATCTTTCCTTCGTGGCTACAACAATCGGAGCCTCGTCTGTCCGTCACTTCTGCCGGGAATCTTCTCGTAGCTCAGCCTCTTTCTCTTCAGCGGCGTCAACACTGCAACACAAACACAAACACATCTGCTCAGACGAGTAGTTAAACTCTAAATGTGAGCTGATTTTGTTTACAGTCAGCAAAAGAAAAGTCCAATTTAGTGTATTTAAGTCTCATTTATTTAAATCTACTGTTTGTAAGATTTCATTTAAATTTTTACTCTAATTGCACTGAGTGTGCTTCATGTTTAACCGATGCAGGAGAAAATCCTCTTCAATGTGTTTGAACTGCTTTCTTTTGCTTAAATCACAAGTCAGTGTTCATTTTAATTAGCAAATACTTTTCAGTTGGCTTATTTTTTATAAGACTGAACAACAATCCCAAAGACGAGATAAAAAAAAAAAATCTGTAAAACATTTGATTCCACGGGGTCTTCAGGACGATTGTGTTTGGACATTAGCGTCTCTCTTTTCTGTATTTGATGGAATGTCACCTTCTCCCACGTTTCTGCAGTTTTAAATAACCACAGGATTAAAGCCAAACAAGCAAACTTGCTTGGAAGCATGTGGTTATTCAGGCCTTCACTGGTTATAAAATGAGAGGAAACATGATGGAAATATTTGTTTTCAAGGGAACAGGTGTCTGGCTGCTGTTTACCTGATCCAAACAGGCCAGCCTCCTCTCCACTCCTCTTCCTCTCCCGCCCCGCCCAGTGTCTGGAACCGTAGTTTTCTGAAGCTGCCGTCATCCCTCCACCTCCGCTGAAGTTACTGCTTTGAAGGCTCGGACCGCCGGGGGCAGGATGATGCTGGAGGTCACAGTAGGCGACGGGCAATGTGGACATGTGAGAGTGTTCTGGCGGCCACTGGACGGGGCTCCAGCTGAATGTGGAGTCCAGTATGTAAGGGCTTTCTGGGTTCTGGAGGAAGAACCCATGGTCATCGTTTTGTCTTTCAACGACCCCCCCCACTGCTCCGGCTCTGCCCGTCCACACATGAAGCTTCTCCTCTTCCTTCTTTCTCCACGGATCGCCGCTGGTCCAGCTGTCAAAGGAGCAACTCGGAAAGTCGAGACTGAAGTCTGAGTTGTCGTCCTGCCCTGCGAGGTCTGGATCCGGCTCACTGAAGCTGCCCCCCATGTCTCCAGCTCCAAACAAGAAGTTGCTGGTGGGGTCCGCCTGGGAAGGGTTCGCGTGCTCCAGGGTTTGACTCCACAGGCTGAGCAGTGGGCTGCTCTGGTGGCTCGCCCCAGATGGGCTCTGGTCTGTAGTGGGCAGGTATTGGGCAGTGATGTCTGTGAACAGCTGGAACCAGGAAAACAAGAAAGGTTGAAAAGATCTGACTGGCTGGGGCTTTTTTTGTTTTAGTAATTACAGATTGATGGAAAGAATCTAATGTTTGTTGTGAGACATGCAGAGGATTTAGTTTTTACTTGTGTGATACCTATAAATTAGCATGAGTGGCCTATAAAAAGGGGAGTAGAAACGATATGTGAAAATAAGTGTCTCAAAATTTTTAAATAAAATGACTTGTGGGACTTATTTGAAAAGAGTTTCATAATTGGGGGCTATGTAATTAATTACATTTATTCAGAACTGAGGTGACACTGGAGATTTGAATTACTTCAGTTATATGCAAGTTGTATATTTTGCGCAACCGTGCCCTCATCCCTTTAAGAGACTGAAAGCTTCCATTCGTCTCCTCGCATTAATCAGCTGCTGCTGCGTAGCTCAGCCAGTTTCAACACGGTGCTTCACTCTCCCATGTTGCTCAGGGGTCTGTTGCTTTGTTGCTAATCTGAGAAATGTTTCTCTGAACTGAGAAATATTCCAAATGTTTTTTGAGTGTAAAAATTAAGCACAAAGTGTTAAACTCAATCGATTATAGAAAAACAACATGTTGAAGTCTAAGAAATGTTTCCTACCACTTTAATTCATTATTAACTGTCTTCATATATATGAACATTTACAGTCATTAAGGCTGAACCAGGAAGCTGTTAATAGTAAGGAAATTTGGAACAACGTCTGTGGATCACCTTGACGACCTTGTGGGACACCTCAGGGAGCAGCTCCTTCAGCTGGGGCAGAGGGGCCCTCAGGAGCCACTGGAGGGACGGGGCTCTGCTCAGCATCAGCTGAGCGACTAGGGGGTTGATGCATGGGAACTGTGACAGGTACAATTCATCCTGAAGAGGCAAAACGAAAGTATGAATGAATAGTCTGACAAAAGTCAGTTATTTACTGGTTCATGGTGTGGCACTACATTGATTTCTATATGGTGTTGCACAGTAACATACACTTTTGAATGCATCTAAACTTGGTTTTGTTACAGGTTCCAAAATCATCATGGGATTGAGTTTAAAGGTGTCATATTATCCAGCTTTTCAACACTTTCACAAAGTTCTTGTTTTTCAATAAACATGGTATTCAAAGTTTATTGCCCCAAATCCACCTTTCCCTTGATTTTCAGCCATTTGAATATTGGATCATAGGAGCTGCATTCAGAATCTGCTGTGTCTGTCTGAGCTGGACTGGCTCCGCCCACACATGTCCATCTTGGAAAGAGGAGGAAGTACTTCCTCTTGTGGTCCCATGTTGCCAGAGCAGAGCGGCCTACTTGTAGGAGGGTCAAACTGGGGGCTTGATTGGGATTGGCTAAACCCCCGATAATACGACACAGGGTTTGATTTATGATTCGCTTGTTGGAACACACACTTTTTAAAAATTGAAACAAGACAGGGAGAAACTTGACATGAAGTTTTCCATTAAATACATGAAGCACAAATAAAACCTGCTCATACATCAGTCTTTCTTCCTACACATGTGAAGCTGCAGGTTTTAATTTTAAAAAGACTGTGGAAGCCAGCTCTTTTTTTTCTTCTTTTCTACATGAGAGGTTTGGGTTGTCCACGTCACCTGTGAAGGCATCACAGTCAGCCAGTCTCTGCTCAGGTAGCTGAAAGCGTCCCTGTCGCTGCACATCAGACTGCTGAAGCAGATCTGGCTGATCCACTTGGCCATGTCCAACATGTCTGACACCATCAACACCTGGAAGACAGAAGAAGACTCGCCTTTAAAAATTTTTTAAATATGAGACACCCTAATGGAAAGCGTTTAGTCTAAAACAGTGCTGAGATAATTGTTGATGTGGTTGGATTATTTGGCACATTTATTAATATGGGAGGTTTTCAAAGTGTGAGAGGATGAGCGTCGACTCGCAGAGCTTAAACGTGTAACGAAAGATTCCAGGGGGCACAGCGAGGTTCATAGCTACTTAAAAAAAACATTTTACAACAGCTTTGAATCTGATCTACTGTGTATTTGTTTTTTTACACAATTACTTTACATTTTTAAACTGTAAAGCTTCTTTGACTTCTTTGAAAACTGCTGGTTGGATACCAGAAATCATGTTTTTTATATTATAAGATGTTATTCTTAGTAGGTCCACAGACAACAAAAACTGAAGCTATATTCCAACTAAGTCAATTCTATAAATCCAAAATATCTTGCAGATGATATATATATATATTTTTTTTTTACAATTATGGTTTTACAATCAAGCTTATTTTATCTGTCCTAGTAAACTTCCTGTAAATTACCCCCTAAAAAATGTGTTTTAATTGAATTAATAGTTTCATTAGAAGAATCTTGTTTGTAAGAAAATCCAGGATATCTCCAGAGTATTTAAACTGATGGAGAACATCACTGATGAAGTATTGCATCATAACAACATTTGACATGATGTTTTCTTGACACTTTATGGAAAACGATGAGTCAGAAAAATGAACATTATGTTGTGTGCTCTACCTTTACATCCAGATCAAACTCAGACTTCATATTGAAGACCACCAGAGACGAATAAAGCAACACCAAGTTGCTGAAAGCTTCGCCGTGAAATCTGTTGTCACACAGACAGAAAGTCAAGAGTGAGTCTTTGTGTACAGTCTGCATGCATGAAAGAAGTGAATCAAAAGGCTTCTAAGTGTTTTATTTTGGATGTGAGTTTATGTTGCTATCAAGTGAATGTGTGTGTAATGTCTCGTGGATGTGGTTGTGGACAGACTCTGGTTTCTGGCTGTCGGGGCAGTGCAGGACGAGCCAGCAGCAGCTGTACTGAAGAGAAAGAGCAATGAGCCGCAACACCAGAGTCTCACTGACTCGCTCCTGACACAGTTCATCCTGCTCCTGCACACAAACACACACTTCAACTCACTCAGATTTCATTGTCATGCCAAACTCAGTGTGTGTGTGTCCTGCTACCTGAATGACGATGACAGTATTTTCATCCACAGTGATCACGGCGTACTTCTGGATCCCTCCGAGCATCTGCAGGGTTGGCGAGGAACTCCTCTCCAACACACTAATGGTGAAGCTGAAACAAACAGACACCACTTTCACACACATCACACTGAACCAGACCCACAAAGTTTGTTTACATATGCTAATTGAGAAAAACAGGTACAAATATTAAAGGTGGATATTAACTTCATTATATCAAGGACAAAGACATTTGTGTGTGAAGTGTTGATGTCTGTGGATCTTCATTTAGAAGCTAGATTTCAGTAAAGATAACTTTTATTCCATATTTGTAGTGAGTAGTTTTGATTTTAATCAAATTGTGGCTGATTGAGCATAAAATGACTCCATTCTATACTTTTTATGTGTCTGTTGGCACTCCTGAATATTCTATTCAACTATCTTTGACTTCAAACTCTTTTCGTGTGATAGATTTGAAAACCTTGACTATATTTCCTGAGCTGGGCCGCGGCGTGTCGTTAAGGATTGATGGTGAGCCGTAAAGCCAGACCAGGCGAGAACCACTGACCTGAAGCATCAATCTTAACATGAGTGTGTGGACATGAGTCTCATGAATGCAGCATTGAATCATGTTTTTCCATTTCATGTTTTTGACCATAACTGACATATTTACATTGATGGACATCAAATTACATAATGTAATCATGATACTAATGGTTTCACCAATAAATGCAACCATCTTTCTACATGTGTGGCTGAGTTAAAGCTCTCACTTTGACTCAAGTGACTGCAACAGCAGCGGACAGTTGAGGAGCCGCTCCGTCACAAGCAGTACGTAGGGAACATTATCCTGCAGATGCCAAGAGCTGTCGTGATCCTCTTTGTGGGGAAACACACACACACATTTAGAGAAATAAAGCTGCGCATGGTGGGAGTGATTAGAGAGTTGTGGAAGCAGACCGGCGTCGGAGATGCAGGTGTTGAAGGCGAGGTGGCCGATGTTCCTCTCCCTGCAGACTGTGGACCACGGAGAGTGGCCCGGGTGGTCGTACTCCACCAGCAGAGAGAAGCAGCTCCAGGGGAAGTCCGGGCCAATGTGCTGCTCGCACACAACCACACACACACAGGCCTGCATGCTGGTGGAACAGGATGGGAGTGTTGGAACAACACCTCGACACTTGCACAGCAGCTTCAAATATTGCCTTTAACACAGCATTTACCCCCGTACACCAAAACTCTGAGTTTAGTTCCAAGAATGGTCTGATTGTTAAATTATGTAAGCTGGGTTTTGCATTCATGCCAAAAATAATAATGACTAACACAAAGCCTGCATTACCTGCTGACCATGTTGGCACCATTCAGCTTTTTCATGCCCTTCTGAGGATAAACCGCGGTGACAGCAGCACCTGAATCAAACAGACATGACTATAAATAATGCAATTTTATCAAATCTGTACAATAGTTGCAGAGGTTCCTTTTTTCTCTCTCCAAATTAAACACATCTGCTGACTCAGAGTGAAGTTGTAGACATGTAATGTTGCATGAACTGTCACCATGTTGCAAACTTGACAAACTCTCTTATCTGCTCCCAAAACAACCCTGAAAGACCGAATGTTATATCTCCTTTGTGATTTAAAGAATTACGTAAATTTGAATTACATAATTGTAATTTGTGTAAAAGTGAAACAGGCAGTGATCGTCTGAGAACGAGACCAACCTGTGCCTGTAAAGCTCAGCAGTCCATCACAAGACAAAACACACCCACATTTGCACAATTTAAAGTCAGCACTTCACACCAAATGCATGTTGTTAGATTTTGGAAGGCAACGAGAAAAAAAAATAAACTTCATCCATGCACAGAGGAAACTCCATGCTGCAGGAGGAAAAGGTGGCTGTTCTGGTTAGTTTATTTTTTTATTAGTAAGGTTGTAGATTATGTGTGAGAACAATGACAAGAATAAAACAAACTTACCAGTTGCTTGTTTCAAGCTGGTGACGACTGCGGAGAAGCTGTCATCCGAGTCAGCTGATATTATCACAAGAATCTACACAAAGACGAGCCAATCAGGATCTTTACAAGAGTTTCATCAGTGAAAACCTACATCTCAACTGAATGAAGCTAAAAAAGAAAGACAGTCTGCACAGATATGAACGACTAACCTTCCCTGTGACGTTGTGTTCGGTGTCCCTGCTCTGCAGTCGCTCGGCCAGCAGCCGCTGCAGCTCCTGCAGTTTGAGGTTGGGCTCGTGGTTCCTCTGACTGAGGAAGAAGATGATCTGCTGCCTCTTCAGCAGCTCCTGCAGACTTTTCTCAGCACAGCCTTTAGCTGCCCTGCCCAGGTAGTCTGCAGTGCACAACTAAAGATCAGGCTTATAAACCATTTCACGCTATATACACGACAAATATTCCAAGTATCTTGCACAGTTCATGCTTTAGTATGTCGTAGTGTGGACAGTTGGTACTGACCCAGTGCAGTCCTGAGGTCACACTTGACCAGCAGCTCCTTGAACGTCACCAGAGAATGAATCAGAGTCGCCTGGTTGAGAAGCAGCTCCTGATCTAAAAGCAGCGGTGTCACTTCACAACTTTCAAACAACACAGAGAACAGATCAAAAACCAATACCCGCCCCGTCTCATTAAGGTGACCTTTCATGCTTCTGGCGAGCTCTGTGCTCTGGGCAGGACTCCTGTGGAGTGCTCGTTCCTGCTGTTTGAGGAGGAAGTGAGTTTGGTCTGGGGCCAGGCGGCTGAAGTCCCCCCACGCTGGGATGGTGAGGCCAAGCTGTCGGGCGGAGCTCAAACAGGGCAGAGCGAAGGCCTGGAGCTCTCGGTAGGCTCGCTCTTGGCTGTCTGCAGGACACAGCGGTTTCAGACAGCGTTCATTTTCGTTTTCACTTTAAACTAAAAGGGCAGATACATCTAAATGGAATCTCTTGAGAGTATATACCACTATAAAGTTAGATAACTATACAGTTAAGAGTTAGATCCTCTTCAAGTGTTTACATTGTCAAGTCACCGCGTGTTCTTTTTTTATTTGTTAAGATTTTGGTTGATTGAAGAAATACAAGAAGTTAAAACTGGAGTTGGTCTCTCTGCATGACTATTAAATTGATCTTTACTTTTATATTGCACTGAAGCTCCAATAAAAAGTGGATCTCACAATATCTACATTTTATTAACAGCATTCAGAGGTACATGTGTTTGGTTTTGGTTCCTTCATTACTCCAGAAAATGTGTAATTCCCTCTAACAATTCAGCCAATCATACTCTTAAGGAAAGTCAACATTCTGTGCTGGAGATGTGGTTTAACTGCACACTGTGCTGAATGTGTCCCACCTGTGGCTTCAACCTGCACTACTGTGCTGTCGGGTCTCTCCTGGTGGTCCAACCGGCAGCCGAGGACTTTGCCCATCCACTGTGGGTTCGGATTCTGCTCTCTGGTAGCTTTTCCTGATATGACTGTGCGCATGTGGCCTGGCCTCTGACCTGGTGTGTCGGCTGAAGGACGCTGCGTCTGCGACAGCGGGGGCTGCGACAGTGGCGTCTCTGGCGTCTGCTCCACAGGCCCCTCCCCTGGTATCGCTACAAACATGACATGAGGTTGTCTGATTATTTCCAAAAGATTCAGGAATAAAACCGCTAAACCAGTAAAACTAAGCTGGGATCAATGGTAGTAGAATAGGATTACTATACTGTGGATCCCCGTCTACTTTTAAAGAATGAATTATGCTGAGCAGTGACATTGATTCATGTGAATAAGATGTATTGATACAGAACTGGTTTGTTAGATTCATGTCATATGCAGCTCAGTAACTAGTAAAATCACTGCAAAATTATTATAAAGCTCCAAATGTTTCCCTTTGTTTTGGTAAAAAGGAGTATGCATATAATATGGTTTAAACAAATATATTAAGCAAAATGGGTTAAGAAAAGCTCAGCCTTTTTATTTAAGTCAGATTTTCAGTTTAAATTTTGATGCATCAGAAAATGATTTTGTAGGTAAATTCACTCTCACTATATGGTTAATACTAATTCACTAGGATGGTAGCTCTAACCTCTGGTCGCAGGACTTTTGTTTTTGTCTGCTGTTACTAAAACAAAGCAACACACTGTTTTGCTTTCTTGCGAGCGCTCGCCCACTCTGATTGCTTCTCAGTGTCTTCTTAAGTTCACCATCTTCATTTAAGGACAAGGTTGGTTATTAAAACACTTTCTACTGTAAATATGAGGACCTGAAGGAGGAAGCTCTCATTTAGAAGAAAGAGTATCCACAGAGTACCTGCCGTGCTGGCTGACCTCTGAGGAGTTGCAGGAACTGAGGCAACCGGCTGAGATCGCAGCATCATGAAGGCGGAAACAGGGTCGTAGTCCATCTCTGGTGGACGTCTGGTGAACGGCTTTCCTCTGTCATTATTGGAGATATTGGTCGTGGTGGACCCGGCCTGCCCAGAGAGGTAGGCGCTCCGCTCTCTCCTCCCGTCGTCTCTGCTTCTGTTGATGATGTCGGCAGGAGCAAAAGGCCTGAGAGGAGCCCCTGAACACTTCTCATCTGAAAAGTTGGTGCTGGTCGTAGCCGCAGGTGTTACGTCCATGTTGTTTGTGTTAATAGTGTTAACGCGAGAGGCGTTTCTGTCTTTTTGGAGGTGGGTTTTGTCTGAGCGATTCAGTTTTACGGTGAAATCTGGAACCAGACAGAAAACGAAGAACTGGTTACAGATGAGCCTGAAGTTTTAACTGAATATAGACAACAAACGCGTCTATTAAAGCCTAAAATAAAAATAAAAATACATATATACCCCAATTATTCATCAGCTGTATCTGTACAGTTTTAGAAAAACAAAATGTCACAATGTTAATCTTCGATGTATTAAAGCAGCTTTACAGAGATTATATTAATTTCACTCTCCTACGCTTTCAACATCTACATTTGTGAGGCTGTAACAGATAAATGACTTTATTGACATTCGAGATTATAACAAACAAAACAAACTGAAGAAAATGATGTTTAACTTGCTATGGAAGAGATATACAGTGCAAAGTTTTAAAATTACACTAGAACTGAAGTGGAGTTGTGAACAGCATAAATGGATTTACATGAATCTGTACACATTCTGAACTTTTGCTTAAATGCACGTCAAAACAATAAACAGATTTTTACATTTATGGGACACTTTGAATATTGAGGAGTTACCACTGTATGGCTATAAAAGTTAATGATCACACAGCTTCAAAAGCTACTTCTGTACACATAAAAACTGTATCTTATGTTCCATTTGTGAAATTTCACGACTAAAATTCTGAGTAAGTTTTTGTGTTTTCAGTTTTTGTAGCCATTTTTAGCTGTTTTAATGGTGAAAATAAAAACAAACAACTTTATCTAATTCATCATGTTTAGGTGTTTTAGCCATTTTGACTTCTTTAGCCAAATTATTTTAACCTTTTCTATTGGTTTAATTTGTAAGTCATGCGAGCCATTCCAACGGTTTGACCTTTTTTTGCTTTGCGTCAAACATTTGGGCTTTTTTTGGGGGGGGGGGGGCTCTCGAGCTGCAGGTTGCAGACTCCTGTCCTCAGTGTGTATTTATATCAAGAAATTACATATTTTAACAACTATGGGGAAAAAGAGGCACTCAATACGGTGAGAAAAATCTCTTTAACCCCAATTCTAGCCGCTCCCATGCACGCGGTCACGCTTTACTAAACTTTCAGTACAAAGACGCAACACCTACCCTCCACACGCTCTAGGCAAAGTTTTGCAAAGACCTCCACCCGTTCTTCCCTCTCAGGGTTAGACTCCGACCTCATGCTCTCTGTGAACACACGACCACACCACCAATCCTCCTGCAGGTCCCCCGTCTCCATCTGTGACTGAAGGTGGTCTCCGGTGTGCGTCAAACGTTGCTTCTCCAATTGAAAAGCCGTCAAGGCTTCGTGCAGGGGCTTGAAATCCACTGCTGGTTCATAGTTTTCAGACTCTGAGAGATAAAACAGAAATCTTTATGAATACAGTTGTTAGGGAAATCTTGTTTTTGTCTCATAAAGAACGATGTGTAACTTTGCAGTCTGCGTTTCAAGGATGACCTGTGTCAGTACTTTTGGAACCTCCGTGCTACTTTTTGGAACCTTGAGAGTCAACAGTGCAGGAAGCACGTGGATCTTTCTCAAAACAATTCAGCCTTTAAGAAGGCCCTGTCCGACTTCACAGGTTGTACTGTGACATTGTCTCTAGTTGCAAGACTAAAGTAATAAAATTGTCTTAAACTTTTTAAATCCCTCTCAGTCTGATTCCTGTGGATTCTGTCTCCCTGAGTTTTAATTTTTTTTACTAGGAAAATCTCCTGACAACAGTGTATTTAATGGGTCTATTGCGACACAATCAGGAGTTACTCCAAGTCTTTAAACTGTTTATACAAGACACAAATTTTGAAACTGAACAAAAAAAAAAAGAAAAAAAGAAGCAATACAACGTTATGAATTAAAGTAACTCTCTTTGACATAAATCTAAGATAAATAATTTGTTATTAACAATGAATTTACACAGGTGGAAGATAAGATCCAACATTTAATTGTATTTTATCAGAATGAGTGAATTGATATCAGTGTTTCTCAACTGCTCTGACTCCAAAATGTCACTTAATGACAAGCCACAATGTCTATATTTAATGAAAATACAGTGCAGCTTGAACTGATATTATGAACTTAAATATCACAGTACACCAACACACAAAAAGGTAAATCAAAATACCCAGCATGTGGCACTGCCAGAGAGGGAAATATTCAGTTTGACGTTCTATTCGTTGCATTTTAATTGAAATAAATCAAATTCACTTCAGCAACTTCAGCCTTTTTTAACACACAGTGCTGTTCGGTGTAATTTATTTTCTGTCTCCACCAGTTATAAATCACTGCTTTACATTACACTGAACCCTGCTGTTTAGTAAACAGCCTGTTTATTAAAACTTTTGTTGATATTGTAGATCAACAAAACGTTCTTTTTAAACCTTCTTCTGAAGTCGCAGAGCAAATCAGAACAGCGGAACATCGGTATCAGTTATCGAAGTGTGGATGAAGAGACCTGAAGTGTTTTAAACACAGGAGGCACAGTGACATCTAGTGGTCTACAAATCTCACAGCAGGCTGGAAATAGCAGCACCTCAACAGGTTTCAATTGAACTGTAATAATACCTTTCACGAGTAATGCTACTCACATGACCGAATACTGATAAACTCAAGTGATACAGACTTTGAAACAAACCTCTGCATATACACCGAACAGCTATTTTAACCTGCTGCCTGGTCTTTTACATGCCCTCATTTGCAGCCTAACAAACTGTGATACGTTCAAATTTGTAACATCTTCCTATAGCCCTGTTGGTATATAACCAGTTTTGCTTCCTTTATAATTAATTTTGACATATAACGCCCCACAACAGCTGTGGTTTTGGAAATGCTCTGATTCAGACTCCCAACCTTAAAAATTGGTCTGCTTTTCTTCTTCTAACGCGTCACATTTGAAGCCAAAATGTTTCTTTACGCCCAACCACAAACAGCTGCCATGAACGTGATCTGAATCCTTTCAACTCTCAGTGGTTATAATGTTACGGCTGATATGAGCAGACAATAAATCTGGGAGGCCTCTTGTTTACAAGCAGTAATGCACAAATGGATTCCATTAAATACATTTTAAAAATACAAGTATGTGTCCAGTATCGTCACTAGATCGAAGAATTTTAAGCTCGAGATCATTAAAGAGCAAATCGGTCAGTGTGTGAAAGTCACCTGCTAAGAGAAATCGCACCACGAAGTCCGGATGTTTCTCTGCTCTCCAAAGTGCCGCCTGCATCTCCTCCTGGGTTCTCGCCGACACCAAAGATCTGCGTGACAGTCGGGAACTTTTTAACACACGAAGACGTCATTTTAAAGAGGTTTAGCAGTCAGTGTACTGCACAAGTTAGAGATCTATTGTCAATAAGACTTAATTAAAATAAATAGAATTTCCCTAAAATATAAAAACAATGATTCGTTGATTTATGTCATTGAGTCTAGAAAAGTTATTAAATAGTCTTTGTTGTTTTGTTGAAATGCACCAACATGAACCGGGAGACCGGTGAGGTGTGTATGAGTGTTCTCTTTTATCCAGTTTGATGCTGAGTTTACACAATGTTTTAATAACATTATGTTATGCACATTTCTCTGTATTTATTATATCTCCTGTCCTGAGATATGAGGCCGAGGTTTGGTCTGATCATTACATTAGACAAATCAAAGAGACGCATAATTAGAGACAATTTCGAAGATCTTGTGTCCATAGTTACTTCCATTCGTACGCGTGTGCTCAGCCAGGCATGTTAAGCAAAGAAAAGTCGTGTGAGTGTTGGATTTTAAGTGTGACGACGGTGTGAGCTGATATTTTCACTCACAGTGGACATAAAGGAGGTAGCTCTTCTTTCTGGAGCTCAGAGGTGGTCAAACAGACACGGCTTGGACTCTTCAAAGTCGGGCTAAATGTCACGTCCAGCTCCATTTCAGGAAGAAGTTTCACGCGCTCTTAAAGAGACATTCAAAATTACTCAGTACATTTGTTTTAAGTTCAGTCTCTCTCGCTTTTTTTTTTTTTTTTAAATAAAAGATGTGTAACATGAACATGTACCTGCCAAATCTGCCGGGTCTCTTTTCACTGTGCACTCTTCACCAGCATCTCCTGGTGCCTCGTACTTTGAAATCCACTCCAATGAAACTTTCGAAAAAGAAGCTAAAGAAGACACAAACACACCCGATGTGATTTCTTTGTTTTCTTGCAGGTGTTTTGATTGTTTTCCTGTCTTCACCTTGAAGCTCCTGCACAACTGGAAGCGGCTCATCCAGGAGTTCAGGTGAAACAGCTACATGATCGCGGACGCTCCAAAGGCTGAAACAGTTCTCTGTGTTCGGCTGAACAGTTTCCAAGACGCCAGGGAGCAGCAGCGACTGCAGACGAAGGTCAACGATAAAGATCAGCATCAAAGAGGTCAGACAATCTGACATGATTACGCTTCACTCACTTCTTTATTTATGAGCGGCTCTTTGACAAACTCTTGACGAATACGAGCGCAGGTTTCAACATGAGTGCCGACCACATCTGGAGGTTTTTCATACGACTCACAGCGCTGGAAACAGCTGGGTGGACATGGCGGTTATGTGGAATGTTAAAGAAATAGGAACGGTGTAAAATTCAGGAAAATGCAGCGCTGGATCTGATAGAAACACCTGAACACAGCGTCTTCAGAGATGGAGCCTCCTGTTGAGCTGAGCAGAGGGTCGGCCACTGGTAGAATCCTCAGTCGTGACAGTTTCGCTTTCAGTGTTGGTAAATGTCTCCTGAACTGTGCCAGGTGGTCGACAGGCAAGATCTCTTCTGGCAAGAAGTGACCTTTAACACATGCAGACAGGTTGTATAAAGCAAAGCCGGCTTTCTCAACATGATCTGACGCCAATAATTCTTTTGAGTAATCTCAAAATGAATTACCTTCACTCTTATTTTCAGGTGTGCACTTTACAAAAGACTCTTGGCATGGATCAGAAGTGTGAGACTCTTCAAAAAGATAGTCATCCAGGTCTGAACCCATCAGTGAGTCGGGATTAGAGCTGGGTATCATCTCCACCTCATCCCACACAATAAATCTGAAACAACCAAAGTACTTATCACAACTCTCCTCAAAGTGCTAAAGTCATGGAAATATTGTTCTGCAAATAATGGGACCTTTCGAGTGAAACAACTGGCTGTTTTGTTTGGTCCAAATCCTCAAACGGAGAGCTGCCGAGTGAAAGCTTGCAGGCAGAGAACACTTTTTCTATCCAAAGAAGGACATACTTCAGTATCGTAATCAATGCAGACAACATTACTCATTATTATTACTCCATCAGCATTGAACAGGAACATGTTTAAAAATGTAAATATTAAAGTGAGCCACCTCTCTGCATTGATTGTAATGTCTTTCCCATAAGAACGCCTTAAATATAATGGTTTTATTATTAATGGTTTTATTTATTAAAATTACCTGTCTCCATGCTATTAACAGTTAACTTTAACCACAGTGGCAACCCCTTGTCAGTCAGTCTTTCGATATGTATTTACTTGTTGCTGGCTGATGTTGCGATAAATTGATTTGACAGCGCCATTATTATCAGCCACGCATTATTCAAGTGTCAGTCTGTAAAGTTAAACAATGTGTATTAGGCTGCATGAGTTTACTGTATGTATTTTTCACAGGATAAAGTGCTAGAGAAGATGGATGTTTGGACGGATGGGTGTTTATTGGGCAGTGGGGATTTGGGCTTTCATTGAATCGTGTGCATTTTATCTAGTGTATGGGCTGAAAACTGTCAGACAGACCTCACAACCATAAACAGATATAATTTCTGGTTATCCTGTGGGCTGATTGTGGTCCTGGGGCAGCATGTTTGGCAGCCATACCTCTGGCCCACGGAGTCCTGTAGGCTTCCTCCTGCAGCTTCCCACTGTGGGGGTACAGATCATCTGGGAGGTGAGGGGTGGGCAGTCCCAGCAGGCCCACCTTCCCATTCAGCCTGGTGCTGCTCTGATGTAAGAACAGACATAAAGGAAACGGTTTAATGAGATTTAATCACGTTGAAAGCGATCGTGTTGTGTAAAATACCTCAAAGACAAAAGCTTCAAAAGCTTCATATCTTCCAGCAGGGAAAAGAACAGGCGAGGCACTGATTTCCTCCTCAGACCTGGGAATCACACAAACTAATCGATACCAACTTTACATTTTTACTGAAGTTTTACAATTTTTCCTGATTAGCTCGTCAAATCACTCAGTTGACAACATCTTTGAATATAAATGTCAAAAATCGTTGACGCGTTAGCATGTTAGGCTAGTAGCCAATAGCTTCCCACGAAGTTAGCAAATTTATGCAAATAAAGTTTATAAACAACATTTAACTCCGTAATTAAATCCAGAAGAATAGAATTACAACACATAAAAGCGTGAAAAAACTCATATTTTGTTGGTTATACATCTTTCTTACATCATGAAGGTGACTGGATGATAAACTCGCGCATGCGCACTGGTAGTTAAGTAAATAAATACAATTTCAATATCAAAATGAAATTCAGTACATAAAACAAATTAACTTTAGTTTAATTTAGACAAGCTCCGTAATAAGAAAAAAATTACATTTTGTATATGTACATAGCTACATTAATTTGCATATATAGTTAAATCTTTTCATTTCAATGTTTTAATTTCTCTAAAAAAATCTGCCAAACCATTATAATAAGGGATATATTATTGTCCCCATATTAAAGACAATAATTTAAGCATAAAGCAGATGTGTGCACTGATAATACAGTCTTGCGCATACAAAAATATAATTAATATAGAAAATTGTTATACTTATTCCATCAGATCAATAAATAACTGTTAACCTGGACATTAGTGTTTAATATCTCCATCACATGTAATCCTGTCTCATGTTACCTGATAATTTGTTTTATGTATACAATCCGTCTACTTTTTTAAGCTGATGCAATAAGGAAGCAGCACCTGTAATTTAATTGTATGTTATATATAATGACAATAAAGCCATTCTGTAATGTTACATGACTATACCTCCATTAAGGAATTGGAATATCCGTCCATTTTCTCCCGCTTATCCGTTTCCGGGTCGCGGGGGTGGCAGTCTGAGCACTGTCATCCAGATCACATTGCACCAATTAAGAACCTTTCCTGCGGGTGGAGAGCCCACGGGAAGGTGGCGCCCGGCGTGGTACATGAACCCACTACCTTGTGATTGCGAGTCTCATGCTCCACCAATTGAGGTAGCCGGGGGCGGAATTGGAATATTCTCTTAAAAAAACATCTTTTGAAGAAAATGTAAATTATATTTTGTCAGTGCAGTGTACGTTTTTTTACCACAAGATGGCAATGTTGACGTTACTATGAAATTAGGAACCACCTACATTGTAACCCTTGATGATGTGATGAACCCTTTGAGATGTTGTATATTTATTTAGTAGAGCCGAACTTGACCAGAACTCTGAGAAATTAGCTTGTTTAAAGTTCCTGGTTCAAATAATTCAGTTTTATTTTAAAGTGCCGACATTTCTTTCAAAAAGTCCAGATTTCATGAATCCAGGAGTATTAAACTATTCCAAGCCTATTTTAAGAATCACTATCAGGGGACTGAGTCTCCCTTTAAAGGCTCAGCTCTGGTTTAAAAAATACAGGGTTAAATTTGCCCAGAATTCGAATAGATTTATGTCACTAAATCACTTCATTAGACATGCAATGTGACACATTTTGTTAAGGCTTTTCCAGTGACCGAACCAGACATGAGAGGGTTGATGTCTAAGTTTTGCAACAACACAACCTGTTTGTGTTCAGTTTTGCTTTTTGTCACAAAACAGTCAGCTTGTGAATCTCATGTGAGGTGATTGGGTGATGTGGAAGATACTGCTCTGTTAAATGTCTATGTTTGTAGGTTTACTAGTTTCTCGTCGAGGTGACAAAACAATATGTTTAATGGCCTGCAGGTTTGAGAGACATCAACAGTGTCACCAGACTCAGTGTAGTGTGTGTGTGTGTGTGTGCGTGCGTGCGTGTGTGTGTGTGTGAAGGGCAACAGATGACTCACACTGACATGACAGGAACATGACAGGACAGTAAATGTGTTATCTGGCTTTGCGTCATTAGCATCTGTTAAAGTCACAGTGGTGACGTGATTTACAGAGTGTGGCATGTCCACTTCTGTGTAGCATGTGCAATGTTAACGGATCAGCTCAAATGATTTATTAAATTGTTTAAAAAAAAAAAATGATTCTCTTAAAATATCATTACTCTATCAGCTCATTTGTGGAGGAATTGCTTCAAGCTGTTCATTCAAACTTGACAGTGATCGTTCTCTGAAGAGCTAATCGTAATAAAAATGCTTTTATTTGCTGTGCATGTACAAAACAATAAAACAACCATAAACGTAATTCGAAATCATTAAAACAATAAAACGGGAATGTTTTCACTCCCTTTTTGAAAGGATCTTCAACCTGTTTGTCTTACTTTTACACAATGAAATTGCCAGAGAGCGTCTCATGTATAGTAACATTTATTCACATAGCTAAACAATTGAGTCCGTCCATCCATACATACACAAAAATCGCCTGTTTGTGTGTGTTTCTTGACTCCAAAGTAGCCGGGTGTGTGAGTGGTGTCCTGCCATTTCACCCGCTTCTCTTGATAAGGCTTGTATATAACGTGAGCTGATGAATGGACGGAAATATTGCTTTCCTCTCTCCAGCGAATCCCAAATAAATCAACCTGAAGTTTTGGAGGATAGCGGATACTCAGCCCTGCAGACGTTGTAGAGGAGATGACATTCAGACATGTCACTATGATGTTTGTATACCCGGCTGAATGAGAAGATGACTCCCGGGCTCGAGTGGCTCGGCAGGAGAGAGATTTTCCACATGAAGATGATGCCAAACATGCTGCAACAATCACCAAAGAGTGTTTAAAGTGAAAAAAAAAAATGAACACTGTGATCTGACCAAGTATTTCCCCTTGACTTGAATCCCATATAATGTCCCCTGTAGCACAGAGCAGCTGGAAATAATCATTGCTAAAGAATGGCAGATCATCTCTTCATGGTGAGAGTAGGCTCATCTGTACGCAGCGAAATAAAATCAAAAAATAAAAGTGGACCTGCAAAGAGGTTTAAAATCAAGACTAACATCTTTCTAATAAAGGATGATTGTAATGTATTAACTATTTAGAGAGCAACACAACAGGCTTCATTAAAGCAGATCGGGTAATAGAAAAGGACTAATTTGGAATATATTTAGCAATCCTGTCTGAAACTGGACCCACACAAATACCAATGAAATGCTTCAGTGATCGGGTACAAACTGGCTGAAATCCCCTAATGACAGCATGGTTATACTCAGTGTTTTGTTACTAAAGAGTCGATCGAGTTTCGGGAGACATGGTATAAAGAAAGACAGACTTTCAGTTACAAACAACACAAATGTCCTCAAAGTACACGCCTGAAAATATCCGACTCGAAAGTTGACAGGAACAATGCTTAACACATTTCTTATGACTTTTTCTGTCCGTCTTTTCTTAACATGTGACCCGATCTGACGGCGTCACACTGACCCACTTCAGCAGCGTTTATGGACAACAGTCCAGATCGTTGTTTCAAACCGTTTTTGTTTGTTGGTGTCAGTGTGGAATACTGATAACTGTAAGACCTACTGTACAAACTCACTGCGACAAACACAAAACACGACACCCTGTTACCCGATATTTCTGCTTATGGACTCAATTTCTGCCTTCAAATCACAGTTTTCTTTGTTCTGCCTCCTGCTTTGTCTCCCCTAGTATCTGTCAAAGTTTCTGTTTGGGATGAAAAGCAAAAATACAGGAAACACATTTGAAACACTCGATTCTTATTTTATTCGGCACTTTACAGCCTCTTTGGTTGATTTAACATGTAAAATAAAACTCCAGAACACTACTCCCATTAGCCTTTTACACACAAACTAACACACATCAGGTCCAAGGGATTATAATTAGTGATCAGTATCAGAGAAAACATATTTCACTTTAGTCTTTTTGTCAAAATTAGGATAAGGGATAAAGATAAAGCAATAGCGGCTTGTTAGCGTAGGCACATTTTCTTCCCTTCAACGTTTATATGAATTAAAGAAGTTAGAAATAACATAGAATTATAAATGGTAAACCGATTCAAGCTCAGAATTCAGCATTTTCTGACAATTTAAAACTAACTTTGCCCCCAAAATCTTCACCTGTTGACTCTTCCCTGATGCAAATATTGCGCCTGGGGTATAAAAGACTTGCAGTTTAGCAGAAAACAATAGCCAAAGAAAGAATAATATCCCTGTCGATTTAAAAGACAATAGGATATTTCATGTAGAGTTTTCATTATTTACCAGTCCAACAAATCATGTGTCACAGGTTTTTAACCAGTTGAACAGTAAATAAACACACACCGTGGTGAAAGTATAGCACAGAAACATTGAAACATTTGAAGTTGGTTGCAGTTACTTTGGATTGAATGAGAAAACTGTTGCATAAATGCTGAACAATTGGTTGAAATAATGGTTCCAGTGGTCTTCTGTCACCCATTAACTTTTACCCATGTACTAACTAACCTGCACCTAAAAGCAGTGCACTGGCCAACTGAAACAAGAAGGTACTTCGACGTAACATCATGAAGAAAAGTAAAGATCATTCTATCAAATTACATTGTGATGTTAATTACATAAACTAAATCCTAAAAATGTATTTTCAAAATCGTGCATAAAGCCACTGAAGTAGAAAATCGAATTTTCTTTCAAAATGTGAGAAATCATGTATTTAAATGAAATTGTAAAAGAAAATACAAGTTTAGGACCTCAGTTAATGACTGAAAAGCACAACACTGAGCCGTACGTTGCATCATTTTCTTTTCTTTTTTTAAACCTCTGGTGCAAAATTGTAGTAAATGGTAAATGGATTTTATGTGGCGGGTGAACAGTTGCTGGACCAAGATGGAGGTACATTTGACAAGCTTGCGACATTAAACCTTGACGCCTGAAAAAAGACAACCTGACTCGCAGTCAGTGGGCACTTTGGATCACGGAGACATCCCGGCACACTTCGGCTCATTTTTTGCGCTCCTCAATCTGCTCCACCTCACTGGACTCATCCACCACTTTGCCGTTGATCATGGTCTGAGTGACCACTTTCACAATCTTCCTGGTCCTCACATCTGGGTCCTCTGCAACGTAGGAGGAAAAACAGATTTACTCAGAGGAAAATGATATATAATTTAAATAAAGACATTCCGACATCAGGAGTTGAAGCCAGGCCACCTGGGTGAAAACCAGGAATCCTAACCACTGCATCATATGGGAATATCTGCTAGATTATCACTGTCAGTGCTTGGATAAGTACTTTTCATCTCTTCCATCAGATTTTCACTGAGTGAGTAATCATTCCTTTTTTGCCAGCAACTTCTTTTCAATTCCTGTCTGACAGTCTGAAGGTCAAAGACAGTCTAAAGAAGCATATGAAAGAGTAGAGTGTTCCTTAAGAGCTACACTACTGGGAAATACTCTGCAATACTCCAATAAACTCAAACAATATCTGTATTTAAAATGTGCCGCCAACTTCAACTTTTGCTCAGAGTGAGACATCTTTTGAGGGTGAAGAAGTGGATGCACACACGCTCTACTCTTTACCATCTGGATTATAGCCTAGATTAGAGTTCATCATTACAAAACAACTTGATCAACAGGGTCTATGATAGTGAAGCAATAAATAAATGATTTGATGAAATAGTGTCTAATCAATTTATATTTTCATTCCATTAGTTTCTTGGTTTGTAATGTAAAACACAGCAAGTACTTGAGCTGAAAAGTCAGAATTTACTGACAAAAAAAAAATCTTGACTACACACATGATCTGGTTAGATTAGTAAGACGATGTGAAAAAGAAAATGAAATAAACCATTTGGACTTACTTTTGGGTGGTGGAGGAGTTTCCTTTACCCTGTAAGATTAAAAGAAAAAGAAAAAAAAAATGTGTCACATATTGACCGAGTGCCAGTCAAAAAGTAGTATTAACACCCAGTTGCAAAGGTAACGTGTTTGAAATAAATATAAAAGTATAGCCAGGTGTGGCTTCATGGAGCATATCTTAACTTATCTGATAATTGGTGCATAAATAATAACGATGTTGAATTTATATTGATTTTGTGGCAGGTTTTGCCACATTATTTTCCTTAATGCTTCCAGTCCTTGTGCTAAGTTTGGCTGACCCTAACCAAATGAGGTGCTGACAGACAGGAGAGAGGTACTTCTCAATACAAAGTTTAATGCAGAAAAACAAATAGTTTCAAAAAAACGTGGGACAGGTCCACTGATCAGATTCAAGCTCAAACTCCCTCCCCCCGTGGAGCACGTTACAGGACACACTGCTTTGGTGGTCGTCTGGTTTGAGATCGCTCCTTACATTTCCTCTCCCTCCAGCAGCCTCCTGTAGGTCGCGATCTCCATCTCCAGGTTCTGTTTGATGCGCAGCAGCTGCTCGTAGTCGGTCTTGTGGCGTTGCATGTCCAGACGCAGCTGGGACAGCTCGTCCTCCAGCTGCGTCAGAGCGGCCTGAAGACGGTCCATCTCCACCGAGTACTTGTGTCCCGTCTCTCCAAGATTTCCCTCCAATACACCGACCTGCCAACAGGTCAGGACAGACAAGAGGTCAAAGGATGTTTGAATGGGTTCGTGTGGCTTAAGGTGCATCTTTACATCAAAACTAATCTAATAATGCAACGTGCATCAAGTGTGAAGAAGTTACTTTTCTTGAGGAAGCACAACTTGCAGGGAATCCAAATGCACAAATAAAGACATTAGCTATGTATCAGATTAGAATTCAATGTGTATGATTATTTTAACTTAGAAAATCCATTCAGGGGATTCCGTGTTTTTTTTTTTTTTTAAAGCCTATTTTCTATGAAACAAAATAAACTTGTTAACCTAAAACCTTTGTGGAATGACTATTCTAGGCATTCAACCATTATTAAAGCAACTATCACCGTTAGTTTTCTGCCCCGTGGTTTATTTTGATCCAAGAAAACTTTGAATATTTGCTTGTTCTGCTGAGCTAACCATCTACTTCTAATTAAGTTACGATTTTAATCCTTTTCGTTCACGTCCCCACAGTCTGAGGTCAATAAATCAACCTAAAATTATATGCTTGTCAAGGTTTCTTTTATCACTCCGATGTGGCTTGATGGGTAAAAACACAATTTCGTAAGTCTGAGAAACTCAATACTGAATCAATACTGCCTCATGCAGACTTTCATTTTAGTAACACAATAAATGAGAACATGTTGAGAATAAGAAGACATTGACACAAGAGTTGTTATGGTCACAAGAAGACAGTTGAGTCTTACGACATCAACAATTATTCATAAGGTCTCTCAGGTGACACATGTTCAATCATTGAATCTTTTTAGGTTTGTACAAAACCCTACCAACCTCTGAGATAAATATTTAGTGAAAAATCCTGTCACATGTATTAGTGTTTTAAACCATTTCAGGGCACTGGCTTCATGTACAACAGCTGTAACAACAATGGTTGCCACTTTTACCATCCGGTGCTGCTTTGAATGTTCCCATTGAGCTCATCCATTCACATCCTCGCCACTCGTCCAGATACTAGAGATTGTCATCGCAATGATCTCTCCATATGCAACATTTGTGTGCTCGCCATCAGGTTGAGCAAACACTGCAGACCTATGGTAGTCTTCGATCTCAGTACACACACACAGGCCTATTTCAGTCGATGTGCTGTCACACTGATTGATTACAGGAACACAATAAAAGGGCAGTGTACACAGTACTTATACGCAGTAGTAGCTTTTTGTTGGCCAAGAGAAAGCAGCTGTTATCTATAGAGAGTATTGACATATGTGCAGAGGAGGAGGAAAAGGACAGTGTTCAGACACAGAGAATTTGAGGACTGGTCATTGTTGCATCCTCTTAAAGGGTTTACAATTACTCCTGAAAAATCACTGCTGAAAAGGTTACAAGCTTATTCTGGAGGGAAAAGCCGGTGTATAGCATATGGTGTTCCTTTACCTGTTTGCGGAGACTGTCGAGCTCAACCTCCAGAGCCTGCAGAAAGCGGCGCCGCTCACTAAGCTCAGTTTGAGCACATCGCAGTGCCTCGTTGCTTTCTTTGACCTCAGATTGTATCGCGTCCAACTGTGGAGACGCATGAAAACACACCACTCTCATATAGTTACTGGAATAATCGAGATTAGCACGAGCGAGTGCAGGGACAGACCTTCTTGAGGTACCAGGCCTCGGCCTCCTCTTTGTTCTTACGAGCGATGCCCTCGTACTGGACCCTGAGCTCCGCCATGATGGCCCCCAGATCGGGACCCTGCGCGGCGTCCACCTCCACATTCACCTGCTCGTTGGAAAGACGCAGCTTCAGGGAGCTCATCTCCTGCGAGAATTCGGAGGACAGAGCAAACAGCATTTTATGGTAGTCATGCTATTCCCTTGGCTACCAAGTCTAACTCAATGGTGGGGAAATTATGTAAACATTTTTTGACATCACTCAAAGTTTTTTTTTCCTCCAAGTTATTAGGGCTGATCAGAGATCTTCATTGTGGTCATTTGAGTAATACAAGTTGACACATGGTTCAAAAGAAGTCAGTACGATTGACCATGACCCAGTGAAGCTGAATTAGAGAATTTGTTCGGCAGAGAATAAAGAAAGATTAAACAAAACCGTAACTCCAGGATGACCAGAGTGGGATGCTTCCGTTAACATACAGATTACAATAACACAAGTCTGCTATGCATTCTTCTATATATTGAATTCTTCAGTTCAATTAGATTCTACACCATTAACTGGGGTACATTTAAGACTTGAAATTCACAGTTATATATTGAAATTAAGGCAGTCAATGCCAAACTACCAGTGTGCACAAAATATTGACTGTTCGTTAAAATAAATTCAGTGCATTATAAAGAGTTGTGGTTCTTGTAGTACAGCATAACTGCAAGCTGTAATCAGGAGTGTTAAAGTGTGCAACTTTAGAACACAACCACCATACTTAACATTATTTAGCAAAAATCTTAAAAAAAAAAAAAACATGACTCTCTCGCTTGAAAATGGTTGAATAGAGTTAAAAAACATTGTATCGTCACTTGAAAGCCATAGTAAATGTTTATGGGCCCCCAAGTAAAAATATATAATCCTGCCAAGAATTGCAATCTTAACTCTTCCAAGTGTTGTTTCATACTGACAAAACAACTCGCACAAAAACTTAAATTGCTTCAATTCATCGGGATAAAACTGATATCCAAGAGTCTCTCTGCATACAAGACCAGAACTACATAGGTGCCTTAAATGTGACTTTTCTTTGTTTGTTCTTTAACATTGTTGTCATTGATAAATGGTAATGTGGATTCCGGCAGCCGACGGGTCACCACGAGAGTTGAGTTTAATAAATTCAGTTTTAACTGCACCGCATTGTTAAGATGGAGTCATTCTATATACGGATGACACACGTGATGTGGGAGTGGATGTTTGTCCTGCAGTCCACTAACAGTCCGAGATATTACTTCAAATGATCTTTGACTACAGGCTCCTGGCTATCCCTCTCCTGGATTAAAGAATAAACAACCAATGGATGGATGTTTTCTAGTCATGCACTGAATTCCAAAATTCTGCTTTCCTTTGACTTTCTTTTTAGATTAGCACAATATCTTAAAAAAATAAACTCATTTGAGGATGTAACCAATAAATCTAAAGCTACATATATATATATATATATATATATATATATATTTATTATTTTTTTTTTTTAAATGAAAAATGTGTATATAAAGTCCATTAGTGTCACCATATCTCTTGATAATTCTTCCTCATTGACAGAAACTTAGCATAATCTCTTCATAAGCAAGTTTTCCAAAACAAAATCCAGCGTTTTATTCAGGTGAGACTCAGCGTCTACATCCTGGATTACACCACACCTGACTGTCTAAACACACACAGTCTGGATGGGCTCAAGTGCTCATACAATGGTGTTATCTCGCCGTCTTGGAGCGCCTTGGTTACAAAGAAGCAGGGTGTGTCCGTACACTCAAGATTATCATGTTTCAGACACGGAGCGCTGACAGAGAGCAAACATGGGCACAGAGCTACTTTCCCTCAGGTTTTTTTTTTTTTCCTTTTTCCAGATGTGATGTTGAACTACTCTTCGTTGAAGAGGTCCATTCAATAAGTGAACACTGACTGCTGGTGTCTGACACAACATGCAGCTCGATGGGAATCTCACCTCATCATGATTCTTCTTGAGGAAGTACAGCTCCTCCTTCAGACTGTCCAGGTCGCCTCGCAGAGTGGCAATGATCTGGTCATGGTCTAACTTTGCTCTCCTCAGAGCCTGACAGTCTCTCTCCACCGACTGGCACAGGCTGGCCTCCGCCTCCCACCTGGTGGGACAATTTGAATAAGAGGAAAGAAGGTCATCGGCAAACAAGTGTACCTCTTGCACGCTGGTGAAGATTCTAAAAGGAAAAAGTGAGGATTTTGTGCAAAACAGGAAACGCCTATATGGCACTATCTTTTACTTTTTTGGGGGGGATACAACATTAACTTAAGTTCTGCATTGCCAGAAAATGTTTTACAAGACAAAAATGTAAACAAAAGTATCACTGAATGCCCACCTGGGTTTTTCCGAAACATGACCTCAAACACAATACTGCCATCACAGGCAAAGTCAAAAACAACAGAAAGTGAGGTCCAAACAATTCACAATGAAATGTTTTTCCTTGTTTGCCCACAATGAGTAGCAGACTCTCGATTTGTTTGTTTTGACTTAGGCCTCAGTCCTGCATTCACTCGCCCACAGTGTTTATGATCTGGAGCGCTAAACCAGCATCTTGCACTTTCAAAAGATGTCCCACACTCAAGAGGTCAATTTGAAGTATTCTGATGGAAAGCACCAATATGTTTTTATGTGACACGGTTGAAGCGTCTCCTCTCCGTGAAAAAAAATGCTTTGCATTATCTACAAAGTGACGGTATATATCTTTATATACAGGAATTTCTGAGGTAAAGGTGTGATTTTTGACTGCTGATTCGAAATTGTACTTCAAAGGCTCAAACAGCAGCATTTTCAAGATTAATCCACTTTAAACTTATTAGCACAACACAAACTAGGTGTTCAAGTAAATTACATCAAAGTTGTACTTGAAGACAATCTTGCCTTAAATCCCCACCCTTAATTAGACATGTGAGGAGCACAAACTGTGCAGGAGCCACTTGGCAAATCTCAGACTGGATGCACATGTGTGAAAAATAACACCCAAACTAATACAAAGATTTGCATGCGAGGTCCAAATGCACTTCACTGCTAATACCGTGAATCACTGTCATTGATGGATCACTTTTTCCACATCAGACCACGAAACATACCATCGGCACACTGTGAAAAAAAGCACCAGCAGTGGGTGTTTCTTGCCTTTTTTTTTCCTTTTTTTTCTTCCCCCCCACCCTGCCAACTGTGGACTGTCCGGAAACGACCAGCATCTTTTTGACCCACACAATCCATCACATCCCACATGGGCCCGATGGCTGGCTTTGCCCGGGTGCCCGAGCACCGTGGGAATGGAGCTCCGGTTTCGCAGCCTGACAGAAAGGTCATTTATTCACATTGCTTCGCAGTCTAGCGCTCTCATGTGAACACTCACAGGCACGTAAAAGAAAGAAACCTCTGTGTGGCACTCACTTGACCCTGAAGTCGTCCGCTGCCAGCTTGGCATTATCAATCTCCAGCATGAGTCGGGCATTCTCCAGCGTCTTCTTTCTCACCTGAGCAGGAAAACAAGGTGCAGAATTGGTTGCTATCATATGTTTAGTCTAGATGACACACTTGTGTTATTTCGTTTGCTTCTGAGTTTTGAGGCACAATGTCTGTCCTGGCTCTTTAAACCTTCACGTCACAACATGCTGTCCAACAGTAAAGACGTCTTACTGGATCTTTCACCGAGTAACAATAGAGAAATAGAGGCATCAGTTTTATCTGTGAATCACATCAAACCCCGACACACTGGACACCGACCTCCTGCCCGATGGCATGCGCATGCGCCATCATCCCCTCGATGTCGTGGCCTTTGGGGGCCTTCTCCATCATGAGCTGCTTGATCTTCACCTCCAGCTCTGCGTTGGACCGCTCAAGCGAGCGCACCTTGTCCAGGTAGTTGGCCAGTCTGTCGTTCAGGCCCTGCATGGTCTCCTTGTCGCTGGCGCCGATGCCGTTGAGGGAGAGGCTGGACCCCAGCATGTTGAGGCCGTTGCCCACGGAGACGGAGCGGGACAGGGACAGCGTGCTGATGGAGGGCTTGGAGTGGATGCTGCGGCTGCTGTCCCTCATCGACATGCTGGAGAGGGAGGGCTGGCGCACCGAGTAGCTGCGCATGGAGATGGTGGAGGCCATGGTGGAGCACTGCATGGGTTCACTTTAATGTTAGCCCGGCGAGAAGCTACAGCTTGTTATCTATATTACAATTCTAACATAGAAGCAGAGTCTTTCAAAATAAAACCGAGCCGGTTTATCACAAAGGGTCTTTTTTTAAACACATGCAGAATAATTCACATCTTCAGAGGAAACAACCCCCCCCCCCCATGGGAGTCTCACAAAGAGCAGTTAAACTAGATCCTTGTGCCCCTCTTGCAGTATCTTTGCCATATTTGCGGTGTCGTTTCTTTGTTGTAAGCCAGAAGTTTTGTCTGCTTGTTGTTCTGTTGTGACTCTCTGTGGGCGCTGCTTTTAATTCCCAACAAAAGAAAAAAAAAAAAAAGAGGGTAGTATTTCAAACAGTAGATCTCATCAAGGAATATCCTGGTCCCATGGGGTCCTTGTGCCGGACCTCCTAAAAGGCCCTTTAATGCTCCTTATGAATGTCATTTACAACAAGAAAGATCGAGTAGCCTTTATGGCATCCAGCCATTAGTTTGTAGGTCAAAAAAGAGTTGAATATTTACCTGTTTCTGTGTCAATGATGCAGTGTTCACTGACATGCAGCCTTTACCTGTTGGTATGAACTGAAGAGACAGATTTTAAAGAGTACTTACATGGAGCTTGGTTTGTCAGTTGCCTTGTGCCACAAGGTCCTGGCTTGATCCCTGGCTGATGGTAGGAGTGACTGTGTTCGCTTGACCAGATTTCACAGGTGAGTCTGGCTGTTGACTCTGCAGAGCAGGGAGGAGCCACTGAGGTGTCCAATCCTGGTAGGAAGAGGATGCAACACGACACCCTGCAGAGGTTTCAGAGGGAAAGAAATACATTGACAATTAAATTAAGTTAAATTGAATTAAATCAGTGTCTCCTTTCATGTAGATAGTCAATCATTAGCTGAACAACTTTTAGGCTAATGGTGGTGAAAGGCCAAGAAACAGAAACCTTGCTTGTAATTCTTTTTAAATATATTTATTTTTTTATTTTCTTTAACAGAGATGTTAGGTTTGTTTGAAAACACACTCAAATCACTCCTGGAAAGAGCACGATCTGACTTTGAGGGCTATATTTGGGCCTCATGCAGTCTAACAATGACAACACCCTCCTCAGGTGTTGGTCTGACCTGATTGGAGAAACCGGTGAGGCCTGCAGGCCAGAAACAGGGCCCGTGCTGCCTTCTCCACAAGAATTGAAGGTGCACACAATGCGCTGCGAAGCGACGTGAGAAGCTGGTTTCACCCGAGGACGGCCCTGCGGGCTGGAGAGAAACAGGAGGAAGCAGGAACAATGCAGGGGCCGAGTCAAAAGAAAGAGAAGACCCCTGAGAAATGAATAGAGAAACGCAGGGCGGAGGTATGGGTGAACTGGAAACCTGGCTTCATGTTCACACACATACACACACACACACACACACACACACACATGCTAGCACACACACTTTATAAGGTCAAACGTCTCTCAGTGCCGTCATACAGTGTGTGAGTCCCTGTCGCTGTAGTGCATGACTCTTGATTCCTGAAATCATCATCCTCAAGTGAAGATCACCTCGCCTGGTTACGCTGATCTGGTTTAGTGCCTTACTTTTTACATTTTACTCCACCAGCCTCTACGTTGACTGTGCAATGCTTCTGTACTGCCGTTTATTATCCCAGTATTCATCAACCATCTGGCACAGGAAGCACATACAAAAGTATAATGCCTTGATTCTGTCAATATATATAAGCCTTTAGCATGGTAGCACTTGTGCCACTGTGTACAGATCCTAATATTTCAGAATATAAAGTGTGTTGCCTGGATATAAGAAGTAAATAGAAACTATTATGTTTTCTCACTCTTGTCAGCATCTGTGGGGCATTACTGTTGCACTCAAAGGACACTTTAGTAGTTTTAACATTGTCAAGTGTCACCAGGACGTCATAGGACTACACTGCCATCATGTGGAGAATAGTGGTACTACATTATGAGAATACATTTTTTTCAAAATCTATACATTTGTACAAAATGAAAATATCCTAAGGGCGAATTTAGAATTATATTTCAATTATGATTATAGCTAAGATTTATGTATGACACATGATATATGCAAAATTGTGACTATATTCATAGCAGAACTAATTTTGCAGCTTTAAAATCTTCTACTTGTTATTTTATAAATTTACACATCGGATCCAATAATATGCATCAGAGCTTATTGTTTTCATCATATAAAAACAATGATGTTCTGTTGCTACAAATTTCACTTTGACTGCTCAAGGCCTGAAAAACTAGCATGTTAATCTAAGTAAATATATATTTACATACATATTCTGAAGTGTCAGTAAATATTCTTTAAGACAGACTCTGTGGACTATACACCACACATGCTCAAAACAAGTAAACGTATAATGAGTACTGTATATTATACAGTACATATTTCACCTCCTCAATAGTCATTGCTACTCATACGTCTGATGCTTAACCCAAATCCAAGATACGATTTCCCCCCCCCCCCAGAATGTAAAGACAAAGAGCTCAGCAGACAAAATACAAGCTAAAAAAGTATCAGACATGAAATAAAATGTACCTTCAGTATACATTACTTGTACATTATGTATATGAATGTCAATCCACGGCTTCGAAATGTTTCCCGTGTGCATTTAAACTGTTTAAACTACAATGTCACATGACACCAAAACACATTTGGTTTTTATATTAACAACGGGTTTTTAAAGATGATGGCCCCAGCTTAAAAAAAAGGGAGATTTCTGGGGGGCTCGGTTTGGAAAACTTTGGAAAACCTGAAGTTATGAAATAGCTGTTTTTAGCCTTTTTTAACATTCTTCTTATTTTCTATCTTACAGGTCTGTTAATAATACAACGGATTTCATTGTTGTCACTGGCTTTATTAGGCAAAGTATGGAGACAGAACTTTGTATGTTGGAAAAGATGAAGACCTGTAACACTGATGTTTGAGGACTTTGTAACACCAAAGACTTGTTTTAACTTAAATCACCATATTCAGTAACTTCTACATTTCTATCCAAACTAATAATGCTTTTTGAAAATATGATGAACACTAGTTTTATATTATGTGGCAACAAGTCTTTTTAAAACAGGACATACAACCTCATTGGCAAAATTGCCCATTCAAGGACATTTTGAATCTTGTAACTATGGAGTTTGTCATAATCGGGGGAGTTGATGTATCACAAAACTAAAAAAATCTTTCAATTTAAATATTCATGTTAATGAGTGTGTGCCTGAAAAAGAGATAAAATAAGTCGAGGAAACCAACATATGTGATACAGTATTGTTTCAGCCCTAACAACGCATCCGATTTAGATATAATTAGCATTAGTTGGTTGAGCAGAACTGAATAAATTTTTAGTTTGCCTTTAAAATACTAGTCTGCTAAGGTTAGGATGTTTGTAGTTGTTCCTTCATCCGGTTTTGTTCCAATCTTCTCTTCTTGAAATTATTCGATAAACCTTTGTTGATTTCCAGAGCAAGGTTAAAAAAAAAAAAACAGAGAATAGAAGGGGACATCTTGTAAAGCTACATCCTCTACACAACAATTCGATTGTTTTCGTTATCTTGAAAAAGATGACCGCCCTGTCACTTCAGTATTAAAAGTATTCCTCCACTCATAGTGCTCGAAGCCACTTCACCAGCAGTTTGGTCAAAACACAGAAATCAAATGAAGCAAGGGCTGACTGAAACTAAACTCTAAACTCATAAATTGATGCTGTCCACTGTTTTCTTACAACAAATGCTAAATTCTAAACAAAGCATTTTCACAATAAACATCCATTCATTCAGATTCGTCGGCAATAAATGGAGGCGCTACTTGAAGGATTTCATCAGACGTATGATGTTTTTATCGTCTTCCAATTCATTATGCAATCTTTACATTTATTCCATACATTTTTTATTAATCTTAAAGCTTGAAAGCTTAGTCTTTTATTAAAATCTACATTATTATTATCGCCATATTCTTATTTCCTCTCTTTTTAAAACCCCTGTCCACCATGTTGTAGAAAACCTTCTTCTGCCTGTAAATACTGTTTATATCCTTGAAATCAGGTTACTGAGCTGATGGGTGAGGGTGAAGAAGAGTGACGCCCAACTGCTCCATGATATTTGGCAGATTAAAGACCGTTTAATAGGGATGTACAATAATAAAATAACAAAATAATCTTTTATATGTTTTTTGTATGATACGTGCATTTACGCTAACATATTCCTATGAATCCATACATTCTAAACATCTCAGGTAAAAAAAAAAACTAAACGGGCACATTGTGTAGATTATCTTTTGCTTTGGTTTACAAATAACTATAACTGACTATTTCTGTTTTGGATGTTGTGAACATAAAGAGAAAACCTGGTTTAAAGTGGCTTTTTAAGTTACGGTTTATTCAATGTGACTTTAAGACGGTGGCTGTTGCACCTTAAGTGCTAAAAAAGTAATCATAAAGTTAGCACACTACTTCAAAACACATGACAACGTGGACCCACTGAACTTCCCACTGCCTGAATGTACTTGACAGGATATTAAACAGGGAGAAAATGTGAATGCCAGACCTGTGCTGGACGTTTATAGTCCAGCGGTTGGGTTTTTCGGACTTTTCTGTCGGTACAAGCACAATTCGATTAGTCTAAATTTGTCTTTGGCAGAAAAGAGAGAGGTAAATAGGCTGGTATTCATGAGCAGTTAGGTTCAGAGGGTTTCTTGCCCCTGTTAAAGTAAACTTCAGTAATTCCCAGCATCCTCAGGTGTGCTGGAGTACCACTACCTGTACCTGACCTGCAGCACTTTTCTGTCTCCAACATGCCTCTGGGGAGTGATTCAGATCCAGCTTGGGCCTCGTATGAATCAAACTCAAGTGCTGTGATATTTCAAAAGCCGTTGTCGTCCCCCCAAAATAAACACATTCTGGGAACCTGCTGTGGAGTCCCGTGTTTATTTTTGCATAGTGCACGGCTGGCCGTCGGCCTGGGCAAAGTGAATCATAAGTTTCAGCCATTTCCTTACTTTTCGTCAGCCCTCCTGCTCTTGTGCGCTACTGTAAGAGTCATAGTTTACACACGAGAAAAGGCTCTCTGTTTATTCCAGTGAATTTCTATAGCACACTATGTACTGGCCAATAGTACGGAGTCAAATCAATTCATTTGGCTTTGTTTCGCTTTTGTTTAGAAACACGATCCTGAATCCAGTTGTGTGGAGCTTTTATAGCCGGGTTAAATGGTAGGCCTGTGCAATATCCACATTTAAACCAAACACCCCAAGCCACAAAAGTAAATTCACCGTGGTCCAGTTTTCCTGAAGAAAGGAGGCATGGCCTGCAATGTTCACTGGTGTGGTGTCAACCGTCGCACTACTGTTTGTTGACGTGGTTCGGCTCTGAAGCCTCACACACTACTCCACTCTTGAGTGGCAAAGTCAGGCTGAGGCCGGTGTCAGCGAACAGCTGATGGAAGGCATTAAAGTCAGACACGGCGCTTCGAGGGAGATGCAGCTGCTGCTTGAAGGAAAATGCAGCAAAAGATGTTGAAAACGAGCAGGGGGGGGGGGGGATTTCAAACTCTCATGTAAAAGTCACGCCGGGACGGGAGTAAACTAAATATGTGTGTCTAGTTAAGGTTTTTCCACAAAACGGAATATAGAATGCACCGTTGCGTTTTGTTTTGATAAGAGCTTTGTCATCAGTTTATGACAATTCTTGTGGTTTTATGTCTGTGAGTAGTATGTGCATCAAGACCACAAGAAAAACTGACCATGCAACTTGGCCTGACCTCTGGTCTACATTTTCACCTAGTTTATCACAGGAAATACACTTTGTGACATTGACCGGAATCATACAGTCTGAAGACCTTCAACTTTATCCCTAAAAACAAGTCATCATGTCCCTAACTGAGACAAAGCATCCGCACACATCCTTATCTGAATTCCTATTTCGTCTGCTTTGGGTCTGTTCATGAATACGTTCCCCGAAGGTCGGCTCCTCGGAATTGGGATAGGGAGTCCTCTGTGTACTTCTGTTCTCTCTGACATCTCTAAGACGTATCTTAACTTAATCTGTAATAAATTCTCTACATCATCCTTGAGTCCAGTGAATGCCTTCCAGCTCCCCTCCCGGAGTCCTTCCGACTTCTCCAAGCCGCCATTTTTTAGTGGCCTCCGGCACTGTTCACAAATGTCACCTCTATTTTTCTATAAGTATATTGAGTAGAATCAAACCTACAGCCTTCCAAATGAAAGACGACCTACCAACCGAGCCACAGTGCAGCTAAATTCAATTAAACTTTTTTTTTTTTTTGTATAGGGATTGCCAAAAAAAAAGCTGTAACAATTTATTGTGATGGTTTTAGAAACAACAAGGTAAGTTTGGAGGCTCCAGCAATTTGCATATGAAATAATGGTGCAGAAAGGATCCCATGGATCAGGGTAGATTATTGAACCTCATGTCTTGTGAAGGAGGGGAGTTTGGCTGGTTGAGGGTTAAAACTTTTTTTTTTTTTTTTAGTATGTTGATGTTTTAGAGTCTCTATCTCCTCTCAGACGGAAGTAAGAACAGACGATATCGAATGTAGGTGGGATTCTTTTTTTGTTTTTTTTTTGGAGTTGGCCAGTGTAATTGTACGAGGAGGAAGTGGTTTGTTTATGTTATCTCACATCCTGACCTCTAAGTGAATAAAGTATTTCTCTAGCCTTATATGGAGTAAGAGCATATCGGAAATATTTTATTGTCTTATTGTAGCAGTAAATCCAAAGAGCTTATTGGGGGGGGGGCTTGTAATGTTGTGTATCATCTGCATCGAGGTTTACTGTGTCACAACTTGCTCCTGAAACAGCTAAAGCGGATTTGAACACAAGACTTCTCTGGCCATATTTTTGGTTTTTGTAGTTTTGATTTTTGCGTATTTTTACAAAGAGCTGCACAGTTAAGTTGTGGTTAGTACTCTCACAACACAGCCACATTTGATTTCTGCCTTACAGCCCATCTGTGGTGTTTGCACATTCTCCCTGTGCACGTGTGGGTTTCTTCCATATACTATGGTTTTCCCTCACAATCCAAAGACGTGCTCGCCAGGTTATTTAAGGAGCATTCATTGCCTAAAGGTATGAATGAGCGATTGTGTGACACGATGTAATGCCCTTCACCTAATCTTAGATGGAACGTGATCCAGCTCCTTGCAATCCTAACTTGGTTAAAGTGAGAAGATGGAATGTACGGATTCATCACTCAGTTTCTTACATTTTAATTTAGAAACTTGAGTCATTGTCACGCTCATCAGCCATTCAGACACTTTGCATATCATCATCAGCATTGTCAAATAATATCCACAAGTGAAGCAAGAAAAAAAAAAAAAAACTGACAAAAAAAAATCAGAAGGCCATGCCAGCATATGGCAGCATCTGAAATGAACTCGAGGAGGAGGAGAGGGAGGGGGTGAGGGGGTGATGAAGATGGCTCATATTGCAATCTTCCACAGAGGTTTTGTTGACTGTTGTGCAGGGGAGAGCTCATCAGCGTGAAGGGGAGAAATGTGAATATGCGGAGACGAGGGGCACTGCAGTGTATCTGCTCATTAGGCGGCCGACGCTGTAATTCAGTGAGCGAGCGAGCTCTGCAATCAGGGGCCTATTCATTAGCATGGGGGGCCGCTTTCATCTGCAACCACTTGAGGCTGCCAATCACCGAGGCGGACGCATGACAGCATGACAAAACGGGGAGGCTTAAACACTCAGGGATGCTTGTGCAGGGAAGGAGACATGCCTGAGCGCTGCCTCGAGCGCTCGCATCTGAGAGGGCGAAGCAGTTTTTGCAGTGTAGTGCTGGCAGGTGGCCCAAACTGTGTCAGCCCGATAATCATCTCTGCTCAGCATGAAGACGGCTTTTGTTCTAAAATGTCTTACAGGGAGCGGCGCCGTGTTCCTCGACGGGTTTTCTCCTGGACTGAACTGATTGGGAGTGATTGATGAAAAGAAAGTTTGATCTGAAGGTGAAGTTTAGTCAAATCCGAGAGCCGTCGTCATACACAGAATCAGAGAAAGAATCTCACACACACACACACACACACACACACGCACACACACACACACACACACACACACACACACACACACACACACACACACACACACACACACACACACACACACACACACACACACACACACACACACACACACACACACACACACACACACACACACACACAGGCCTCCTGAAAAACACAACGATTCAAGCATTTGCACACACCTGGTCCAGTCAACATTTGGGCATCTTTAATTAAATCTCTGAGCGGAATAGAGAAACCACTGTGTGTTTTTATCTGAGGTAAGTAGATCAGGGTCAATTTGTCTCTTCTGCTCCTCCAAGAGCAACAGGAGAAACTCTACTGTCATCTGAAACTGTCAGTGCAGAGGTGAGCCCACTAGTGTAGAGGCTTTGCACAAAGACAGGAAGAAAAGGCTAAACACAAAGACAAAAACCTATACGGTAAAGAATCTCCTCTCTTAAATCACTTTTATACCAAAAATTTAATTAGACTTTGATACCTGAGGTTAAAAAAAAAAAAAAGAATCAACAGATAGTATACAGGCCATAAGAAGGTGGTGCAGCTAACTAGGTTATACAGCGACCACGTGATCAGTATGTTTGTATTATCAGATGTGGGTTACAAGCTCGCATGTGAGTGAAATGCCATCTGTAAAGTCACTCAGTGATTCGTCAAAAAGGAAAAGTGCTGATGACTTCTGTACAGAGGATTGTTTCCTTAGAATGCAGCAAACATCTGCATACTATTAGTCCTGGGTTAGAGTTGTAGCATCAAAAATAATCTTGATATGTAAAAAAAAAAACCCAATGAGGAAAAGATTTTTCTTCAACATGTACCAGTTGTTTTTCAACAGTAAATGGAGATAATAGTGTAGTGTCAGAAAAAAAATAAAAATAAAATAAACACATGTACTGAACTTGAAATCTTTTATCAGTGGACACCAGTCTCTTGGAAAGAGTGGACTTCCATACTGTTTGAAAAACAACTAACTGCACATTGATTCACGATTACCTTTCGCCCATTCAATCTACCGTCATGTTAGCAGCTTAAGTGCCGTCAATCAATGTTAACAGCTGTGGATAATCTGTGGTAAAAGAGCTCACAAAGGCCAACAAACTGCCCGATCAATGGCCACGCTTTGAGAGCAAACGCCCATAATCGCTTTTCACAGTGGGATTGATGCCATTTCCTGTCGAGCGCGGCGTGTAAATTGGAGACGATGTGCAGGTTTGTGGCGGGATATTGCTCTCAATGACGGGTTAGTGCAGGTACTTAGCCTCTGACGGGTGACCTTTAGATTTAGTGACTGCGGGAGAAAAAATAAGGACTCTTGTGTATATTTATCTCACACACACCCCCACACACACACACACACACACCCCCCCCCACACACACACACACACACACACACACACACACACACACACACACACACACACACACACACACACACTAACCCGACAGTCCATCGTTCATCTGTCATTCAAACACATCAGAGCTGATACATTTTATTAAACCATAGCAGTATTTACAATGTACAATCACTGAATTATTTTTTCATTTTTCATCTCAAGACACAATTAAAAGTGCTTTTTTCTTTAAAAAGTGAAGCTTGTTTTTGAATAAATAAGGATCTTCATTTTCTGACAACAATACCACAACGAACAACAGTAAAGCTGCAAATGTGCCCATCACTGATATAAAATAATGAGAAAAAAAAAATGCTGAGGTTTTACTGGAATACTGCTACGACACTCTTTTCTGCCTCTGTGAAAGCTCATGTTGCAGCAATTAAAATGCCATGGTATGAGAGGGGAAACAAAAGGGAATGACTCCAGACTGGATGCAATGTTCGGTGTATCGTGAAAAAGAAAAGGGAACGTGGTCCTCTTCTTGATTTCCCCCCCAAAAAAAGAAAGCAACTTCTGTGTTAGCCCGCAGACATCGCCACAGTTTGGATCAGCAGTCTCACAATGAAGAATCCCACTGATTGGAAACAGCCGCCCGAGGACCCCGCTCCCCAAACGGAGCAGATGTGGTCGACAGGACATCCCAAACCAACATTTTCTTCACAACACCGTCACACTGGCGATGACAGAAACGGAGACGCACCGGGGTCAGCGGCTGATGGGAAGCTGTGGCAGAGACATGGACGGGTGGGTCAAGTGGCCCGGGGCGGCGAGGACGGAGAAGGGATGGGCTGCACGGGGGAGAGAAACGACACGGGGAGCGACGTGAGCAAGTTTATTGTGATTGAGCTGAAGACAATAATAGCAACGAGGGATGTAAACTCTGAAAAGCATTTAAATGGTCGCCAAAAAAACACACAAATGAGAAAAAAGGGTTTATCTTCGTCAGCATAGGTTGATTTATTATTACATGAGGTACCAGCAAAATATTTGCTCATGTAGGTAAATGTGGGCAGAGCAGGAGAAAACAAGCTACCATGATTTTCTGCCCATTCAATTAAGAAAATAACAACTCCTTAATGCTGTTTTTTCCTGAAAGATTGGGAATAAACACATATGTCACGCATCTGTCCAGAGCAAAAAGAAGGAGGCCTGTCTCAGTTTTAAAGAGGAAGATATGCCTTTCTCTCTACCACTGAGAGAGGCCTCTCATAAATAATAAGACAGGTTTGCAAGTATTGAAACCCCTGCATTGAAGTTAATTAAATCAAACTAAAGAAGAATAAAACCAATGAATGATGTTACAGAAACAGCCGTTTAAAGTGGTTGATTTATTGTCACTTCCTCCCAAAAAAAATCATAACAGGTTTTAAATTATCACGTCAACTTTTGAGGAAATAAAACACAAAATCCTCAATCGCTCAACTTTTTTTTTTAAAAACACAATAACAAACAATGGTCATTAGATTCTCCAGGGAGTGGCTTAGTTTAGTTCAAACCTTCACTGCATGTTTCCATTACATGGATAGTTCCAGATTTCCCCCGCATGACCGTTTTAATGGTTTTACATTACTCCTTCACCTTAAAGCCAAAATATGTTACGAAACTTTCCTTCCATAATCATCACCCCATAGGCACGCGGCATTCGCTAAAACGGCTACACCGATCTCGAGCATCTATTCAGCTGCTCCTTTCCACAGGGGTCGCACCCAGAGTTCCAACTTGCTTAGTAGACGTCGCTCAGTTCTCACACCTGATACTCTTCAACAGATGTATTTGATGTTAATTCATTTGATTTAAGAAGCGCTCGCTTCCCATTTCCCTACAGCCTTTTTTTTCTTCCACTGCACCTGCACCCAGACACACATTTCTCACCAGTTTACGACACATTTAAAATTTTTCTATATCATTGTTCTAGCAGATATGATTTAAACAAAACAACAAATATGACGACAGGATAATCACGGCAATGTACTCTTTGCATGTAACTAATAGTTTATCAAACTTTTTAATTATATTCACATTACATGAAAAGTAACACTATCATATCAATAAAAGCGAAGAAAACCAATTTATTTGACTTAAAATGAGTTAATAAAGAATATTTGAAGCTAAAAATGTCAAATCCTTCCGCACAGTAACATCATATATATTTATATTCTCTCCTACACACCGGAGCAAAACAAACACTACTCAACATGTACTAGTGATGAAAAAATTTAAATATGGCCAGATGCTGAATTTATGGAGCCAAATGTTGATGCTTTATAGATACATTAATTAATTCACTAAATAATATCTATTGTATTGCAACATTACAAATAACAGCAAAAAATTTAACATTATAAATTACACTTCCAGCAGCATGATCTGAAACAAATGAAAGTCACATGAAAGACAGCCATGTTTCTACAGTAGCCCTGAATGGACAAAATAAACATCAGATGGAGGGAGAACCTTTTGCCTTCTGAAGGTATTGTGGTTCTCTCACATGCTATTCAATCACGTGTTAAAGAAAACGTGTTACCAAAACCTTGTGAAAGATCAGGTTTAAAGAATTTTGGTTGATTTGTCCGGGTTTACCCAAACAGCGCAGGTATGGTGGAAATAATTCAAATTTATTCTTTAAAGTCCCAGTGCAGTTTTATGAATTGAGGTGTTTGAAACGGTCCAATTTTAATTATACTCAGCGAAAATATATTTTATTTCTATGGCCCCAAATACAACACAGTCGTTTCAAGGCATTTCTACAGAGAAGAACCCAACAATTCCACATGAGCAAGCATAAGTGATGGTGGAAAGGAAAAACTGCCTTGGTCAGGGATGGGGGGGGGGGTTCAAACCCTGGTTCGGGTTGGGGGTCAGGATTCTCCATTCAATTCAGCAGACAGATGTTTTTGTTAAAATAAGCTGTGCCTGCCTCTTAAAAGAAACACGTTTTGTTTTAGAGTCTATAGTCAGAGTCTATTCTGAAGAATCCAGGTGATGTTTCAAAAGCAGGGTCACATGTTCACTGTATATATTCAGTTTGAAGAAGTCTAGTTCTGCTTCAAAGGTTTCAGCCCTTGTTTAGTAATAATATTTTTTTTCTTTGGGAGGATGTCACAGGGAGAAGATGAAGAATGCTCCAGTTAATGTGATGCATAATGTGTTAGACTCATTTTCAAACTAGAAATTATTGGTGGTTTAATTCACAAGAGTGAATAATGTTTTCAAAACTGATCCCAGATGTTTTTATGTCAAATTCTGATTACTTTCTCCAAAACTACGGCAGATGTCGGTGAAAATGAGCCTCAGCCTTTGATAAATGTGGAACAACACAAACAAAACATACTCAACGTCATCATTCCTCACTTGAGCGCAACAGTTGTGTGTCATACGATGTAATAAAATCACAGGGCTGAAACGTCGTGAAATTATAAAATAAGCTTTTGTGACATGCAGTGACACAAAGCAGAGTGAAGACACTCACTGTCCAGGTATCCGTGCAGCGCCAGCAGGTGGGGTCGGTCGGGGCTGCCGAACGGGGAGTAGTGTATATCGTCTGGCAGCGACGGCGGCATTCGAGACAGCGGCGCGCTCTGGGAGAAGCCGCTCTGGAGGGGCTGCTTTTTGTGCCGCGCACGGCAGTTCTGAAACCAAACCTCCGGGATAAGACAGGACATGTGAACATCCAGCGAGCGTGACCGCTGCGCTCAATACACTGAGCTCCCCAGATCACTGGGGGAACAAGAAGATTTCACTGGCTGCAACAAGACTGTAAAGGGAACTCCTTATTGCTTGTTTGAATGTTACCATTTTCTTACTGAATCCTCTAAAAGTGTTGCTGATCTGGTGAAAATAGGTTGCAGGAGGATATATAACGTATATAGTTTTGTGGAGAGTTCAAGAAAAATATATTGGACATGTTTTTTGAATGAGCTTTAAGTGATGATTACATGCAATGTTGTTTCAAATTGAATCAAAATAATATGATTAGAATTGGGGACAAATTACAAATCTACCCTTTTCCTTCATTCTTCTGAACCTTTTTTTTTTTTTTTAAACCAGTTTTGAATTATTATAACAAGTTCAACAACTGATCAGGTCAGCAGATATCCGCAACATGACACAAGAATTTTCATGGATTTGTAGAAGTAACTATGGAGCTAATTTACAATCTCTGTGGTTAATTTCACAGAATTTACAAGCTTTATTCTTTTTTTCCCCCACTGGAAACCCCCAGATTGCCTGAAGGGGTTCAGACCCCCTCTTTCATCTGTGATTTGCCAAAACATTACAGTGAAGCCAAACACCCACTCCTACCATCTCATTTAAGCACAAGGCTTTAGCGTATGAGGAGAGTTTGCATATTCCAAGCACTTCTCTAGATTATAGAAAGTAACTGGTAGGTGCCGGACCCCAGGATAGAAGGCAATCGTTTATGGCATTCTGCACTTCTGACTCGACACTGGCTTATTTCTTTAAGTTGCTCTTGCTTAAATTAAATATATGTGACTCACTGATCATGTTGTGTGTTTTAAAAGTTTTTCCTCAGCTGCAAACAAATTTCCCAAAATAATAAAGATACATATTACTAAGAAAATCCCTCAGTCAATTACAGTGAACTTTATAACGCTAAAGCAAACATGTTTCTCCTTTTGTTATGTTAATTATCTCACAACCCACATTACGATTAACACCACGGTAGCTCCCACGTTTGCTTATCGGCCACCTACCTGTATGACTCGTCTGCTCAGTCCTGTCATTTCTGCCAGTTTCTGCAGCGTCTGAGCGTCGGGGTTGTTGTCCTGAGCGAACTGAGTCTGCATCACCTGCGAAGGCATGCAAATCCACACACATGAGGCAAACGATCCTATCTGAAGACACACTTTCGGGCCCGGGGCAGCAGGTACCTGCAGCTGCTCAGCGGTGAACGAGGTGCGCGCCCTCTTGGCTGGTTTTGGTTGGCAGTCCTGATCAGTGGGCAGCGCTCCCTCCAGAGTCAGCCCCGTGCCTGAAGACACATGCAAATCATTCACAAACTCAGATTGTGCAGCTCCACAACTTCAAAGTAACAAAAAAATAAAAAACAAATCTTGGGATTGCTCCACAAAGTTTGTTTCATGAAAATTGAGGATTTCTCCAAACAGCTTGTGGCGCATAATTAGACTGTTTTCCTGCTAACAGCCACACAATCCAAAGTATTTACACCATGGGAAACTGTTTTTGCACTGAAAAGTGACTTTTTGGAGACTGTGAGATATGAGCTGGCTGGGTTTAGCTTCTGCGCTGAAAGGCTATTCTGTGTGGAGTTTGCATGTTCTCCCTGTGCCGGTTTGGCTTTTCAAAGTGTGGAGCAGGTCTCCTCTTGAGAGTGTGCCAAGGAGAGTGAGCAGGAGACCGGTTATGCTTTATATTACCTAAAGACCCAAACAGCTATAATATCTTATAAAATGAAACACATTATGAAGTTAAAGTCTTCACCAAGAGCTCATCATCCAACACTATGAAACCCCCCATTAAGGTGCTTAAGCTTTCCTTCAGTTTATCAAAGATTTTACAAGGGAGGATATTCTTCTAGGAACCAAATGTTGAGGTTGAATTCACCTGCAATAAGTGTTGAATTGCGACCATTTGTGATTTAAGGTTTTCAAAGTGTGGCGTGAGACACCAGAGAGCTTCTGAGTGGGTGCAGCACCAGGGAAACATCTTGGGATCAGAGGGATGCTGTTTCCCCAGCATGATTTAACAAGTAAAGGTTCAAACTATCAGTTATCTTGTGAAAACACACATTTCAAAACTGAATCTGTGATGAGTGTGAGAGACATGAACGAAATAGTTTATTAAAAATATCAATGCAAAATCATTAATGTACCAGTTACAACACTTGCAGACTGAATGAAAAGATTTACCGGACATGGGGAAAGCCAGTATTCAACATGACTATTAGGTCTGTGTACGGTGAGAGTCAGAGTGGATGGAGGGGATAACACTTAACAAAAATAAATACATTCTAACATTATATATATAAGTCCAGATCCAAGTAGCCGTCAACCTGGTTTTATTTACATTTTCTGTCTGAAAATACCAAAAAATGTGCATTGTAAATGCATGAATTCCAAATTTACGTCCTATTATGTCAAAACCCTAACTATGCAGGTCAGATCAGATAAATTTGGAGCATTTTTAATGAAACTTATTTTCTGAGAAGTCAGATTTGATGTTATAATTGATGTAAACTTGCCGTGTGGGGTGGTTAAACCTGCTGTTCTGAACCCATGGGTGGTCTTACCGTTCTCAGCAGCCCTGCGGAGGTTGTCCAGCATGATGTCGTAGTGGCTGCGGCAGAGCACCCGGCCTTCCACCAGGCCGAACTCCTCCCCGGTTGACAGCTGCCTCTTGCAGGAGAAACAGGCAAAGCAGGCCAGGTGGTACACGCTGCCCCGGGCCCGCCGCACCCAATCGCTGGCGTACACCTGCCGGCCGCACTGTGCACACTTAGTGCCGAACCTACTGTGAGGGAGAAGGACGAGAGCGGGTGAGGGTCACGGAGCGAATCTCTTTAAATCAGAGCAGCACGGTAATAACGGTGTAAAGTCCATGTGACTGTTGGGAGGGGCATTAAAAAAAAACATTTCAAGAGCAATCCTGAAAGGGTCACTACCTGATTACTATTAAGGCCTCAGGAGGCCTCATCCTTATAAGTCACATGGCTTTACAAAAGCATCACTTAATGCAGTGTATTGGCACAGAGGTCTTCAGTTTATTTTAATTATATGGTTTCCATAAACGTGAAATCGGTGTAGCGTTTATCTTTTTTTTTTCCGCCATGAAAGGGGTTCAAACTCTCTGCTGTGACTTCTAACTACAGTATGCTCAAAGCTACCTGCTGATTATCTCAGTTCATCTCCAGAGTTAAACCGCAGGCTTGGAGTTTTTGACTAATCTCATCACCTTTGGAAGGAATAATCTCACATTATAACAGCAAACCCACAACAGTTACAATCTGCAGGGTCGAGTCACAGGATTTACATGTAGCCTGAAAGGTAGAACCCAAAGCAAAAACTTATTTAAAAGCATCAACATTTCATTGCTTTGGCACTAAAAGGATTTAATCAAAGGACATTTTGAAGAGTAAATATAATGACTCAGTCAAAAAGCTTGAAATAGATTGTCAGATGTTCCTCATGTCCACCAGTGGAAACTAATCCTCATTACCCATGTGCCTGCCACTTTGTGGTAATACAATTCCAGAACGAATAAACAAGTTAAAAACTGTATTAATAAGGTTTTATATTTAGCAATAAAAGTAGCTAATAAGATGAAACTATCCATTTGACCTTTGTTAACTAATCAAGTCAATTTGGGGAAGAATCACATATTATAACAAGAACGGAATTGAATATAACTAATAAATCAATCAAATAAAATGACCAATTTTTCGTATTTCATGTTGTGTTTCTGTGATTTGTTTATAAATGAATGGAAAGTCCAGAGCCTGCTCTGAAACGCAACACGACATTAAGTGCAGCCGACTGGTGATCCAGCTCTTTTCTCTGGAGTGGTGTGCTCATTAAGTCTAACTGCTTTGAACACAGAATTCCTTTTAATAACACAAAGGTGCCCGCGGTTTCAGTGAGTCACAGTAAAAGAACAGATTCTTTAATCACCACTGAAGACAAATTGTGTTATACTGGATACCAAACATAATTTTGGATAGAAAAAGATCAATTACCAATGTAAATAACCAGAAAGAAGTCAAATTATGTGGAAGAATTAATCACCTGGTTAAAATACACCGTAACACATTTTTTCTTTAGTGCAAAATTGTTTCTTTTCATTCAGGGTTAAAAAAAAAAGGAATGATTTGAAGATTTATTCTGTAAAAGCACTAATCCCTTGCATTTTCAAATTATTGTCTTTCAGATTTAAAAATTCTATTACAATGTAATCCAATACCATATAATTACATTAAAAGCGAAATGAAATCCTTTACATTAAAATGGAGATGCATATTCATTGAATATAGACAAATCAGACTGTGTGAGAAATCTGACCACTTGTTAACATAATGTACCTTAAAGTCTTTCAAGTACACATTTCTTCGGCTTTGTTTTTTCTTTGTTTTTTTGTCTGTTCAGTTATTCCTCTAATCGCTCCCTGTATAGAAATTATATTAATATATAGGTCAGTGTTACCTGTATTTACATTTCAAGCATTTCAATTTAGAATAGTATTTAATTTTGCTTATATATTTAATTATTACTTTTTATAAGTGTGTTATTTGGCCTTCTTTCGGATTGTATTTCTTGAGAGTGTTTATATGTACTGCTCCTACATTTATAAGTGCATTTAATCTTCTTTGTGTATTTACATTGCTAATATTTGTCTGTTGGTTAACCCTGTCACACATATCTATTTAAAGTTTTAAATCGCTATATGTCGCCATATTTAAATGGGACGTTTAAATGTCATCGGAACTACGAACATCCAGAAAATTGACGAGGTATATTTGTTAATAAATTACTCAAAACGAAAAAAAGAAAAATAAATGGTTGAAATTGAAATGAGCAAATGACCAGACGACCTGAACTGCATAATAATAACAGTTCGATTAATAGCGACTGAATTTAGCAGTCTCAATCAAACGAGGTTAAATAATTCTTAATTAAAGACTATAATAATAATAATAATAATAATAATAATAATAATAATAATAATAATAATAATAATAATAATAATAATAATAATAAGATCGGAGGACTGCATTAATTTCTATTGATCTGTACAAGTGAGGTGTTTCCAACGTGTTTCTGGTTAAAAGCGGTCATCCGTGCGGCAGAGTCGTGCTCTACCTGAAATAGTCCAGTTTGCAGTAGATTTCCTTGTTTTTCACGTAGCAGCTGGTGTGTTGGCGCAGAGACGCTCTGCACACGGAGCACTCCAAACAGCCCAGATGCCAGTTCAGGTTGTTGACCTGCGGAGCCACAAACATCCAGTCACATCCACACAAAAAGGTCATCAACATGAGAGTGGGAATAAAAAAAAAAGAAAAAATCACATAAAATACCCGAAATTCATTTCAGTGATTAGTTTTTAATGAATGTAGTTTTTTTTTTCTTCATAGAACAAATAAAAGGAGTTCAGATAGATTTAAAAGCGAAAGTGAGGCCAAAGAAGCGATTAAACAATGAAGTATGAATCGTCCAAAACAAATAAACGGCCTCATGGAAGTATTTATAGTTTTTATTTATGGATATTTCTCACCTTTAGCAGGTAGCGGTCCTGGATATCCATGCCGCAATTGGCGCACTGGTTCTTGGCCGCCGGAGAGCAAAGACAGGCGGCCTCCGAGGGGCTGCACTCCCCGGACTCCTTCTTCACCTCGGATTTAGACTGCTCCGGGAAAATGGGAAAGAAGTCAAGAAAAAGGCATTTCAGTCATGCAAATTACAAGAAATTATTTCTATTGTTCTTTCCTCTCTGTCTGTCTTTTTTAAGTAGAGCTAATTTGGAAAATTAGTCCATCATGATGGCAAAAATGAAGATCCAATCTTCTCTCTTGAGAAAATAATTTGATTTCCCGTGGCAGCTCCTGATTTATTAATTCAGTCACGGTTACCTGTTTGCGCATGCACTTTCGTGGTTCAGGAAAAGTGCGTACACATTTTTGATTTAAGCTCCACTCTTAACACATCGCAGCCTGAAGTTGTTGCGTCATGTTCTAAATTGTGTGTTGTTGTTTTTTTTTTTTTTGCGTCTATCGCGCTCCGTCTGTGGTCTGAAAACAGAAACTGCGTCTCCTCCCGATCAAACTTGCGCTCTCAGGGAATAACGTTACGCAAAAAATAAATAAATAAATAAATAAATAATAAAGTTTGCTGAGAGCGTCTGTAAGACAAAGAAATGAAAAGATATAAAGCCCAAACTCGCCCAGATGTTTGTGACTCACCATTTTCGGGTCTTGAACGCTGCCTATTTGGAGAGGAGATGGAGCTCGCTCGGCGCATTACGCATCTCTGCCCCAACCCACATTATATCCGGTCCAAAACAACGAATAACAGTTTCTCCTGCATTTAAACCCTGGCAACAAAAGACATTTTGATGCAATTAGAAAAGGGGGGAGGGGGGGGGGTTAAAAAAAAAAAAGAAGAAAAAAACTATATGTGATCGATCATTGCTCTTGTGCGCAATAGGAGGCTGTATTCCCATGCAATCAAACGCAGTGAAAAGAAAAGATGGCACTATATCTGCAATTAGCGGTGGATTGAAATGCTTCGCTTGATAAGAGGCAACCCGAGTGTCAATTTCATCTGTCAATCAAAAAAAGCCAACCGAGCCACCAAGCTGAGGGAGGGAGAAGAGCGGCACATCCTAATTTCAATAGCTGTATAATCGAAAATCGAAAAAATCTCCTAAGTGAAGAGGCTCAATTGGAGATCGGTCTATTCATAACAGACAATGTGCAGAAACTGCAGCTGATCTTGAGACATAAAGGAGCTTGATTGTCTCTTTCTCGTGATGGACCAATTTATGTACTTGAGGCTCCCCAGCGTGATTACAGCTGCATTCATGAACTGCCAAAAAATCTGCGTTTGGGTGGCAATCCGGATTCGTGTTGTCCTTCACTTGTCGAAATTAACAGGAATGCAAGATTATGTTAATTACCAGCTAGGGTATAAATATTGGAGGCAGTAAAATGAGACGTGATGGCCTGTTGGAATAAAAAAAAAAAAAAAAAAAAGCGCATATACTTCATACATGGAGAGCCTCCCCAAAGGAGCGAAAACATCGTCCGATAAAAGTTTCTTCTGAGCATCACGGGGAAAAACTCCGGATAATCCCAGCGGTCATGTTTCCCTTTCTCCTATCCTTTTTTGCAAAAATAATAATCCAAAGTCATGAAGTTTGCGGGGCGGTGAGTGAAAGCAGTTGCACCATATAGCGTCCCTTCCCAAAGTGAGTCCCGTGCAGAGCCGCTCCTCTGCTGCGCACTCAGACAGGATGTGATGCTGCAGGCTGGACCAGGCGGAACACCCCGGCCTCACCCTCCGTACCCGCCTCACACGAGAGTTTCAGAGCCGCCGAAGAAATTCGTGGAGGCAAATTTATACAAAAAAACACCCACCAATTAACTGGGAACTGGATTTTCTTTTAATGGGGGTGATGGTTGCGGATGATCTTGGGGCCACGTTGATGAAATCACTTCCCTCTATCAGAGCTGATTGCAGAGAGATGACAGCAAGAGGTGAAACCGTGTTGGATAATTAGCCATCATTTCCCCTTTGTTCCCTCCGTGCATTTTGCGTGTGGATCAACACTTTCATCAATTAATCTCTGGTGCACAGGAGGAACTCGTGTTCCAATGTTGTGCATCCTAATCCCGTTAGGTGCTTTTTCTTACAACACCAGAGCTTCAATGTTCCGAACCAAAAAAAAAAACGAAGACGTTATATTAGATTTAGGACTCTTTATGTAGCTATGGCTGCCTTGGAATATTGTAAGCACTCAAATCCTTCAAAAGCAATCGTTGAGAATGAAAGAGGTAAACCTGACAAAAAGCCTGACCTCACTGCTCTTTTGAGTCCAGTTGTGGAATTTGCATGTTCTCCCTGCGTGTTCTGTTTTCTGATCACAGACATGAAACATGGATTATTTTAATTGGTGACTCTCACTTGTGAGTGTGTGCAATTGTGTGTCTGTCTTTCTTGTGTTGGCGTAATGAGTTGAACAATGGATGACCGGTACATTGTAAATAATTTGGTTTGCTGTGAGCCAAATCAGACAAAACAATGGTCTTGGTTGACAGCTGTTGGAGGATATTTCAGTTAAGAGGTGTTTAAAAGAAGATCTGTTGTAAGATAGGTAATACATGCTGTCTTTCTAGACTGAAGCCTTTGTAATTAATCAATTCATTTGTGATCAGTTTGCACTACTGTTCAGTGAAAACAAATAATGGTGCAGAGAAACATACACACTGCAGTTCAGGAGTGAAACAAATGAAGCTCAGAGACTGAGAACAGTTAAAACCCCAGAGGAACCAGAACATGATGCAGTCATTTACAGATCGCCTCTTCATTAAATTGTTCATACAAAAACAAAATTTAAGTGACGTATATATGAAGTAACATATTTAATTTCCATTGTTTCTAAGTCAGAGTGCTTTACACATCAGCTCCTATGCAAAGTGCTCAACATCCTCTGGGAACAGTGCAGTGTCTTACCCAGGATGCAACTGGAAGAATCTCTCACCTGAGCCACTGTCACCTATTAAAGGAACTTGATGTATCATATGTACTGTGCATAAAGACTAATGCTTATGTTAATGTTACATATAGTATCCGGTTGAAAGGCTGAGTTAGTTCCGGGTTAATGGAGGCTTCTCTTCCAGTAAACAGTTAAACAGTAACAGAGCTGCTCTTCGCTGGACACAACAGCTCCAGACAATGCTGATGCTCAAAGTGAGTGTTTGGTAGAAGAGAGGGAGAGACAGCAGCTCTGCAGCTCTACAAATCTTTTCATATAAAACTGAATCGATGAGTAACGGATGCAATGAAACTTGAGTGATTGCAACTTTAGAATCGATTTCAGATTGGTATTCAATTACTAATGTGGTGTTGGTCTTAAGTAGTTCCATTACAGCCACACATTCTAAAGAACTATGTCATTCTCAACAATGGCTGGGCATATGAATTATGGCAAGGCGGTAAAGCATAAAATGTCTAATGAAGAACACAATAGTTTGTTCACATTAGTCAAAAGTTGTTCGTCTGCAAAGTAGCTGGATCTTAGTCTCACGTCCATAATGACAGCAGCCCTCAATCTGCTTCTTAACGTTTGTGCAAAACCTGAAAATTCCTGTTATCACAGACGGATGATGCTGTCATATGAGTGCGTCTCAGTGTTCAAGTGCCTCCATAAATGTTTAGAGCAGTTGAGATGAAACACCTATATAGAAATGTACACGGCAGTCAGCACTCCATGGACCTAAAGTACGTCCTCGGATGTGCTCGAGTTCATCGTTCTGCCGCAGTCTGAATCCTCCTCTTGAAAGACGTTATGGGTGGAGCTTTTGTCTGATGAGTGACTTGTCTCTGGTCAGGGTGGAGTCGATTCAGTGCAGGTGTCATAGTGGGATTATTACACTCCCACGACATCTTTCCCGTTTCCTCGCAAACACTAATCTGATGCAAGAAACCTCAAACTTCAACGTACAAGTCAGCAAGACTTTATGTCATCCACTATTAGAAGTTGCTCTGTCTGGTCCCAAACTGAGTGTTTGTCTTTGGGGCGGATGAAGAAGTAATTGATCAAATTTCCACAAACCATTTTTAATTCCCATGCACTGTCTCCACCTCTGGTCCAGATGGATTTCTCATACAATCTGCATCCAAGTTGGCCACTTTCTTTATGTCTTTAGTTTCAGTAAATCACTTCATACAGGAAATGGTCTCCCTGATGCAGGCAGCTTTAAAAGAAATTTAAAAGGCGGGCTCTACCAGACGGTGAATTATATCGTCTGATTAGAAAGCTGTGCTATGACGACAGGACAATCATGAAAGTTTGTCACGTCACTTAGAGACAATGATGCCCAAGATAATAGATGTAGATCAAACAGGGTTTTAACATGACACATCTGTTCTAAGTGCTGTACCTTTTGACCCCTGCAGGCAAGTAACAACCAATAATGCAATAATGGCCAATAGTCTAAAAGACTGCAAATAGCATAATCATTTTGGCCATTTTGAACATAAAGTGAGTAATAACTTTCTTATGATGTCCTGAAATATTTATCTAATTTTTGTATAAACTAGAAAATAGTATGTTTTAGCACTTTACTAATTTTTGATGGGCAAACTGCACAAAGTCTGCAAAAGCAATGTTTTATTTTCAAGAAATCCAATCCTATTTATGTATTATGATAATCCCTTCAATAACCTATTACATTATGGGCAAGTTATTACATAATGGGCTTTATTACACCAAAATTTACAATTATTACATTATTGGCTTTTATTGCATTAATGGTTGTTACAAGCAGACGTTGTGCTTTCACTTAATACAGAGAAAGTACTGGCCAGCTTTAGCGGGAGTGCTTGTTTATGGTGCTTGATTGGCCCCTCTTTCACCTCATAATATACAGTGAAGTACACTCTGCAACAATTTGGGTAACTATCCGACTACTACTTAATCTTAATGAAGAGTTCACGTTTCTCAAACAACCAAAATCGACTGATATAGTGGCTTCAGATTCAAATTAGAATGACGGTCTTTCACCTACTTGGGTGTAAATGTTATATATTTATTGAAATTTCAAAAAGGATATAATTAAAATGGACTTCTGTATGTGTACGGCAGATTGAGAATCACTGGTTTAGATAATTGATGAGCGACATCAGTAATTTAAGTCCGGGTACCGTATCCTAAAGACGAGAACTAGTTGCCCTAGGATACGGTATCCTGACTCGGTCTGAAACATTTTCAAACTGAAATACTGAATATCAATGCATGGAAATGAGAGGGGACTGACTTTGGCTGCAATGGATTCTTTAATTCAAAGGTAAATAAGACATATGGCCCATAATGTGACGTGATCCCAGATGTTTAGGAACCAAAGAGTCTCAAATGTTTCACTTATGGAGGGAAAATGCCTCACACTTGACACGTAAAGCCCTTCAACTGCAGGCTTCAACTTTGAAATCCGCTGATTCCAGATTCATGAAATACGTCTTCTCCCCTCAGCAGGTGGATGAGGGCGCAGCTGATGGTGTTGAGTCACGACGTACAATTAAGCACCCGGGGATACGACATCAGGGTTTCGTTCCTGTTTAAAGGTACACAGTAATGCTGCCAGCAGATGTGTGGAAATACATGAGGTCAGATCTTTGTTGGTTTATTTCTCAGCTCTGTAATGACACTGGTTTCTGTTTGAATTACAGAGTGAAATCACAATAAAGCGTCTTTTCATGACTCAAGGCTGAGGCGTGGAACAGGCTTCTGGATGCAATAAGCTGAAATAACCCATTTGAACTTTATTTTAGCAACCCTTTAATTACTTGCAAATACAGAAAGGGAAACAGCTTTATTTATTATGTGATTTAGATGAGAATGAAAATGAAAACTTGGGGTTTTATTGGCGGTATTGAAGCAATATGCAATGATTTTTCAGATTTATTTTGGACGATGTCAATATTTAAAGTATGTTAAAAAAGTGTGAGAATCTTTCGATGACTGTTGATTTCTTGCTATATTAGATTATACATCTAATTTGAATTGGGACAAAGTATAACAACATTAAAAAAAAAGAAGTGATGTAATGGTTTGCGGAGCTTAATCACAATTAAACAATATTGTTAATGTGAAAAGACACTTTTCCTTGTTGTCCTTACATGCTGAGTGACATTGCAGACCTGTTAACTGTGAAAAGCACCTTCAACATTTTGTCTGTGTGCATCCTTCTTGTGACCCCATTTTGGATGCAGTGATATAAAAAACTAATTAAATAATGTAAATCTATCGTCTTTCGCTGACCTGTCCCAATTGTTTTGTGACAATTTGGTAAAACACATTTCAGAATTTGACAACTTTATGTCATAAATAAAATGTATGTTTGTCACACTTACAAATTATGTATCTCTTTGATTTAAATTTTACACATTGAACAAAACCTTTTTAGAATCGTATTTTATGAGACAGTGAGATGAACGATAGAAGTATTTGTATGTGTGATATGTCTTACTTTGATAACCCCAAAAAGAAGAAAACCCTCAAGTAAAGGTTTCCCTAAAATCAATGTCCCATTAATTCTTATTGATCAGTGAAAAGGCAGAATTATATTGTCTCAGTTTGTATTGTCTGTGTAATGCACTTCAGCCGGTCTGAGCATTACCTGTCATCACCAAATGGAGCAGGGTCATCTGAAAATGGACTGGTCAAGCTCCAGGGAGAGTTAAGGAGTGAAGAGTGCTACTTCAGCTCCATTATTTCTGCTCTTTAGCAATGATGGGTTTGATTTTTTTGACCAGAGGGTTTGTCTCTCATCCATCTACTTCAATACTTACATGGTCTTTAAGAGACAATTTATTTTCTCTCTCATATAGATATTGTGTCACGTACCAGAGGGTTAAATGCATGCTTGCTGCCCTCTAGTGGCTGATGTAGTTATTGGTGCTGCAATGTAGGAAGACAGAGGATGAAGTACAAAGAGAGATAATAATTATGATTTACATCCAAGAGACTTTTGTTACTGTCCTGTAACCAACCAAATCTAAAAGTAGAGTTTTTTCTTCTTTAAAAAAAAAAAAAAAGTCAATATCACCACCGACTGATCCAAATACTTATGATTTAACTTAAATAAAATGTGATAAGTCAAAATACTGACACCACCATTCAACTCATGGTCATCAAAAATAAATAATAAATAATATTTTCAATCATTTTGACCCTTAGTTTAGGAATGTGTCAAAATGTTATGTTAAACTTGAAATTCTAGCAATTTCTTATTTTAGAATAAGTACTTTTATGCCTAAAACTGACCAAGTGTTGATTAGCATCCCAATCCTAAAAACCTAATGACACATTTAAAGTATGTCAGGTGTTACAGTGGTGACGGAAAAGTTGGTAGCATGACGACAATAAGAACAAGTTACATATAATCTGCAGAAAAATGACAAACATTGTTTTCACCCACTTGAGATAAAGAGTATTTACGTAAATCACGTATTCTTCTACTGCTAGTAAACTACAAAGGCTAGTTTCTTGAAGTGAAGAACTTCCCACTTTACCAGTTAGATCGTAAAAATATCACAGCAACTTTCCCACTTCTTTACTAATCTCGAAGGCTCCTTTTCCTCTTGCTCTTACTCTTACGGAACTTCCTCATTGGCAACGTGCCAATGACAAAAATCCACGTCCATCTTCTGAAAGCACAGACATGTGAGGATGGGTCACCCGTAGCATCCTGTGGAAGTGTGAATGCCCACACAACAATAAGAAACTGGTACAATAAAAACAAACGGTAACACATGCTAAAGTTATTACAGTCATGCGATGGGCCCCGGGGGGCTCGTCCATGGCTGGTATGTCAACAATGTACGACGTGCGTCATCCGCCTGCAGCGGAGGTGCTGCTGGGTTCACATCAGGCTGAAAACGTATTTCCATTTGAAAACACCCGGCATGTAGGCGGGGGCCTTGATTATGAGTGATAACAATGCTTCAAATCATAATAGGTCCTACAACTGGCAGCTAAATATTGTGTTATATTTTGATCAATTAATTGATATCTGACATCTGCATTTATAGAAACAGACCATTTAAAATCCATTTAGGCTTGATGCATGTTTGGTATAGGCTTCTCTTGTGGTTGCTGTATCAGACGGTAAGTATATTATTGTGAAACTTGAAGTTACACCATTTCTAAACTGTTTGGTCATAAATAAGAACTTTGTGTTCTTTTTAATCAATCAGTGTCATATTCACACATATGAAACTAATGAAACACATTATAATTCACTCTGGAAAAACTGTGTGAAATAGTTTTGTTCTTGATGATTAAATACAAGTTTTGAATGAAATCATCATGTTTTCCATAAAGTTCAGCCAAGTTAACACCTGTTTTTTTTTTTTTTTAATCATACAGCAATTTAGTTGTTTTACTAAAACTATGATGATCAATTCCATTCGCAAGGCTTACTCCAATGTATCAATGCTGTATAGTATTGAAATACAACATTTTTCTGTTGAATCTTTTCCACACAATACTAAGGTAAAAAAAAAAAGTGAGTATTTTTGCCTTTTTTATTATGCCCTTGTGAACTTTTACTTCACTGGTTTACTCCGATATTAAGTCCAAAACAAAGCCTAGGAATTAGACCAAATCTCCAGCTAACGCTTTAAGCAGTGTGACACCGTATGACGACTGATTATCCTCAAGGACATTCATTATGTTTCCACGGGGAGTTGATTGAAATTAATACAAAGTACAATTAGTCAGGTAAGAATTGATTAATGACCGCAACTAAAACAGTTGTTTTCTCATATGTTTAACACAGCGAGTGGTCGCAGTGACACACAAAGCGGTGATGAAAATTAAATGATTAGGACATTAGTTGTCTTTTTCTTTCTTTCTTTCTTTCTTTCTTTTTTTTTAAATCAGGTTTACTTTGAAGTGAGGCCTCATTGCACCAGTCTTAACATCAGTTTCATCCATTTTCTATACAGCTTTATCTAATAACTATGGGTAAAATCCGGCTGCAGTCACAGGCCAAATACACAGAGAACTATAACCACACACACTCACATTCACACCTATTATCAAATGAGGCTAAAAAGGTACATTAACATTGATAATAATGTAAATGTATTGGTCACATATAAACATATTTACTCACAAGCCTTCTTACATGTAGCGTTTTTGAAAATCACACATAAATTATACATTAAAAACATGAAGATATTTCACCAGGGCAAACAGGAAATCCCAGTGTTACCAATCAACCTCACAGGCATGTCTTTAGACATACTCAGGAAACCTTAGGGAGAACATGCAAACTCCACACAGAATGGGTCAGCTGTATTTGAACCCGCCACCATCATGCATCACGCCTACTGTGGCTTGTTACTCTGCTTCGGAATTCTTTTCTGTTCCCGCAAGTCGGGCCACGTTAGTTCAGGGTGAATCCTCCTCCAGTAAACAAGAGTTCAGTGAGATAATAACAGAGCTTCTCTTCAGATGAAGATACAGCTGAGAGTTGGCTCAGTTAGCAGCGCAGAGAGGAACAGCAGCTCTGAAGCTTGACAAAGATCACAAGTAAAGTCCACTGTGACTTTGTCACTTGGACATGCATTAGTTTTTCATGGTAACCCTGTCCTTGCCTGTGGTGAGCTGAGATCGGCTCCAGCACACCGCGACCCGGCACAGGATTAAGCGCTTTAGATAGAAGATGGATGGATTTTCATGGAATGCAATAATACGTCACTCTAATATGTGTAACTCACAACACTGACAATGAGGATTTTTTGTTGGTTTTCACTCTAAATCTGCCTCATTTGTAAAGACTCAGCGCCTGATTTACTGAGATCCTACGTAAAGTTAACTAAATTGCACTCTCACACGAATCGATCGATTCACCAAGAATAACATCATGAGTGACATTACGTGGGGTTAGGAGTATTCACATGAGTATTTTGTACGCTTTAGACCCTTTACAGGAGCAATCACAAATAATACAAACATTTTCAGTAAAAGGTCAGTAAAATCACATTGTGACTTGTACATTTAACTATTAGCATAAACACCTGACACACATTTTGCACCATCTGGAATAAACGCGCAATATCAATATTTATAAATGTGTTTTTTTATTTTATTTTGCATGTCTGTCAGACACAATCCTCAGTCATGTTAGTGTACGCTTTCATACCGCTTTGTAAATCAGACCCTCAGTGTTACGTGCTATGCTTTACTTTACTACACAATATTAGTCTCTTTACTCTTTGTTCAAAAACAAATCAAAAACATACTTTTCTGACTGAAAGCTATATATTTAAATTCGAAAAGTCTCTCCTGTTGTGGGGAAGATTCCTTCTCGGTTACTGATAATGTCCATTGTTTTGTCATTCATAAACACAAGGTTTACTAAAACAGCAGTGAGCCTGACAAAAAGCCCAGCGACAAGAAATGACTGATGCTCTGCTTGGCATGTTGGCAGAAGGAAAATGTTTGGAGAAGGGCGGGGTAGGGTCCTGAGTGCAACACTGAGGTCTTATCTTGTTTCTGTAGAACTTTTGTGACCACAGTTAGATGTTGGAGATAAGAGCTGGATCTGAGGCTATTCTGTGTGGGAGCCGGGACTGAAAAACATTTATTGCTGCAGCTGTGTCTTTATCTGCTTTACCAACAGGTTCAAAAACGAGCTTTACCTCGGTGGTTCATCGGCAGCTGCCGCGGGGCGTTCGGAGACCTTGTTCGTCTTAACCAGGCAGAATGGGCGGAATGCTGTAATTGTGTAATTTGTGAAATACCAAACTCTTCTGGGGCTTACATTTATGATGCATTTACAAATAAGATCAACGTGTAAACGTGGCCTTAAATACACTGGGAAAGGTGCACACATCGGGAGAAGATTAGATTCACTTAAATCACATTTCTTCTAAAAAAATACCAATTATTTTCGCTGTTGAGCCTGTCAGTGTTTAATTTAATTTACAGTAGTAAGTCATATTAAATATCTTTTCCAAAACATCTTCAGGATGTCACACATTTAAAATATCTTTAAGGCCTTTAACACAAAGCTCAAACCAAATGAGAGACTGTTGATCTTAGGACAAACATGATTATGACAAAAAAATGCAGTCATGCAAACATTTAATCAATAAATCCAGTGATAAATGTTCACATATCCACGTGGAAAACTCTGGAAGGTTCCACATAATGGTAATTGAGCTCATCAAGAGCAGTGTGTCAGACACAAAAGGCTGTGATCAGCCGCTAAATGGCAGATGTTTAAACCCGTCTCCGTGATGTGTGCGAGAAAATTAAAGGAGGGAGAAACTGCCGGGGATGTGATGATCCATGAAGAGAACCAGAAGAAGTGAGACCACTGTTCCTCCGCCAGCTTGTTGTGGATCAGCTTGACGCTTGAAGACTCACCGTCCAGCAGCGTCCAACGTTCAACAGGCTGCATGTAGCCGGAGATCAAGCTCGTCTAGATTACAGTCCTGCAGCCAAGCTTTCAACAAACAAAGGAAACGGCACATTACACCATCCCTCTCTCTGAAAAATTGCAGAGAAAGAGAAAAAAACCCCAAACCCTCTGCAGTTATTTAACAAATACAAGTTTATTTGAAGTACAGACAAGGAAAAATGAAGCACTTTTTCTGGACTTGCACTCCATATGACAGCAATTTGGGAGTATTGTGTATTTTGGCCCAAGCGTGTGGTCTATGATAGATGACAGGAGAGAAAATCACAAGCCGCTGGCTCGAGCACAGACATGCAAATTGCTTTCAGCTGATTGCCGTATTCTCCTTGATATTTATCAAGTGCATTACAGTATTCCTCTTTATTTACAGGCAGGAAGCAGCTGATCGATTCCACCATGTTTTCCCCTCCCCTGGGTTAAAGTACGAACCCATCAAGTGGCCAGTGAGCGCCGTAACATTAAATGCATATCCTTATGCATCTGGTTTCACCACAGCAAATAGAATCCACACACAGACACAATATTATTGGATTTACAAAAACACATTTTAGGGGATTAGTATAAGCAGCTGTTACAGTAAACACACAATTTCTATTTACACATCCAACACACAAAGGAAAACATTTAATTTTGCTTTTGGGCATGTTTTAGTTCACTTGAAGAGAGCTGCACTATGTTCGCTCTATGTTAGCTCAGGTTAAGTGTTTGATGGAGCACTTGTTGTTTAGTGGATTTGAAGGTTAAATGAGTAAACTTCCAATAAGATGTCTTATTGGCGCTTGAGATGGTGGTGGAAAGTCTCTGAAGCATAAAGTCTGAATTTTAAAGGGTTTCACCATTTCATCCATCCGAGTCTAATTCATCTGCTGGTGTGAGGACAAACTGACTCACTACACCATCATGTGGGAGCAAGTGGTATGACACAGACTTTAAATAGGTTGGTCAGCTAGTTGTAGCGTAATAGATTATTCACAAATGATTAAAAAGTAGTTGTCTATTTGGCTGAACCGAAGTGGAACCTGATTCAACCACATTTGGGATCAAGATTTAACCCAATTTAATAAATGTCAGTGCTGTGGAAGTGTAGAAACATTAGAATATATCCTACTAGATTGCAAATTTTATGCGGAAGAAAGAAAAAGATTTAGAGTTAAAGTCAGGGAAATTAAATTGGATTGAATTGGGATTTTGCAACCCGAAAGAGAAGTATGGGGCCCAACTTTAATTCCTATTAAAGAATGATAAATCTGATCTACAGAATCTTCAACACTGGACATGAAATGACGTTACAAAGTCATGTACAGTAAATGGGGTTGACCATAACATGAAGATGAAAAGCAAAAAAAAAAAAAAAAAAACTTCTCATAAAATGAACAATGGAACTTTGAACCAGCTTTGACCTGGTTTATGTTTCTATGTGTATTTTAAATGTGGACTTCTTTGACAGTACTGCCAAAAAGCAAACCAAACAGCAGGGAGATCAGTAACCTCGACTGCTCTCATTCTTGGAGTTTACTTGTCATGATGGGTGATTTAAGTTTATAAAAGCAGTTCTGACGCTCGAGAGGGGTTTTCTGAATCCTGGGGAACTGACCTCATTGATATTATCAAGTTTTGGCTTCAGCTTTCAAAAAGCTGGCTTATCCATTAGGAAGACGTTGAGGATTTTTCTGGGCTCTTGATGAATCTGACCTACAACCTCCTTTCATAGCACTTAAGTGAGTTTGACCCTTCACCTCCCAGAAGTGAGTTTCTTTGAGCAGCTTGTTATTTTGTATGTTGTCCTCCCTGCTGGAAATGACAAACACATGTACACATATCTATGTGAGGGAAAAGAAAAGTTCCTTTTCCTTACTGCCAGTTAGTCATGGCATGAAATGAGCCTCGAACAGAATTACAATGTAGTTCAGGAAAGGACTTCTAGGTGTAATAACTCCACATCTCTCTATGTAACTGGGAAAATATGGCAATTATAAAATAAACGCTCAATTTCACAAGTACAACAGATTTAATTTCTCTCTGATCAGGGTCCAGCTCTTTGCCTCGGCTCTGGATAGGTTTGCAGACTCAGGTCAGTGTCAGAGATCAGCTACTTACCCAATCAGGTAACCAGCACCGGGAGGAAAATTACTTCCTTCCGACCACTTGCGCTCACCTGTAGTGACCCTGAGCAATCAGAGGTGAACAGCGCTCCTAATCACGTAAAAAAAAATAAAAAAAACTCTTTAGGTCAGCACCCGCACATGCACACTCGTGGCCCACCCAGCACTCCTCCAACGACAGGCCAGCTCTCCAGTTCGAGTGTTTAAGCTGTCACATCAAATAGGCTCAATGCAGAGATTACTTGTGCAGGACGCATTGAGTGTTTAGTTTGATGCCGACTGCAATATCCTGCTGTGGTGCTGATCCCAGCAGCTCCGGGTGCGGGGCGGCACAGCCTGGCTGTGTCAAGTCGAGGTGAGGGCTGATCAGCCCAGGGGATGTGTGAGAGGTCAGAAAGGAAACCGGGGAGTGTTTCAGCAAAGACCACTGGCAAGGACCTCCACCTCGCTGTTTGTTTTGGTAGCGGCGTGTGTTCAATATGCAAGAGGAGACATTCTGAACTTGCTGCTGAAATCCCACAACGTTACACCGTGCAAGGTGTAAATAAAAGAGACTTTTATCACAGTAAGACTGTTTAAAATGTTTAACTGAACATGGTAGAAGATTCAGTAGGACTTCCAGTGTCATTTTGCATTGGATACATAAGGCAAGCTGAAGAAAACTAAAAATACACATTACCAAACACTGAAGCAGACACTTTGTTTGAAAATCATGGGCCGATTTAAGGATTTCATGTTGGAAACAAGATTCTTGATGTGTTTGTTTTAAAAATGAAACATCTTCTCATACTTGCATGACGGCAATTTGTGACGGATCTGAACTCGTTGGCAGGCCAATTTTGGCACCAGGACTCCTCAAACTTGGAGCAACGGTGTTGTGATACGTGCAAAATGTGGTTTGGCATTGTGTTGCTGAAATAAAAATTAAGCCTTTGTGGAATTTTTCTGGATGGCAGCATACTGCTCCAAAACCTTCGAGTATTGTTCGACATGGACCAACTTCCAGCCAAGAAGTTTGCTAAGTGTATGTGTGAGACTTTCCTCGCTCTCATAAGTTCAGTTTTGACCCCAAAAATGTTTTTAAACTGTGCAACTCTCAGTTTCTAGTTAATAAATGTATTGATTTCATACAGGTCTTGTTTGCTCACAGGTTTGCAGCTGTTGTGGCCAATTCATTGAGAGATATATGAAATACCACATTTTGTTTATCTGTCGTAATTGACCAAAATCACAAGCCGTGGGGATTAAATAAATATAAGTAACATTATGAAAACACAGACTACACTAAATCTTTCTTGAAGCTTTCACACCAGAAAACAAACGTTCCCAATGGAACGATGTACTCTCATGACATCGGTAGAACTGCTGAATGGTTTGAGAATGACAACAACTAATCTTAAGTGTTAACTTTTATGTGTATGTTTCATGAGAACACTCCAGAAACTGTTTTCTCTCCTCACTGCAGAGTTTACCATCTCAAAGTGTCCTAAGTGAAAACGGTTGAAGCATCAACCAGCGTCTGCGTCTCAGCCAGAAAACTACTTTCTGTTTCATAGGGATGATCGATACGAAAAAGAATGAGGCGCATGAGGAACTAATTATCAAAACAATTTCCCGCCTTACAAGTGCCTGAAAAGCCTCCGATCCGCGCATGGCTCGTGGAAGTGCCGCTGGTTGCCATGGCGCTCGCTGCCGGGGCCGAGGCTCGCCGCTTCCGATAGACGAGCATCTGATCTCAATTACCAGGAATTTGTGAGTGGGACCTGGGCCGGGAGTAACCTGGAAGCATTTATTTTATGGAGGAGATGTTTAGTTAAGCCATGCTCCTGCTCTGAATGAGCCGCGGCCCGGCTCCGGTGATGAATACGACTGGTGAAAGCACTGAAGGCCTGTTCCTGACTTCTTCCTTCCCTACTGGTTCAGGTTACAGATTAGCAGACTTCCTGTCCAGTTGTGGAACGAGCCAATCCGGCTGACGGAGCAGTGATAGGTGCACGGTGCGAGGGGCATCATGCGTTATCTCGGATGGGGCCTGCGACAGAGCCACACGGCGGTGGTCCTCTGAGGGTCATTTGTTAAAGCTGTTAGGAGACGCAGATGATTGTGAAGAAGCACAGACCTCCTCTGGAAACATCTGGTGGTCCTACTCTAAAATAAAAACCTGCAGTGTTTAAAGCTCCTGTCAATTAATGGACGTAAACAATAAATGAAATGACAACATTTAATGAAAAAGATATAAAATAACTTGTTATTGTTATGCCTCTCTTGCAGGAACATCCTAAATATTCGGAAAATAGTACCACAATTACTGAATTTTACAAACTTGTTAATATTGCTGCAGGTGAAGATCTGTGCAGTAACCCGATTATTAGCTTTGACATTTGGTGAAGCTATTGGCTAAGTGTAATTATTTCACTAAACTCTTGTTTACTGAAGTAGCATTGTCATTAAATTACTGCAAATGCACTGTAATTAAGCTATAGAAGCAAAGGATTCTTAAAGTTCATAAGATCTCTCTGAACAGTTCGTCCTTTCTGCTTCTAATAATACAAAACCTGTTAACATGCAGATTTTGAGGCATCTTCTTCCCATGAGCTGATGTAACTTTAGTTGGACGTGAAGACAGCTCTGATAATGTGTCACAACACAATTTCAGGAATAAAGTCATGTGCACATTAACAGAGAAAATGGTTGAACTTGTGTAGTAATCCTGATCACCTGAATTGACTCATCACAATACTACTCAAACTAAAGTGCGCCCCTGGTGGTTAAATACATGTATTGCAGTCAATGCCATAATTTCTTACTGGCAAATGTCATCTTACAGGCCATATTGGACTCTGGCAGGCTGTACATTTGACACCCCTGCTTTAAATGGATTAAATGCTTTATTGGAGGTCTTTTGAAGTAATCCTGATGTCTCGTCCTAATATCCTACATGTTTTTTTAGAATGTTTCCGTTTATAATATTTTGATATTTATTCTACTTTCTTATGTCTGTGCAAAGTGGAGCTGCTGCGATGAATGATGATTAACAAAGTAGTCTTATTACCTTAAAAAGGTTAGTTTTAAAGAAACAAGAAAAATCCTAAAGAGTTAACAATATATCTTTAATTTCCAGTAACTATAGACTGTTCAGTACTTTTTTGAAAAAAAAAAAAACGAGAAAAAGAAGTCACAGTTGTGTATAAGTACTTATTGTCACTGGCCTTGAATGAAGATAATCTGGCTCCACTTCATCAAACATGTACCAATGTGAATGTATATGTACCTTTGCCAAGCGTTCGGAGCTCATGACGGGTTGTGATGTTGTGAGAGGGTCTGACAGTGACGCAGCTGATCACAGGGCCACAGAGTACGTGTCTCCCTGCAAGCCCATCAGGGCTTTTTACTCTCTACCACATGGAGCCAATTGTATCATTGTCTAATATAATAAAGGCCCCAAAAGTCCCAAACCCAAAGTATGTTTGCGCGTTGCTTTAGGGGTTAGTACTTTAAAAGTGAAAATGTAAATGTTGAAGTGAATTTGTAGCTTTGCGTTGTCTTCGTGCCTCTGAACATGTGTTTGTTTGACAGAAGTCAACCAGCATTCAAGATCCTCCCCTCCACTGATGGTTTCCCAATGAAAAACAGTTTTTATACATTTGCATGGGAGTTGTCCCAGAGTTGTGTGTTTGTCTCTCTTGTTCAAGCGGGCAACCCTGAAGCAGGTTTAGTGCATACCATGCCATCTCAGTTTTATATGTTTTTTTTTTGACAGTTTAAACCTTAAAAAAAAAAAAAAACAACAGTTTAGAGAAAGGGAAAATGAAATATTTCATATTTTATTCATGATGTTGGTCATACTGAACAATGAAAGATAATAGGTGATACATTTAATGGATGGCACTTGATGAAAAGTCAAGAGATAGGAAAAAAAAAAAGGCTTGATCAAAATCAAGGAAAACCGTGTCCAGATCAAGAAGAAAGGATTACAGAGAAGTAGAGGTAATAATACTCAAGAGAAGACAAATGGCACTGGTGCAACACTTACATAGTCAGAGCTGCTTGTCGTTAGGCTACAAATCGTGTGTAAACACAGCGCTGATTTGCTACGATGCCATATAAAGTACACAGAAATGCATGCTCATGATAAATACAGTTGATTGTGTCTTCAGTTTGCTTGCTTTTTACAGATACTCTGCTAAGAATGACACCACGAGTCCTATCCAGTTCAAAAATTTCCTCATAGAAACCGTATCATTTCCATGTTTGTTTACTTGAGTTTGCCCTTGAGTGATTGGATGGAGTCCTCACAAGAATGAATTGAGAATATTATCAAACTTAACCGGAGAGTCACAACAAATAATTATGAATCAATGTGGGATAAGATCCGTCACATTGGAAAAATAAGCGATTCTGAGAAGGTTGTGGAACTGTGGCACACATTGTATTTTTGGGTTATTGTTGTTATTTACGTTATTTAGTATATGTCTGTTTATGAAGCAGTACAGGACATTAATTTATTGATGACATATGTACAGCATCGTTCAGATATCATTATCACTGTCATTTGTATTAAGATGTGTATTTCTTGTGTGTGTCCATGTGCAGTGTAAGTTGAACATTTAGTTTTATTATTTGAGTTATTTGGTTCCTATCTGCACTTGTTTGGAGGGGAACAGTTAGTAGGGACACACATGAGTGAGTGTCTTTAGCTGGGTTAAAGGAGGGTTACTGTAGCCTGAAGTGGGACTTGCTGTAGTTTTAATTAAAAAAAGAGAGAGAGCGAAATACCCAAACCTTGTAGCACACTTATTACCCACCGAACTGGTGAACACACACACTCAAACAAAGAGGGTCACAATTGCAAGACCAAGAAAGGGAAACAACACGAAGAGCATCTCATCACAATGAGAGCAGCGTCTCTGCAAAAGGCTGAGGTGTTTGACACCTCCTTCCAAAAACAAAACAAAACACAGTCATAAACAACGTAAATGTTTTCAGATGTTGTAAATGACATGAATCTATAAGCATGGACTCTTTACAGCATTCTGTACAATATACAGTAATATTCAGTGTGTTGCTTTGTGTGTTTGCCATCATCAGTGAGTGATGTTAATTTGCATCAATCTTTAGTAGATCAAGATTGTATAATTCAATGATGCATTTCTACTCAAACGAAATCTAATGACATTACCCAGTGAAAAAAGTTCAATGCAGATTCAAGTGTGGCTGTAAATGTTGAGTTCAGTTAATCAATCAGTTGGAACCGAACTGAAATATAGACACTAGTTAGTTTTCATAGAGGCAAGTTTTCTGGTTCAAATCCTGATGGCTTCTGGCTATCAGTCCCTGAGGTCAGCTTCTCTTGTAATTGCAGTAAATAAAAACATGTTGGTCACAAGATCTTCGTCGGCACCGTGAGCCCCTCGTCGCAAATCTATCCCCCAAAAATCCCTGCTTCCCAAAAAACTGCAAGACTTTGGAATTTATAACTACATTTGTCACAGCGTTTTTCCACATAAATCAAACATGTACTGGTGTTTTGTATTATCATGTTGTGTTGCACAATATATAAACACCCTGCCTCTTTACAGATTACCGGGGGAATTTTAGTTAAAAACAGCATCATCACAATTAACTATGTTATTGGAGCCAAATGTGTATGAGTCAGGCTTAGGTGCTCCCAGTGCTCTGGCCTTTTTACACTACATGCAAAAATGGTCTGAGATCTGTGGGAGGAGCCAGATGTGGAGTCATTCATCAGCTGTCAGGGAGCTGGCACGGTTCAACTTAGAAAAACACAGTGAGTCCCCTCACTATAATGTAATCGCTCCGCACGCAGACCACATTTAAAGTGTTTGGAGTTTCATGCGAGGCAGACTCGCCCTAAACGTTCAGGCTGCATCAAATGCAAGTAACGTTCATCACTTCAACAAAAGATACTATCATACGATCTCAAAAAAGACGTAATATTGTGTGAGACATAGATGGTCAAGTGCAAATTATATGAAAGTTATGTTTGACCAAAAACTGTATAAAGTCGACTTATCTAGTGGTGAAACCACAACTAACAAACATTGGCGTTGTTGTAACATATTGTTGAGAATTGAATCACCAAAGTTTTCCTCAGAACTGAAAATCACGTTGGGTCACTTTGTTTGGTAATGGCTTTGTTTTTCATAGACACACCTGAAACTTTGTCCGTTTTTGTACGTGAGAGATGGATGCTGGTGATGGAGTTATTGTGGCTGTGTGTATTTCCTCGATATGCTTGTGAGCAGGTTCAAATTCCACCTCCACATGCGATAAGTGTCCTTGGGCAAGACGCTGAACCCGTAACTGCTCCCATTGGAGTGTGAATGTGATGAACAATATAAAGTGCTTTTGGGCTGTTTGCACAGCTGTAAGGCACTATATAAATGAAATCCATTTACCATTTTGATGCTCATCCCACAAATGCATAGTCAAATGGGATCACATTTAAGATAATCTGTCAAACACAAATGTCCAGTTTGAATTTATGAAATCAATGGGATTCGCAGTGAATTCATATCTAAATAATTATAACCTCCCATGAGTAGACCGCTTACACGTTTTGCTTATATATCTTCATAAACGTGACTCGGCTCCCCCTGCTCATTACAATGGTTTAGTCTGAGAGTTCAAAAGCAGCTGGTCTGATGTGTCCCACTCTTTTGTCCCTGAAGCCGACTGAAGAAACAAGGGAGGCCTGATTACAGACATTTCATTTGTAGTCTTCACATTGTGCTGCTGGTGCAATTACAGAAGACTTTTAAGGTCAAGTTGCCGTGAAGGTGATTCACCGTTAAGAAGCTACAGTTTAAATAGTGACATCAGCTGGCTGCGTTTAGATACTGCAGGTGAAAAAAAACGACCACACAGTAGTCTTAATGGAAAATCTGTAATATTCCGTCATTATCAACTGGATAAAATGTTTCATATGTGTATAATGACTTAAATGAGCCCTAAACTTGTGCAACAAGAACATTGTTTAGTGAGGGACAACGTGCAACCATCAGTCATGTAATAACTTCGGCCTTTTCAATGCAGTAAAACCCATAAACACAATACATTTCCAATAGTGTAATAAACTATTCAAGCCATTATCTGAATAAGAGTTTGCCAATAATGTAAAACGCCATTACATGATTCATGTGGTGTCAAAGAAATCCTCAAAAATAACAAAAAGAGGTAAAGTGGATGGGATAGTCTTCATATTCCTTCACTGAGGATACACACTCTGCAACTCTCGCTCAGTTGTGGTTATAAACAATCATTTACTATTTCATTACATTATTGGCTTTAGCACAGTAATTAAGATGTGAAAATTGTCCTAAAACATTCCTGGCAGTTTGTCTCCACTGTTTCGTTGCTGCTTCTAATAACACAAAACGGGCTGACGTGCAGATTTTCGAACATCTTCTTCCCATTAGCTGATGTAACTTTAGCTGGACTCGATGACAGCTGTGCTAATGTGTCACAACACAACTTCATTCATACAGTTATGTGCACATAAGGAATTTCCTTCTGGGATTGATAAAGTTATGATATTTAAGTAGCTTAACAAATGAAGCCCTTTACATTTGTGACTTTTATCCAAATCATAATTCTACATAATAAAAACTGTTGACGAATCTGAAACTGACCAAAATTTCATTGCACTTCACAACTTATAATTTTTTTTTTAAACCCTTTGAAGGTCTTCAAACAAGCTTTCATAATCCTGCAAGAAATGTTTTTCTGATCAGAATTATAGTATGTTGAACACCTCTTGTCCAGACAAATCATACCTGGTCTCCATAATCATCTCTGTTCACAGTGGAGCGACTGTCATGAACGAATGGATGATGAATAAAGTTTGTGTCTGTCCTGAGTAATGCACTAATGCACAGATTTGACACACATGAGATTTTCAGGTCAAGTTAAAAAGTGCTCCCACCCCAAGGATCACACACTCTTAAAACCAAAACACTTATTCTCTTCCTCTCTTTACAAATGTTAATAATGCCCACAAATATCATCCTCTCTTGATTTGAGGATGATCAGACCAGCGGCATGGATAGTTTGGTAGGGCTGTCATCTCCGAATCGGAAGGAAGGTTGCAGGTTCGATACCCATCTCCACCTGCCCACATGAGCAAGACACTTGCGCCATACAATTGCGACAGCGCCTTGCATGGCCTCTGATGGCATGTGAGTGGGTCAACATGAATAATGATGTAATGATGGGCTGCTCACACAGTTGAAAAGCGCACTATTTACCTCACAGGAAAACATTGGTGCATTACATAAACACCCCACCCCATTCCCGAGAAGCAGCTCCACAACTGTCTAATGGCACGAGGCCAAGGCTGCTTCATAAATGTGATCTTTCTACACGTCACTACAAGGATCAAACCACAGCCCATTGATATTCGTGTGATTGAAATTGTGTTGAGGAGGCGGTTCTCAGGATTAACATCATTACTTTCAACCGGTTCTTCTTTCGTTTTCACCAGGTATGGTAGTCAGCTCCGTTCTACTCGCTTTACCTGGATTAGCACCTGTGAGTTAATCCTGCTTAAATAACCTGGAATCAAACCGATGTACAGACCTCCAGGGCATGACATGCCTTGACATTAATCTGACAGTTGGGTGTTTGATCCCCATCATGTACAAAGCAGGTGAACACCTTCTGTTTTGTTCTGTATTGTACTGAAATGTTTTGTTTCATATCTTTACACTAAACTAAACTAAACTAAATCTACAGACACCAACAATTTCCAGTCAAGATGTAAAATTCCTATTTTGAATGTAAGTGGATTATATATAGATATAAATATATATATATATAGGTGTGTCACTGCTATGTTACTATATGGATTAGTTCTGAATAACTCCTTAAATTCAAGCGGCTCTGAGGTGATTAACGTGAGTAGAAAGAAAAGAAACAAATCAGATGCAAATCTGTTTTGAGTTTTTAGCTTTTTCAACCCCCCCTCCTCCAATCTGTGATTTCTGGAGAGATATTGACTTCTTTGAAGATCCATTGAAATGAAACCACATGAGAAGTTTAGAGGGGAAAAACATTAGTATTTGTCGGAGGAGTTAACAACTCACAGACATCTGAAACGTGACCCTGGCTGCACAATGTTATTTGGAGATGTCAGAAGCTTGAAAAGATAAGAAACCTTTGATATATAATTATCTTTTTAAGAAATGCAGTTTATGTCAGCCTGTGTTGAATTCATCATTAGTAAACAATTTCAAAAGCAACTCAAGTTGTGAAATCAGGAACACTACTTCCTGCTCAAATGTGGCATCAAAACAAAGCACATCAATTCTTAATATACAGTGTATGCACTTAAATGCAAGTGAAGCTTCTGTGAGTGTTTAGTATAGTATACATCCGGGACAGATCACAGGCAAAACACAGAAAGACAGACTATCGTTTTCAGATTGGAGTCATTTAGAATCACCAGCCAAGCTAATAACCGTGTATTTGCACTGTGAGCGATCACCTGGAGAAAATCCATGGAGAACAGACAGACTTATCACATTTAGGTTGGAAGCCTCAAACCCCACCACCATGTAACATTATCAAATATAGAATTTAGATTTCTACAAGAGTGTTTAACTAAATCTAAAGCCTGAAGACTTAAAGTTAAAAGTATGTTCATGTTTTACGTTCTGCAATAAAGTCTCTTATTTTACAACAGAACAAAATAATTCATGATCATTTTCCACTGTATTGAAATCTGTCTTTATAACTTCTAAATACAGTAGCAATATCTACTCATGAATAAGCTGAGTTTTCACCTGAAATTTTCATAATCCTACTTTTAAGTGTATGACTATTACTCGCAAAAATTCATTCATTTTCTATCAAATGTGAATGTCATCATGTGCATCATAGAGTAGTGGTTAATGCTGTCTCTTCACTGCAATAGTATGAGTAAGATTATCTGGTCAGTGATCGGTGACTCAAACGTTTCCTCAATGAATGTCTAACTGTCTGTTTGTCCTGTGGAGGACTGAAGACCTGTCCATAATGTATCCTTCCTTTGAATATAGTAGGGATTGGCTCCAGGGCTCTGAAGCCCTTGGTGGGATAAAGGATAAATGGATAGATAAGTATAGTCGTACAATTTTTTTATTGTATGAGGAACAACCTCAGCTTCTCCATTGCTGAATTCTGACATTGAACATTAGATAAAGTCAGCCGCCACATCTCTGTCACCAAATATTTCATGTTTGATACAAAGGAGGAAGTGAAAATTAATAATGAGGAATGTTGATGAGGTCTTGGATATTTTCCATTTATTGGTGTAGGTAGAATTTGCAAAGCAAGCCGTCTTAACGCAACGTGTAAGTGTGGTTACGCCAAATTACCAGCAGGGGGAGGTGATGCTCTTTGAAAAGACCACTTGGTCTTAACCTGTTTCCTTTCACGTCAACCATCAAAATGTAATATAACAACAATGCTCATGATTTAAATGGTTTTTTTTTTCATCAATAAAAGCAAACTGGGTATATTGAATGAATGAATGAATGAATGAATGAATGAATGAATGAATGAATCTTTATTTCCAAAATACAAATAGAAAAAAGGAAGAAAGAAAAAATAAACATTAACATGAATAAAACCAAATCAAAGAAACCACACAATCCACTTGATGTACATTTGAATGAACGAAAAGGAGAAGAAAGTATGAACTTATTTACTCCTACCTGTCATATTGAACAGTTGGCAACAGATGGCAACAGCTTCCTCACCCGTTCCAGCTGGAATGATCAGATTTAAAAAGGTTGTCTCTGAATATCTCTGAAGTTGTCTCAACTGTCTCTGCACAAACAGAGTGACACTGTGAAGTCCTTCTATAGTTGACTCTAATCTGAGTGAGGATGAAAGGTGAGTCCTGAAATAAACTTGACAAACTTTTTACCAAATCTTTTGTTTTCACCTGAAATTACAGTGATATTGTGATGAGTTTCTATTTCATTTGGGTGATCCTGTTGCTGCCAAAAGGCTCATCATGTGCACGTGATTCAAAAGTTGGTGAGTTGTTTTCTCATCGCAACAGAGCACATGTTGATGGCTTTAACTTGTTTTATGATAATCTTATTAGTTTGGACATTTATTAAATAATACATGAATTTTTACAAGCGATTGTCTTTTTTTAAGTCACAAAAAACTCTTCATTGATCACAGCTATCATAAATAATAAAAGAGTTGTGCTCTTGAGTAAACAATTTATGTATTACTTGAAATGTTCTCCCAAGGACTGTCTTCATATTGTACATGAAGCAGTATTGTACTATGAGGGGTGAATGTCAGCTGTGTGTTCAGCACCGACACTCCCACATCACCTGATTTGAATACTTCATTTGAAGTATTCAAATCAGGTTTAGTTAGGTAACTGCTTCAGTGCTTTACTTGAATTAGATCTTGTCACAGACAGAGTAAATCGTTTGAAATGTCTCTGTGAATAGATGTGTAATGACATATTGGATTGAGTGGTAATAAACTATATTGAGAAATCGCGTTTATTATTTATGGGTGAAGAAAACTCATGCATGTTCAGGGTCAATGTGTGAACGCCACACACCAACATGAGACCTCATATCAATTATAATTATCTTTCTGTTTTTCAGTGAATCCATGTTGTTACTACCCTTGTCAGAATTCAGGAGTGTGTGTGCGGTTCGTGAACACTTCAAATGTGACTGCACACGTACTTGCTCCTGTGGAGACAACCGCACTGTCCGTAAGTATGGACACATTTCTGACTTTATGGTCTATTAACCTAAGCTCCGCACTCCTCTAGTTTGACCTGAGATCTTCATGCATGTGTTTGATTGGTGACTCTAATTTGAAAGTGAGTGTGTGATTATATTTGGCCTCACCTGCACAGTCAGCCGGGATAGAAGCTGTTTTCCGGTATAGCTCAGTTAAATTGACCGTGAGGGGCCGGCTGGTGTGGTGAGAGGATTTATTGAATAGGTGATGCTGCCATGACTCAGCATTTATAATTTCAGTGCTTGTTGAAGATCGATCGGAAGTTGTGATGTTAAGAAAATGTGGAAGTGAACTGTAGAAGTAAGGCTGGCTGGGCTCTACCACCCCCTGCATCCTGTCGCTTTCTCATGGTTAACACACTGGTAAAAAAAAAATTCTAGTAGATTTACTTTAAATAAAAAGAAACTTTTTACACAATTTCTTGACTAAGCAAGGTTGTTCTTTGTTTAAACTATTTCCTTTTTGTTTCTGCTGTCTCAGGATTCTGAGATTCATCTGTATAAACTGGCATGTATGTTTGATAGATTGTTATTGTCTATCTTCCACTAATAAAGCAATATCCCCCATACTCTTTGAATATCTTTATTTTATCTGTCTGGAGTGCCTGGGAACGCTGATGGCTTATGGACATTGTAGTATTTGGTGTTTTGAAATACCGAATTGAACACACGAAAGATACCAAGATAGTTTTTTTGTTTTGTTGATGAATTTGTAAAGATTCCTATTCATGTTGTTTGTTTTGCATTTGAATAAACCACAGTGACACATTAAGTCACATTTTGCCAAATGTGAATGTTATTTTATTCAGTTGTTTGTTTACCGTGTTTAGCACTATGATATGACAGTATGTCATTATAAAAAAAAAAGGAAAGCCCCTAATTTGAGAGTGGACACACCATTATTCGCCCTGTGGCATATGCAGGCCATAGTCTAAATGCCATGAGTGGTTTCAGCTAATGTGACTTTGCAAAGTGTGCTTTTCTTCAAGATTAACCACAAACACCACTGTACGTGTGAATGCCTCGCTTGAGAGACAACTGACATTTTGGAAAAGGCCTTGTGCATCGTTATCAGACTGGCCGCATAAAATTGTACCCAGCACGCATGCACGCAAGCACGCAAGCACGCATGCACGCACGCATGCACGCACGCATGCACGCACGCATGCACGCACGAATGCACGCATGCACGCATGCACGCACGCATGCACGCATGCACGCACATACACATACACATACACATACACATACACATACACATACACGTACACGTACACGTACACGTACACGTACACGTACACGTACACATACACGTACACATACACACAAGTCAAACCTGTGCATTTAAATTAATTTTAATCACTTTTTGTTTTGCTCCAATATAGCAATGCACCAAGTCATAAAGCTTTCACAAAAGGTGACAAACGTTGCATTGAAAACTTTTCTAGCTTTAGAGAAGCTGCCTTTTGAAGTGCCAATAGTCAACACTTCGTTCAACCAATTTAGCTTGGGTGTGGACCTGCTTCCATGTGCAGGACCTCATTAACTGCAGGCAGGATTTCTATGCACTGAATTCCAATTGTTATGATTAAAGTTGATTTTTTTCCCTGCCCCGAGTCATAATACAATCATTCTGAAAATGCACATTCATGTGTAATTAACAGGTGATTAAAGCTCAGGGGGTGGGGTTGTCTGTTCTCCAGGCTCCTCATTAGGAGGGACGTGGAAGTCGACAAAGGGACACCACTTCGTGTTGAGACACACCAACTTCTTCAGAGTGGAAGTTTTGATGATGTCAAAGCCCGTCTCTCCTCCAAAGGTGCTGGGCTTCCAGTAGTCAGGGGAGCAAATGGGGTTTCCTAGCAAGCCCTTCAGGGAGAAGGGGGCACCCATCTCTATCATGCTCGGTCCGAATATGCTGCCGGGTTGAGTTTTCTCCAACAGCAGGCCGGGGTAAAACTCCAGAGCGTCTATGTCGCCATAGAGCTCCTCTAAACCTCGAGCCATTTTCACATCATCTGTTTGGAAAAAAGTAAAATCAGGTAAATGATTAAAGGGTTACACTTGAACTATGTTCTCTAATCCAGTGTGTACACTAATGTGGTCAGACCACACCTCTAGATTTTAAGTGAAAGTAAATGTCAATTATTTAGTTATAATCTGGTTTTAATGTTTGGCATCCTGACATTGAATCCCCTCACTTTACATGTATTGTATTATCACATGTTCTCTCTGTATATTGGTGTGTTTTAATCCTCCCTTGTTCTTTTATAGATAACCGTGTGGGAGGTTTTGTTCAATTTTCTGCAGTATATACAAATTGTTCTAACTTCTAATTTACTTTCATCGGGGTCATGAGTCAAATCACTACAAGCTGCAAGATAAACTTACATTTGTGAGAAGAGCCATGGATTCAGAGAGATTTCATAAAATCAGCATTTCATAATTCATAATTTCCCATGTCAGATTGCAGATATTCTTATATCCTCTGCATCTTACCTACGTGTACAACATAACATAACAAAAGAACAAGCATCGTGATCGCAGCTCACCGGTGAATTCAGAGAAGGACGCATAAGGCTTCAAATTAAACTTCTTTCTGTATTCATTGAAAGGCCGCATGCGAGTCGTTCTGGACTCTTCAATGACCTTCTCCGATATGATAAGCAGCGATTCATGGGAGTTACGACCTCCTCCGATCTACAAATAACCAAAAACAAAAGGACACACACACACACCACACACACACACACACACACACACACACACACACACACACACACACACACACACACACACACACACACACACACACACACACACACACACACACACACACACACACACACACACACACACACACACACACACACAAACAAACAAACAAACACAAATCAAGCTTGTTTAACAAATTTGACCGTAATCACTTTTTTGCACCAATATAACAATATAACGTAGTGATCTGGATCGTGAGTGTGGACTCTTTGCAAACATGAATAGGACTATGTAAGCCTCTTATGATGATGGAAGATTGTATCTGAGCATACGGACACTCATTTAGGAAGTACTGCGAGGGGAAGTCTTCACTGGTGTGGTCATTTAATAAGCTGTTTCTCGGTTAACAGAATGAGTCATATCGCAATCTTGTACGGCTGACATCACGAACACAAGTTTGACTTCCCTTAAACCAGGGGTGTCCAACCTCGATCCTCGAGGGCCCCTGTCCTACATGTTTCAGCTAGATTCAGGTATGCTGAAACAGGGAGAGAACTAAAACATGCAGGACAGGGGCCCTCGAGGACCGGGGTTGGGCACCCCTGCCTATAGGCAGCACTCAAGCAGGGAAATGCTGAACATTTTTCCAGTCCATTGCAGGATTAACACTACAGCAGGCAATAACTTTACCACCTATAGACTGAACACCAAATAAATACCCAAATAGAACCCCTACATGCACGTCCGTAACACTCAAACTCTACAGGGAGACCAAGAGGTTCAAATCAGGGGTATTCTTGTAGTGAGACAATGGTGCTAAGCATTTCAACATCCTACTGTAATTTCATCGTTTACATTTCAGGGGCATTTTTCATTATCAACTAAGTGTCAAGTCTTACACAATTATACTGAGTCTCATCTGTTATCTGCGGCATGATTATCCCCATTTGGAAAATATGTACTACTAAACCTGATCAGCCTTAACTAAACTCCTAATAGTGGACTTTTGTGTAGTATTACCTGTCCTGCAGGCTGTCGAGAAAAAGCCTCCACCAGTTTCTCCACACCGTAATGCGTGAGGATGGAGGTATTGAACAAAAACTGCGAGTAGGTGAATTCTGTGCCGTTGATGAGGAAACTGTCGGGCATGAGCGAGTGCCAGTGGTAGAGATGGTTGAACTCCAGGGCGATGCGATTACCGTACTGGAACTGCTCCTCGAACAGTAGCGCAGGATCGAACTTGAGTTTCAGTCTGTAGCCACTCAGTTGCTGCACATACTCCTCGATGATGATCTTCATAATCTCACCTGTTGGTAAAATTGGTTGATGTCTTTAATGAAACATTTCTTGTCTCATGTTCAGATGTAAGTGATTATTTAGGTCTGATTGTGACAATAAAGAAGTTTCTTATCACATTAAGTGAGTTGAATTCAGAAGCCTACGTGAGGCTACAAACATGAAGCTAAATGTGACCAACAAAAGTTTGTTTCAGATCAGATGTTTGGCAGAATGAGAATTTCATCCATATGTCCATACACCTCCATTTAATTCACAAAAATATGTGCTTCAATTAAAAAATATATATATATTGCTGCTGCTGTGCCACCCTGAAACGTGACCACACTTTGAAAACCGCAGTTTTATATCATCAACATTTTGCAGTTGCAGTATTTAACAAATTTAATGGGTGTATGTTGATAATATCAATTTTATTTTGAAATCCCTGCAAGCCGTGGGTTTTAAACATATCCAAGCCAGGTGGGCTATTCTGGCATAGTATTGTTATTCACCTCCTTCATAGCTGTACTGTTTTTCAGGCATCAGCATTTCAAACCTGAAATAATAGAAATTCTTTTTCACATTTACAATCATCCGAACTTCACAAGGATTGTTTGCTCAAGGTGTTTTGCTCAGCTCGGTGATGACAAATGGTCGAAGTATTTTGAAGAATCTCCCACCTGCAAACCTTTACCTCCTGCAAGACTGTACATACTGCCCAAAGACTTTAAATGCCATGCAAATACTTTCCCAACAATGTGCAAATATTGTACAAATGCTCAGCAGTTACGGTGCAAATATCACAAGAAAGCTGAAGTTCATGCAGCTGAGAAAAACCCAAGCGACTGTGTGTTTTAGTTTACGTGAAATAGTGTAAATTGTTGACATTATCGATGTTTTTCTCATTTACTGTAAGTGAGATTTTTGTGAATGAATATTTAAAAACATTTTCACACTGCTCAACAGTCAAACCAGCACTAGACTAGTACAACTATTAGGCTTTATTTAAAATGGGTATATCTGGTTATTGAGTATTTTATACAAGTGTTACACATTTTTTCACAATTAAGCGGAAGTCAGCTTGCATATCATATTTATTATCACACAGTATCAGCGACAGGAGAAATATCCTCATCCGCTAATATATTTAACCACAAATTTAACATTTCGCTGGACTGCTTCTTATTCACTGTGAAACAGCAGGAAATGCTCTCAAGCCAAAGCTTGAATAGCAACTAATAACAGTCATTATTATTTTGTTGTGTTGGTTCCTGATGTAATTTACATTGTCCCTTGCATCACATTGCCTCATTTGAGTGGCACAATAATACATTTCTTCAAAAATAAAAACATTTGCAACAGTTTTTGCAATATGCACCATAGTACGCTCGTTATCATAGCATGTAATGTGTTTAGCCTCTCAACTCCTGACTGGTTTTTTCATGTTGTTCATGCAAGAGACATCACAATTCCCAACATTTTCCATTACCAAATCCACTCACCGATGATAATGAGCCGAGTGGTCTGGAAAAGCTGCTCATCATCCCAGGTGGGATGCTCAGCCTTCAGGATATCACAGACCCTGTTGTGCTCCCTCAGCCAGATGGTGGCGTACATGGTGAGACCCGGCAGGAGGCCAAACACCTCGTGGCCGATGGCCAGGCGCTGCTCAGGGGGAACACTTTTGGGGTACTGCATGTACACAGGGACCTCGTCTGTTGTTGGTGGGAATATTTCACCATTTATCAGCTGAGGAAGAAGAACAAGAATGAAGGTCAATTTCATTTTCATCTGTTGGACAACCCTTTCTCTTGTCTCTATTTTCATAAAAGTGACATTTCTTGTCAGTCTGCTTTCCAAATCATAGAAAATACAACGGCCTCACTGATCTGATACGTGGAGCAGTTGTTAGCGCTCTCGCCACATGCCCTGGGGGACCCTGAGCAAGACCCCCCCTCAAAATCAGTCTAATCACGTTTGCAATGATAATTAAGTTTGTACTCATGCTGTCAATTTTCACCTTTATCAAATTAAGAGACTGATCCAATGAGAATCTTTGAAAAACATGTTGAATTGCAGGCTCACGCAAATAGCTTGTGCTTTAGTTTGAAGGTGATCAACTAAAAATAACATACACTGTGTGCAAACAGGAATTTTCAAAATTCTGAGTTTGTGTGCATTGAAATCTGTTCACACGAGGACTACAGTCTGGGAACTCTATCACTTCTACTGGCTTGTGATTTTAAGATCTTGGTGTTTGAGGAAAAAAACACCATGCTCTCTTACAAAGTCAACCTCTTGGGAAAATGAAAAGCACCAGATGAAATTCAGAAAGAATACAAGGCCTTTAAAGGGGTACAACACAATAAACATTTTAAAATAAAGTTCACATCTAATGGCCATGCGGAGTCAGTGTCTAATGTAAAAAACATGAACAATGCAAATGTTTTCTGTATCTGTCCAATATAATCCTCAATTCCACCAGTTGTGTGTACAGTAAGTAAATCCTTTTTACAAATAGAAAAACATTATTTGATTACCTGATATTTCAGTTTTCCATCCACAAGAAGACGAAGTTGAAGCTGTCTCACCAGATTGTCTCCGTAGATGTTGCTCGCATCGACCTGAGAAATTGAGGAAAAACATAAAGTTTCATTGCTCAGTCCTCTGTACTGCTCAGTCAGGCCGGGAAGGGGTTTTAACCTGGCTCTCAGTGAATGGTATCCTTGGTAGTTTTGCTGAACTTAAATTGCTGGGAAAGGAAGCACCACCAATGACACCACCTACAATCTACATAAACAAAGCCTAGGTTTGTTCAAGTTGGTAATATTATGTAGGATTTGGGACGACACAAACGTTTCCAAGAAATGTGCTGTCAGTCACTGCTCATTGGTCTAAAGTTAAGCTTTATTTTTTCACTATGTGTCCACTAAGTATTGTGTCTCTCACCCCATGTCCTAAAGCTTTGGTGAAACCTCCTTCCACTCCTTTGTCTGTCTTGAAAAACTGGTGTGTGAAGTGTTGAGCCATAAAGGCAAACATCAGGTTGGTTCCCTGGGGGTCCGGTCTGAACTTCTTTCTTTTGAAAAACCTCTTGACCAACACTTTGGGTTCAGGGAGAACAGCTTTTCCTGCAGAGAGAGACACGTGTGACACTTTCCTCAAACCGAGACTCACGGAGACTCGTTGGCGTGGCTCTCACCTTTAGTGCCCATGGGTAAAGGGCAGTCTTCAGGTACAGGAGGGAGGATCCGGGTGTAGTAGGAGGTGTTGTAGTATGACTCCCAGTTGAGGTATCCATATTTGGTATTGTAGGTTGGAGGGCTTGGAATCAGGTGACTCCTGACTTTAGGAAGATGGTGAACGTTAACAAATTTCCTGATGATTTCAAAGGTTTTCTTTCTATAGTGCAAGGACTGTGAGCTATGACGTGCCAAAGTGATATAAGCCTATGTACAAGGCCGTCCCTGATTCCTTCACTGTTTGAGTTAGGGTGTGTCGAACATCTCTCAGTTAGGGAGGCTAAAACATTCTCTACTTTCAAAATCAGATTTTTAACTTTACTATTTGTTAACGTTTACATTTCAAACTACCTCAGTCAACCAGGAGCATTTGCTTAGTGTGTTATAGGTTTAGACTTCTGCAAGATCAAATTCAATTCCCTCCTCTCTTCACTCCTTATATCTCACTTTTGCATGTCACTAACCTTTTGTCTCGCTCCTCTAATTCGTGCTTTCTTCTCGAGTATCCATAACTGTAGACCTGGAACCTTGAGATCTGTTGTCCCCCACATAATTGACGTGACATAAATATAACTATATCGGACTGCACCAAACTGATTTAATGAAATTAAACCCCAATTTATTTAATTGAACTGATTTGTCAGTGTGCTGATTGAGGAATCCTCGTGGTTTGAATAATTTCACCTACCTGTCAGCACTAATCTCATGAATACATCTCTCAGGAAAGAGTTGTTGACCATGTCCCAGAACCAGTAGAAATGACTGAGAATGTACTGGACCGTCGTAGGGCTTGGCTTCATCGAGAGACGAACTCTCGTCCTGAACTCCGCTGCACAAAACAGATCAAATAAACACGTTTAAACATCTTAAGGGAACATATATCAATATTATACAATTTCAAAATTCAGTGAAATCGTATTCTTGATTTACTGAGACTTTTATCTGTGAACTTCAATATTTAGTACAATGGTTTGTGCACTGACAGCACACTTGACAACTTTATTGCAATGTGAATGATTCTTCATATACTTTTGAAAGTAAACTGATAATTTGATACCAAAGTTTGTATCAATTTAATCAATGGCTTTGGTATGTGTGGCAGAGAGGTGATTAAACCCCTGATAGGAATCAGGTGTGCTGCCTCACCTCTCCGCCCATAAAAGGAGGAGCCGCCAGACACTTGGTGTGACAGGCGGGAGCACAGAGACACATGGAAGAGCCTGAGAGAGGCTATGCTGCTGTGTGGGTTTTCGTTTAGTGATTCTGTGGGGGAACCTAACGGTGGCATATTCTACTGCTACAGTATGATTTTCAAGAAGTGAACTCAAACAATCAATGTTGATGCAAAAATGCAGAAGCACGGGATTGATGAAAAAAAAACAGGAATACCATCAGGTCAAACTAGAGGAGTGCGGTGTTTAGGTCAATAGACCATGAAGTCAGAAATGTGTCCATACTTACGGACAGTGCAGTTGTCTCCATAGAAGCCAGTTTGTGTGCAGTCACATTTGAAGGAAGTATTCCCGAACCGCACACACACTCCTGAGTTCTGACAAGGGTAGTAACAACATGGATTCACTGGAAAAACAGATAATTACAATTTATATGAGGTCTCATGTTGGTGAGTGGCGTTTTGCATATTGTTCCTGAACATGCATGAGTTTTCTCCTGCAGCCTAAAGACGTGTGCTTTGTGAATCACTTCACATGCACAGGTTTCTTTTTTTTTTCTCTTTCTTTTTGCACAAGTTTCATCTGCATGTGTGTGTGTGTGTGTGTTTGTAATTTACAATGGTTTCTTCTTAAAATGTCAAAGATGCAATGCTTTAAAATGTGAAATTGTAATAATTCTCCTCATCTAAATATTATGCATGTGCCATGTCACTATTTACTGTTGTACTCAAGTACATCTCTGAACTTGACATTTCCCCTTCACTCAAGTAAATGAGTCAAAGCATTTTTACATTTTGCGTAAATAATTAGAGTACTGTTGCTGGGACAATTACTCATCTGTGTTCCTATAAGTGTATTGATGGCTGTTGTAAATCTCCAAACTAGTTAGATGGAAGCCAAATGGCAAGTAAATAAACTGAGGTTCAGAAAAGGATCCCTAAAGCATTGGGTTAAAGAACTATGGAGCTACCTCAACCTCGTCATAGATTATTTCCAATGAGATTCAAAACACAAAACTACCCTGAAAACAACTACAAACTGTTACAAAATAAAGCAAGGAAAGCTACAAAAACTCCACTTGCAAATTCAAAACGAGGATTTACAAAACAAGTACAATGTGAACCGCAAGGAGGGAATATATGAAAATACTGTAATGAGGTTCAAATCCACCAAAAAGAAGAAGCACTGAAACGTCTACAAAAAACAGATTAATTAAAAGGTGAAGAGAGTGATTACAAGGAGACACAGTTGCACGGTGTGAGTGGCCTGTTTCTGTCTCTGGTTCCAAAATTGGAGGTTCGAGAGGATGTGTCCCCTTTAACCCAGAATACTATCTCTTTACAGAAAGACATTTACATTAAAGGTCAGTGTGTCTGCGCAACCAGCCCAGCCTCCTCCCCATATCTTCAACAAGAAGCTGTAATAAAACTTCCTGTACACTCTTCACACATAAAGACACTGAGATAATGCAACACTGCAGTGTTTTCCTCTTTGTGAGTCTTGCAGAATGAGATAGGTGACAATTCTCACTCAGCTGTAAAAACAAATAGATTTCGGTTTCTCAAAGGAAAACATTTATAAATTAATACTTCTTAAAGGAGTAATCACCCGAGAATTTTAATTTTCCTTGTTAAAACATGTATATTGGTGTTGCAGTTGAAATTTGAACATTCTCAGTGTGAAAGTGGCAAAATTGTTTCCTTTGGGCTCTTTCTTCAAACTGGTATCGCCAACAAGGGCTTGCGCTCCAAAAGGGGAAATTTTGATTGTGGCGGTTACTTCCTACCACGCTTAAATTCTTCTTCTTCTTCTTCTTCTTCTCGCATGATATGTTGACCTCTTCTGTGCACCATGACTTTAGGATTAATTTTGTTAATTGTATTTAACTTAACAATTTATTCAAATTCCGAATTAATAGTTTAGGACATTTTATGAGACTGATATAAACACTTTTCTAATTTCCTGTTAAACAGGTGGTTCCTGATGAATATCAGATTTTGTTATCAATTTGTAACTAACTTTGATAATTATTAATCATTATTGAGAGCGAACTGCCCATAAAGATGTTCCCAACACAATGGTATCCTGATGCTCAACCAGGGTTTGCCACACAATATATGGTGGAAAGATCGTAATTAAGGTTGCCAGATATTTGATCCAACCAGTGACCAGTGTAGTGCCAATGTCATGCATCAGTCTGTGCATGTCTGTACAGTTATCTGTATTTAATCCAAGCGCCTGAATCCATCATCCAGTAGTTTGGATGTCCCTTGTAGTGAGTCCCACCCTACCTCTATAAACAGTACAAATGTTTGCTGCTGCTGCTTCTGTTTGTCTGGTGGTAATTTACCTTGGCTTCCTCTTTCATTAGTAATACAGGAGTTGTTTTCTAAAATTATCAGTGACTATTCTGTGGTAAGAACTAAAATAACTCTTAATTTCTTGATAACTGTGATCAATGAAGGATTTTCTGTGACTTCCATCTGTAATTTTCTTTTAGTAAATGTCCAAACTTATAAAATTATCATAACACCAGTTGGAGTCAACTTACCGACTTTTGAGTTATTTGCGCATGATGAGCTCTCCAGCAGCAAGAGGATGACCCAAAGGAATAAGAAGTCAAACACTATTTACAAAAAAAAAAAAAAAAAAAACTAAAGTCATTGCAATCTCACTGTAACTTCAGGTGAAAACATCAGAATTTGTCAACAGTTGTTTATTGGAATTATTTCAGGACTCACCTTTCATCCTCAGTCAGATTGGAGTCATCTATAGAAGGACTTCACAGTGTCACTCTGTTTCTGCAGAGACAGTTGAGCAGCAGCCGTCCTCTCTCCACAGCAACCCCACTGATGTGGTTTGACAGGCTTGTGTCACAAACTGTTGAGAAGAGGAGGAAACTTTGCTTCCTCAACTTCCTCCATTTAGACTTAAGGCGAATGTATGCTAACCCTCTGCAGCTGGCTGACAAGTCTTTTCATTTCATCTATTCAGATGTGATGATGACATTTTTGCAAACTAAGCAATGAGACAGAAGCTGTATAGCTGATTATTTTTTTGTGATTGTCTTATTTTTCTTTTTTTTTTCATTCTAAATTATCCTGTATCTGCATCATAGATACAATTAAGTTGTCCTGATTTGGATTTTGCAAGAAGATGTGAAAAGATAGTTCCTGATGTCGAATCAGTCTCATAGATTTTATCACAGTGCGGGGGAGTTTCACAGTGTACCAGAAAGCATAACTCGCACAAGTATAGAGTGCTGCTTTTTATTGTTACTGGATCCCAACAGCTGTTCACAGAAATATGTTTTAATGTGGCGAAAAACAAAGAAAAACACGTTTTTTCTTTTGGGTATATCGTTAAATACTTTTATTGACAGACCACTGATCGTCCTTTGGTTTCAGTAAAGGTGTAACAGTCCTTATATGTAGCAGAGAGATTTAATACATGCTGTGTATAGTCAATCATAAAAATTGCACGTGGTATCCTTGGCTGTTTTACTAAAGAAGACACACATTTAAATAATTTCACTTAAACTTACTTAGAACCAGTTACACCAACTGAAGGTTGATATAAATTATAACACATATTATTAAAGGTCATCTGACATCAAATGTATCTTTCATAGTTCAATAATAAAATTAAAATAAAGTGAAACACAATAAAAACTCTGACCAGAACAGGAAGTAATACAGAAAGTGCCGTGCTAAAGCTATGAAATACACATTAACAAAGATATGTCGTTATTTGTTGAGAATGTTAGCCCCATGGTTAAATGAATTAATTTACTTTAATGAACTATCACTTCCCAACTATTAGAGAAGATGATTGATAAGGCTGCTTTAAGTATGCAACCAAAGCCAGAAGGCAGTTATGCCAGATTAGCAAAACTGACTGAGGCAGTCAAGCCCTGTTCAAATGTTGAAACAAAGTATAGTAGACTGAGATGTACATGCAGGGAGCAGGAATCAAATTCTGTATCCCTCATCAAGAAAACATCACTTTTCCAAAATGTTAAACTGCGTTCTCACAGCAGGCGATGGTTGATGACGTTACATCTGTAGCTACTTTGAAGACTGAAACCTGGTGGTCGACTGGTCGTTCTCCTGATTGCTGACTAACGGTGGACTGAACAGCGGCGCTGTCATTGAAGTTGAGTTCGAGGCCGAGCTGATGCGAGTGCTGCTTCCCACCACCATGGAAGCAGTGGCTGCTGGGTAGAAGTGGACATCAACAGCGACCGTGGTGAGGCCCATGGAGACGTGGTGGGACAGCAGCAGCGGAGGGTTGCCCCTCGAGATGCTGAGGCTGTGGTGGATGGGCGCTACGCACGGCTCTGCACTGTGCAGGGTTAAAGAGGAGTGCAGCCCCTCCTCACGTCTGGACGGCGGAGACGGGGACGGAGAACGGGAAGGCAAGGACGAGGGAGGAGGCAAAGTGTCGTGGCAGGGGCTGTGGTCCTCGCCTCTGTTGCTGCCCCAGTCCTCGGCGCAGTGCAGTTGGATGCTGGGCTGGGACAAACTGCAGCCCTTCTGCTCCTCCAGGACCGGGTCGATCTATAAGAAGAATGCACTTCTTGAAGGCAACTAACTTTATCCACATTCATCAGACAGACTAATGTTGCATTTCATTTACACATAACTGTTTGACCGAAAGGTTGCAGGCAGCAAGCAAAAATTATTTTCCATGCATAATCTATAGGTGCACAATGGCCTCTTGAGGGTTCCTGAAGCAGGGAATCTGTCAGTTTGCGAAGACAGAGGAAGAATACCTGGAAAACTGTAAGTAGGAACACCAATTGCCATCGCAAGTATTTGATATGAATTGAGCAGGAAGTAATATGGAGACTGAACAAGACTAAAGAACATACATGAAGAGACTAAGACAGGCGGTATACAAGGGTTGACCGGACTCACATGGAAACAATCAAAGTGATATCAAGATGAACCACATGAAAGGAGGTGGTCTTATCTAAACTTCCAATTAAAAAACTTTGAAAATCATATGATTTTGTTATTCATTTCAGTATTATTTGAGTTTTTATATATATGCTGATCAAATCTTCCTCTCCTAAGTAACATGACGCAAAATAGTCATTTTGAGGTAAATCCCGAATTTTACTGAAAAAACAAACAAACACAGCGATTATTTTCATCATCAGACCTTGGCGTCAGCAGTGGGCTCTGGATGAGTCTCTACAGTGACGGAGTGGTTGTCCAGAGTGGCCTGTATCTCTTTGTGATGATCCTCAAAGGTGGGCTCCATTTGCACCGTGACCAGGGTGGGTCCTGGAGGTCTCGCTCGGGTGTCTGATGTGTTGGGACTCTGCTCAATGACCGCGACGCACTCATCATCTTCAAAAGCTCTGCATGAGACATATCACGTGGAGACAAACAGATCAGCTCTAAAGCTCTTGCTTTTGTATTGGTTTGTGTAGTAGTGTGAATACCTGTTTTCATATGTTCGTCCTGCAGTCCATCGGTCAGAGTGCCGTTTGGGGACACCCAGATGCCTCTGGGCTGTCAAAGACAGGTAATGTGATTATAGGTTTAACAATCTCATAGTTTGACCTGCACATTTTTATCGGAAGGATAGGAGATCACTCATTTTGTAAGCATGAGGCTCATTCATCTAGTTCAGGGTCTGCCAACTTTATAACCAAAAGAGCTGTTTTTGTCACTTTCCACCAAATCAAATTTAACTGGTGCCACAACACATGTCTAACCTTTAAAGTTGGGCTAACACAGCTTAAAAAGTTTCATTTATAGTTTTGATATATGAACACAAACTGTGTCTTATGCTACTTTTTTCAAGTTAAACTACAATTTAGGATGTAAAGATTTCATTACATTTTCTGCTGTTTTTGCTTTAAATTTTTTTGGGCAATTTCAGCCTTCTTCTTCAACATTTGCAGCACAGACGATTCCTTACCTGCTCTACTGGTTGGTGCAGGCTCATTTTTCTGGACAACAGAATAAAAGGAAACGGTAACAAAGATGAAGGCCAAAGATACACCAACTCCCACCACAATGGGGATGTCATGTTTCTCTAGTACAGGCAGCCATGAGGGCGATTGCTGGGTAACTCTGGAAAACAAAAAGATAAAACACATCTCATTTCTTTGCTTTGCTGTTGATAATCTTCTGGCAACCAGATTTGGATTTTTACCTACCTGGGATCATTGCTGGTCATGGGTGATTGTGAGGTGTTCCTCTTCAGCCAGTCTGTGAGCTCTGTGTCATTGGCTGATTTAGCCGACTGTATCGGGCGCCCTTTCCGAGTAACATTTAGCTGGTCGGACCCGTTAACCTGGTGGGTAATCTCAGTGGGCAGTGTTGAGGAAGTGGATGTCTCGTCTGGAGAATGAGTGGTGGAGAATGACAGCCGCGAAGTTTGCGTTGGGGAAGATGTTCTTCGGGTTCGTGGCAGTGCAGAACTGGAAGATGTTGATGAAAGTAGCCTGTGGCCTTTGGACGGTTGAGGTTTGGTGATTGAAGACTGTGTCGGATTAATGGACGGCAGATGATGCTGGATTGTTGAGAACTCAAGATGAAACTTTGGTATCAAACGTAAGGTAAAGGGTTGTTGAGCATGTGTTTGAGATGCTTGGGATGAGGGTGCAAAAGGCAATAAATGAGTTTCCTGGGTATGAGGAGACTGGATTAAGGATGTGTCATGGTTAGATGGCGAAAAAGATCTTTCTTCCACTTTAGATGGGTACGATTCATCTTGTGTGGTGTCTAAGACTGAATGTCCCATCGAAGTGTTGGATACAGTACTCTGTTTTGTTGACATAATATACGAATCCACCTTATGGAAGCTAAAGGGTCCATCAACTGGAAGCGTTGATGATGATTCTGTGATTTGACTGACTGATTTGCTGTGAGAATCAGCTTCTGTGAAGAATTTCTCGCTAGTCTGTTGCTGGGTTTGTAAACCTAAAGATGTTAATATCAAATGAGATTGACTTTCAGCGTGTGGCGGCTGAAAGGTTGAGCTCGAATCTTCCCCTGTGACGACGGATCTTGGGCTGTTTATTACTGGTGGTTGAGTATTCGGTGCCAGCCTGGAGTAGAGATCTACCGACTGGAAGTTGGGATGGGGAGGAGGTGGCAATATAGGGGGTTGCATTTGTGTAATTAATGGCTGAGTTGGGCTGGTGGTTGTTGTTCGATTTTGGCGGTGGCGTAAAGCATGGCTGAGAGACCCTGATGGCATCCTCAGTTCAGCAACATCTTTTCCTGAAAATGGGGGGAAACTACTTGCCCTGATGTGGGAAGAGTCTGAAATAGAAATGAAAAGAAGTAACCATTTAGTTTCAATATAAAGCCATTCATTTTATGAATTGCCATTGTGCGCCTCTTGAAATGTTTTCCCTCATATACAAATCGGTAATAAAAATAGAAATATTGCGTACTATGTCAAAAATGCAGGGTTATTTACTAAACTTAGAATGGGTTTAACCTCTACCGTATGTTCTCTTTACACTAAACAACACATACTTAAACGTAATATAATTTATGCAACAAAAACGCCATGTTATTCGAATTAACAGTGTGTGAATGTTAAGGTTAAAATGTTCTCGTTATAGTCATGTTTATTTAATGTTCTTAAGCTGGAAATAATCATGTTTGCTTGTGTTTGTGATTTAGTATTAGAATTATTTGATTAGGTTCAGGGAAAAAAAAGCATTTTCTTAATAGTGAATTGGATAAAGTGAATTTGAATTTGTTAAATCACTTTATCCAAATACCTTTGAAAAAAGAAATTCAAGTGCAGGTTTGTTCCCCCACAACACTCTAATTGGAGTTTTATTGTTGGTCCTGGCCTTTCAGGACAGGTTTTATTTCTGTCAATCAAACTATTGTCCATTGTACTGCTAAAGCATATTATGCTCCGTTCATCATAAACCTTGTGTTTTCAGTGCAATTTTCATTGTGACTCCTCATCTGTGGAAGTGGGGAAAACCAATAAAACGCATCTTGTTCGAGCGTTAACACTTGAGCATTCTGAATACCATGTTGGTGCTTATTGCAGCAAGGTTTATGCAATTCAAGCTGAATAACGGTTTTACCATCATCATTGAATTCCCCTTGACATATTTCTGAATAACCAAAGAGATCTTGTGCAATGACTGAACTGCCTCTGGAATCAGTGTTGTCAAAGATCTTGGTCATTATTCTGATCACTACATTGATACAGCAGCATGAAGATGAAGATCTAGTGATTAAAGTGAAGAAGACGTTTCCTCACGTTGTGCCTGTGCATATGGATGTTTCGTCCTCAGATGTTGTTCAGCCAGAGAGTCGCTGAGCTGGAACACTGGAGGGCCTTTGCTCACAATAGTGGTCTGTAAAACATCGACAGGTTCAAACAGCCTATTTTGACGCTATCAGATATTACGTCGACCGTAAAACAAATAATAAGCAGGTAATAAGCCACAAATGACATATGACAATGTAAAGTTTGCGTTGAACTGACAGTACACAACACATCACAAAGTGATTTAGCTGGACCAAAGACTGATTTGGAAACAAAACAGCCTCACAAACAGCAGCGATATTAATGCTGGTATTGCTCACAGCAGACAGAACCACTCCTCTCTGCTTGCTTCTATCAGCTGGATGATCTTCAGTTTAGGACAGAGGAGAGCCGGAGTGAGAGTCGGCAGGAGAAAAAAAAAATGTACAAGATAAATTAGGAGAACACATTATCTCTACAAATACACGGTACATACTGTATATGCTGTTGCGATCAAATGATATTCTGTATAGTGTAAGTGTATACATTTGTTTCCATAGATATCCTCAGTGAGGGGTCTAGGAATTAATATTGGAACACAAAAGAAGAATCTTAAACAAATAGGAACGGTTATTAAAACCAACATCTTTTCATGTTATCTTTGTGGAGTCATGCAGAAAAACTATTTAAACCTGTATGAATGCAGATCATGTCATTACTTGTATTTATACATTTAATGTTTCTTCATTTGAACCAAACATAATTCATGGCGTCTCCCATTTGCTTTCAGGGTTTAAGATTAACATTGGAATGGCAGTTGGAATCCAGAGGCAAAAAAAAGCACAACTCCATTTAGTTACTTTTATTGTGGAATATCTCGTATGTCTCTGTATGTTGGCGAGAATTTTCTTGATTTGGAACTAAAGCCTAGTTTACCATTTTAATTCATCCTCATTATAGGTCTAATTTAAATAAACTATAGTTTTACCCTCTCCTTGGTCATTTTTGATCTGATTTTTTTCTTTTATCATGTTGGGAAAAGCCACCTCCTTAATCTTTAAATTTTTCATCGCCAAATGTCCTCCAGGGCTGATATATCCCACACTTTGAAGCCCACTTCCTTAAAGAAATGTCTGACGTGACAATGAGCCCAGATCAGCTTTACCTGTGATGGTGAGAAGGGTTCGTCTCTGGTGTCGTCCAGCTCGGTTCTCTGCTGTGCAGTAATACTCTCCTGCATCAGAGTGCTGGACACTGGAAATGTGCAAGGCTCCATCCGCTACACGTGAAGTCAGAGAGGTGAGGCAATCAGTTCAGTTCATTTCTGTTCCTGTGTGTCTCCATCTATATCAAGAACTTGAAGAACTTTGTGCGTATTAAAATTGGCATAAACCATTTGGAAGATGATCTATTTAGAGGTCACACTGAGGAGTGTGTCTCACAGATGCATAAAAAAAGCACACAGACTATTGCTTTAATTTAATTTACATTCATTGATATTTGCTTTCGTACATTTCTACTATTCTAATTTATTTATCAGAGTTCTGCAATGCTCATTTTTCAACACTGTGTGCCTCTTCAATATTCTTGAAATGGAGAAACCAACTCAGTCTTTTGCAGAGACGCTGCTGTTATTGTGGTGGGAGTCATTTCCTCAGCTAGCCCACCATGACTTATATTAGTGGACTATTATGAGGTATTTTCTATGTTCTACTTCAAATATCTCAAAATCAATCATTGAGGGATTTTCCACCAAATTGTTATATTTAGATTAACAATTCAATATGTTTGCATATTGATTGTACACCTCCACTTCCATGTTGTCATCATTCATTTGTGCTTTGGCAGTTAAGCGCTCCATCTAATCACATGGTGAATGCAAGCAACCAACAACTGAAAGGATACAGTTTCAAGCAGATTGATCTTGCCTCACCACAGCCTCATGCACGCAAAACTCTCATTTAAATACTCCAGTTTGTGTTTCACTCATAGCATAATTTTTAGTCAAAAAAACCACCCATGAAACACGAATATATTTGTGTGAACCTGCAAGTTAGGTAAATCAATCTCCCATTGAGAACCCACAGTCTATTTCTGATGATCACTTGACTCACCGTCAATGACTCTGTGTTCCGTAGGGGTGATGGGGGACTGTGTATCCTCCCTGGTCCAGGTATATGTGATGGGCTGAATCCCCATGGCTCTGCAAGGCAGCACTACTGAAGTCTTGAGCATGCAGTTGACCTGGCCTACGAAGGTCACTATGACTGGGCTCACTGACGAGGGGAAGACACACAGTGAAGGAAACATTAAGGCACATGATCTTGACAGTGTGTAATCTGATTTTCTTCTTCGCAATCAGTTCAGTGCCTGTTTTTACTTTTAATAGAACAGTGTAGTCCTGTGTGATTTCTAAATTTGACTCCAAGAGCTCTTTTTGTACTGTGGGGATAGTGTTGTAGCAGTGACGCGTAAAAAATATGCAGGACTTCAGTGGAGACCTCTGAGTAGACAAATCAAGCTCAATGTTAAATACCTGTCCTGTCACTTTGACAAATGTTTTGTTCAAAACATTTTATAACTTGATTCTTTTTAAATCTTTTATTAAATAGTTAGAAAATAATTATTTTGCTGAAGGTTAAATAGTCTATTACTTTCAATTTACTAGATCCAAATCATTCAGCAAACAATGTATTGCTTTCATTGATGCAAAGTATGTCTAATATTTTCCAAACTGCTTTTTTTTTAAATCATTTATGATGTGGCATTTTCACTTATATAAACTGAACTAATTTCTCACAGTTTGTTACTTTAAGTGAACCATTCACTGCTTTTTCACTGATGATCAACAGCTTTACAGTTTAATGTGTTCAATGTAGCAGACTTGGGGTTTTTTTGTGAGCTCTTTGCACTATTTATTACTTGCATATTACCAACAATCGTGTCTTTTCTTTTTAAGGCATTATATTTAGCTAATAATTTATTCATTAAAGCGTTCATGTTTGGGTAATTACTTACATGTAAGTTTAGTAATCCATTAATTACCTATTTGGATTTCTTCAGGTCTTAAAGGCTGATTTTACTACACACACTCTAAATCAGCACATTTACACTTGTCAGTCATCTGTCCACATTATCACAGCAACAAACATGATGCACGTTCTTGACTTGACCTCAACTCTCGTGTATATTTTAGTACACACGACACTACAGTCAGGTTGCCACATGAATTACCGGCGACTCTCAGCACTGCTGTGCTGCGACTTTGTCCCATGGTGTTGGAGGCTTCGCACACGTAGACGCCCTCATCATAGCTCCTGGCTGACTGAATGTAGAGAGTGGCATTTCTCACGCTGAATGAGAAAGACGGAAAAGGTCACGTCGCAGTTATTGTAGCAAAGCTAAGTTATCATTCAGGAAATTACCCTGATGTTATCTTTCCTCCAGTCTGCCTGGAGTGGCCTCTCTTCACCCAAGTGATGGAGGGTTTAGGGTGACCGGACACTTGACACTCCAGGACCACCCGAGCACCCACAGGTACCGTTAACGTCTGGGGCCACAGCTTCACTTCTGGAGGGGCTAGAAAATGACCAGTATGGTTGACCTTGGGGTCATTGAGAGAAATTGTCCGTGCTGTTTTGCTCAGCTGTAACACCGTACCCAGAACTGTCAGTGTCGCTGTCTGTGAGGTCAGAAATCTCTGAAGTTGGATGTTGGAGGCCCTGCAGAAGTAGCTGCCACTGTCATCCTCCTGGACACTGCAGACAAAATAGACATATTACAAGAACAATCCTATTTTCTGAAGCTAATATCAGCTCAATCAATAAAGACAGGTGATGGGGATGAGAAGTATTTGATCATGATGTAAAAAGTCAGAAAATAATAACATTTTCTGTTAAGTTTGGCTTGCGAACTATTATTTCACATCGAATGTGTGATCCCCAGAGTGGATTTAATCTTTGTTGGACTAGTTCCTTGTCTTGTCATTTGGCCACGTTTGCCTTTTAAGACAAGGAATTGGGTACAATGACCCGATTGTCCTGATCAGGGGTTGCTGAGAAAGAGTGAGAGTTCAGATCACCATGGTGCCACATGATTCTTTAATCCAAGTCTATACAGTATCTTTATCTCTTTATTGCCATTTTAGAAACATGTCAAGTCATTTGCGTTGTCCTTCTATTTCCCCCCATATGCATCACATAATATAATCATGTGTTGTTAAAAACACAAACCTGTGGAAGGAAAGGTCTCCGCTGGGCTGTACAGTTGTGTGAGTTGTGAGGGTGAGCAGCTGGTTGTTTCTGAACCAGGACACCAGAGCTGCTGGTCTGCTGGAAGGAGGTCTGCAGATGAGTGTAACATTCTCTCCTCTCTTCACTGTCATATTCACGGGCTGCTGAACAAAACTCCAGTCCATCTCTGAAAACACAACACCTCGCACTGCTTAAATGTTCCAACTTTTACACAAGAGCATGCCAAAGGAGAAACACCAGGGTGCGTGATAAAGGCTTGTCTCATAGAGAAACTCCACATGCTGCCATACTGTACCGGCTGGATGAAGGAAAGCTGGTGGTGACTTGATTGTCTCCTCCTGGTTGGAGGCTTCACAGTGATACGAGCCCTCGTCATCTCTGGTCACATTTCTGAAAAAACCCAGTCAGAAGTAAGAGTTTAAAACTATTCCTTGATGAACAAAGTGGTACAGAGAGAATGACTGTCAAAGTTTATAGTTTGGTAGAAAACAACATGTCGTGTCGTTCCAACACAGTGAAGAATGAATGTGCCTGTTGGACGTGCTGTGGGACCTGAACGTGAGCAGCTGTCCATTGTTCTGGAGGCTGAATGAGGCCGAGCAGTTTGTCAGTTGGCAGCCGTCTTTGAACCAGTGCACCATGGGAACAGGGAAGCCGTGGACGGCGCAGCGTATGGAGACTTCCGTTCCCACAGCAACAGTGATGTTGTCAGGGCCCTGGATGATCTGCAGCCTCCTTGGGACCCCTGCATGACATTGGTTAGATATGAGCCAGGAAAAAGGATCATTCCTGTGTTTCTCAATGGACGATACATCAGAAAAAAAACACCAACTGTTTGGTTTCAGTACCATCATGAAATACAGAAAGAACTAACTCTTTCAGGACAATTTTTGTTCTTTTATTACAAATATAATTGTACACACCTTGCACGGTTAGCTTAGCTGGGTTGCTCTTCTTGCTGAAATTCATCAAAGCATTGTGCGTGACACAAATATAAATCCCGTCATCCTCTAACGTTACATTGAGAAGATGTAGAGTGGCTGAAGTTTTCTTCTGGTGACCTCCGCCGTACTCACCCTGCAACAACAAACAGCAAGACAGCAAAGGTATCAAACTAGTCTAAAGCTGAAATATTATACTTTCTTTTTGCTGTTAGTACTGCTTCAAATGATCTATTTCTGCCGTTGTCTCATAAATAAAACTTCAGCAAGTCAGTACAGATGAACTATTTATCCTAATGAAAGCTTGCACTATCACAAGTGTTAATTCCATTCAATGACGATAGAGATGTATTTTTGACTTGGTTGTCATTTATTGGGAGTGGCAGCAGAGAGGAACCCTCTCACAAGGTTGTGTGTTCTTTTAAGGAGTAATTTGTGTCTTTTCAAACAGATTTTGCTGTGATTCACCTGAATCTGTCGCCCTTTTGTGACCACAGTTCCATTTTTGAGCCAGGTGATGTTTGCAGGAGGTGAACTCTCCCCCGAAACACACTGCAGGAAAACTGCCTCTCCTTCGCTGACTGTCTGATCCTGAGGACTGAAGAAAACATCTTCCAAACCTGGAACACACATTACAAATATTTAACAATGAATTTTGTGTTCTGTTTGAATGCATTGTACACTCATTCATCACTATGCACACTGTATCAAGCTTTGAGTAAACGCTGGAACGAAGAAGTTAGAAAGAAGAGAACATACCCGTATTTAATGACTATAAAATCTGATATAAATATCATTCGATAAAACTAACTGATAAGCTGGTACCTCTTATTATTTTAATGCTCCCTAGATAGATTGAATGTACTATACATTACAGTAAGTTCAGAATAAAACGTGCTGCATTCCAGTTTAAATGACAATGTTGTTTTTTCTGCTTCCAGTGCAGTTATTGCTGTGCAGTGCTTTGCGCGTCCTGAGCAGATTCAGTATCTTGAGGTCGCAGTGACAATGAGAGACTCGTGAACACACCCAGTTGGGATGAGGCTGTCAAACCAGACAGGATGAGCAGGCAGATGTGGGAAGTCATCAGTGGGAGAGAACAGTCGGAGACACACACTGGCATGCTACTGCAGAGCTCCCTTCTGTGAGGCGCGAGGAAACCAGCGTCCGACTTCACCCATGCTGTCAGCTGGGAAAAGTAATCAACAGTTAGTAAGGAGTCATAATGGCGCAAAGCTACAGAGCTTCTGTCTTTTGCTCGATTGTTCTCACACGCAGTCAGCATTTGAAGCTTTGTTTTTCACTGAAGAGCAGCTTTGTTACTATTTTACTAAAGTTTTGTTTTGTGATGAAGGCGCCCCTCATGATTCCTGAATCAACCTTGAATCTCAAGTCAAATTTGACTTATTCATAGCTGTCTGCTGTCTGCTGTCTGCTGTCTGCATGTTGGTAGTTCATCTAAACTAGGGGTGTCAAACACATTATAGTTCAGGGGCCACATATAGACCAAGTTCATCTTGAGTGGGCTGGACTGGTCAAATAGTGCCATGATAACGTTTAACTTTAAACTTTTATGTTTTTCTTTGTTGTGACGATAGAGTAAAGGTCATGCAAATGTTATCATGTAAATAAAAATGGCTACCATAGCAACATAACGGCAATTTTAATGATACTTTCTGGTGCAAAATACAGTGAAATGTCAAAAGAATGTCTTCTAGCTGTTGCAAGAACTTACATTTATTGTGTTCACGGAGCATCTTCCTCCCACTAAGTGATGTAACCCTCATCTGACCTGAATGTGTCACAACTGCCCTGCTGTAATGCAGCCTTGTGCACATTAAAAAGACATCCTGAGTAAAAGAGACAAATAAAGATGATTGAAAAGTTACATTCTGAAATAACTTGTTTAGTTTTATTTGAAGCAGACTTGGGATCAGAAGTTTGTAGGTTTGAATCCCACTGCTGGCATGTTACCACTGTGTGTCACTGAGCATGACCCTTGACCTCCGCTGCTGCCCAGGTGGCAGCCCACTGGTCCTAGCATATGTATTTAGGACGAAAGAAATCAGCCATTAGGGCCTAAGCCATGGAAAGTTTCTTTTGACGAATCAAAACAAAAATAAGTACTTTTTTATCAAAATGGAAACAAGCTACTATGATGTATGCCATATTTTGGCTTTCATGCGACAGGGAACCGTCTGAATTTTTACCTTCTTTATCTTCTCAGAAACATTTACAGAAGGGTTTTCAAAGTAATAACAAACTATGCATATCATGGGCAAGTACAAGTCTTATGCTTTCCAGACCTAGATTACTTTATATGAGGATATCATTTTTTACCCTGAAAAAGTTTGTTTTGTTTGGTGAAGTTTTGCTCTATCCTGTAACGATGAACCTGTTACTGGGCTATACCCACATATTGTGCTTAGAGAAGGACACCTGAACTACATATCCAGTTATTAAAATTTGACATCATCGTGTGTTAAGAGGCAATGCCAACATCATTTAAGTTAAAAATGTTAAAAAAAAAGCCAATTCTGTTAACTGTTGTTGTTGTGGCAACCACTCCTGGGCCATATACCCATATATTGTGCTTAGAGAAGTTCATAAAATTTGACTGCAGATTTGAACCCAGCAGTTGATGTTGTGCGATGCAAAACATTTTGCTGAACTAAGAAGACTTCATCTTTCTCCTCACTGCATCCACCACTGTCATTTCTTCACCACAAACGCCGATCTCACTGTATGCATACATCCACTTATGATCAGTTTCCACCAAATGTATTCAACAGATGAATTTTACCGTCTCGTCCTCCTCATGCCCTGCCCTCCTCCTCCTCCTCTCTCCCCTTGGCTTCATTCCTATTTTGGTTGTGGCACCGCAGCGAGCTCAGCTTTGTCCTCTTTAGTTCACTGAATGGGGCCAGCCACTTTATAGAGCTTGCACCGTGGCCCTCCACTCAATGAAAGTGACATGAAAAGAGGCTGCTGAGCTTTGTACTGTGAAGATCAGTTATTGGTCTGTGTGCGGGCAGATCACTTGTCTGATCATATGGCTTTCATGAGCCTCAATATGGCCATGTAGGGCCTGATCTTTCACTGTTTGAATGCATCGTGAAATGTCGCTAATGCACTGCTGATGTTGCATAAGTACAAGACTCATTTGATCTTGAAAGGCTTATTAAACTGGACAGGCAATGATGGGGGGTAAAGGGCAGCACTGCGATTCCTGTAGAGTGAGAACGGTGACAAATTTGAACGTTTTTCTACGGCTTTACACTGTTTCAACACAATGTATGCACCCTGCTGAGCAACAATAAGCAAATCAGTACATTTAAATTATTGTAAGAGAAGATCTTGTGAGGTAATGCGACCGAACTCCAGCTAAACCTCAAGCAAATATCAGTCACACAGGAGTTGTTGGACCAGTGTACGAGGGATCAGCTGTTAAAAATAGATGATCATTATAACATGAATATCGGGGATAGGAGGATCAAGTAAAATTTTAAAGCCATTTTAAGAACTAATTTATATGTATGAGAGCAAATCAAACCCAACTCACTGGCCTCTGTGCCGCTGGATGGAGTGGGGTTTCTTTTTTCTCTGGCCTTAGATTTTATGCAGCTGAAATTGTTGAAATTGCTGAAATTGTTGTCTGCAAATACATGTCGAGACATAAAGGGCATCAGAAGTGGAAAATATAAGGCAGCAGAAGTTGATTGAAAAAAAAGATGTGACAGCAAACTGAAATGGCTAAGTTGGGCTTGGGACATGACAGGGAGTGGACTGCTGATTCATGGTGGGGGTAGATATACAATGTACTAAATATCACATTAGTGTTGAGAGTGTGACGTTATTATCCAAATTTGTGCTAAATTTTGTAGTTGCACTTAGTTTAATATTTGCCAGAACCCTTATTTTTCCCAACGCCTTTACTGGAGCTGACCTTCACTTTCAGCTTTTCTCTCTTGCCAGAATGAGAACAGATTAGAGTGACTTATAAAACCACCTTAGTGGACAAAGTGGTGCAAAACAACGAGATTGGGTGAGGCTCATTACTTCATTGCAAACTTCAGCATATCTCACAATGGTAGATATCAAAAGTGATATTAACTGGCATTCAGTTTAGTCATTTTTCAAAATCATATTTACATTTTTGTTCTCGATTTGTTCCACTCAGACAGATGGATGTGCCTCTGCTGCAGTTCTACACTGCCAGGTCCTTGAAAGTAGTGTGAGCCATTTCACCATAACGCCAGATGCTGCTTGAGCTACCCCAAACATAAAGCATGTTTTTCCCTGGAAATAATAAAGCTTTTAGAGTCCATACAATTCAGGATTCCTCAAACTGAATCCAGTCACTGTCACAGCTTATTGAAAAAAGTCCAGATTTTACAACATAATAAATAATAAATGTGACACACCACCAGTGTGTGGAAAAGGCAGGCTTTTGTTTCTATGGTTTATAACAAATCAACTATAAACCTCTGCTTTGTACCTTGTGAAGACATAACCTTCACCACCAAGATAAATTCACCAGATACCAGACACACAGCAGCTTCATATTATCAATAAAAAGCTCTGGAATCAAACAATATGATCAAATTATGTTTGAAAATTGTCCGCAGGCCCCCAACAACATACCTCTCTGGAGGACAAAAGAAATGGCCTGTTACGATGTGCTTGAGCCGGTGACTAAACCAGAGCGGTACGTTAGTGGTCATCGTTGAGCGCAGTGAAAAGCTTGCCGGGTTCAGGACGGCTAGTGGCTGGCTTATACTCACAGAATGCCAAGAGGCCCGGGGTGTGAATCTGTCTGACTCACACCAGATCATTTACACTGTTTAGCATGTCATTAAGATGTTTGTAGCCCACACAACCACTTCTATGATTTTTTTTTTTTCTTTTTCTAATGGACCAATTGTCAACCATGATATTCATGATATTCATGGTTGACAATCATAATATTACTTTTTTTTTTTTCAATTGGAATGTGCATAACCTGAATCACAAGCTACAACCTTACTTTGGATAAAGAGCTTCTCGAAGATGGATGGATTAATCAATGGATGGACACCCTGAACCGCACACTCGGCTCCTATAATGAGGGTTTTACACGGATTGCACTTATTTTCTATTATTGTACTTGTTGCTGGTTAGAATGAAAACAGCTGCGGATCAAAATGGTGTTCGATCACAAGAACAAATGAAACTACTACAACAGAATGATAATGACGGCAAGAATGAAAAGCAGCAGAATTGCACTGATGAATCTAAACAATTCTCGTGAAGAGGAAAACCAACCAATAATAAAGTTTTCTGATTATATGACGGCAGCGGATACATGAGCTACAATTACAACTCTATTTGTTTTTCTTCAATTAAGTGTTCTTTGATGAAGAATAGGTAATCGAATTCAGATATAAATGCACAGTTTATTTGCAAACCGGTTATGAGCTAAAATGTGAATGTGAATGATGGTTACTTCCTGCACACCTTGATTAATATACAACAAACAGTAGTACCTGCCATGCAAAACACTGTCAGCTGCATTTGAGTTGCAGTTGAAAGGTACAAGCATTAAAAAAAATAAAAGCATCTTTCACAAGACTTGAAATGATTGAAAACATTGATACTCACTCTACAGTAGTCCGAGGATTGTCTTAGTGTTGGTTTAATCAATCCATTCAGTCAGATGTGCGTCTACTGTGAACTCCACTCTGGATCTGCATGTGCATGCTGGGCTTCTAGAGAATAAACAACAGCCACACACGTGTGTACACCCCCCCCCCCCCCCCGACCACACACACACACACACACACACACACACACACACACAGCTTTCCCATTCAAAGCCAGCAGCTGTAATGAAGCACAAAACCCCTTCATGTCCTTTATTTAAACAGAAAACTAACTGATCCATGCACTCGCTCTAAAACAGTAAATTACATAATAAACCCAAATGTTCACTGATGATGGCTTAAAGACAGACTGAATGCATTTTTATACTTTGTCCATTACAGTAAGGAAACAAGTGTTTGTCTGTTTGATGAATTTGAACTGAGTCAATGTTTTTAGAAGCTTTAGTCGGAGCGGATCTTAAGCTTTGCTTGCTCTGAGGTTGGCAAAAATGAGTTGCTCATGTCAATAGAACCAATAAGACCTAATTTATTTTTCTTGTGAGACAACAAGTCATGAAGAAATTAAATCCACCACATGAGCAAATGATAAAATATGCCTATAGTGTAAATGGTGTAAAAAGTGCAATAGCAGATAATGATTGAGTAGGATTCAACGATGGATTTTCTTTTTTCAAGTGATTGATCACTGGGTGTTATGGACCATCCAAGTGAAAGACTTGAGTGATGAAGTTACGTCACTGGACAGCAGAGGCCTAAAGGTTAGAGCTATGAGTTGGTCAAGTTTGCGTCAGGACGGGCAACCGAAAAACAATCATCTTTTGACTTAGTGTTCAAATCACTCACTCACGTTTCATACACACATAAGTGAGGTTTTGCTTCATCTTGATGCTTTCCTACAGAGAACATATAAACAGAGCCCCCCCCCCCCTCACACACACACACACACACTCACACACACATAGACATGGACACAGCCAGCATACTACAGGGGCCAGACAAAGTCCTTACAGATGTAAATTGACAATCCATTCAGCATAATCAAATGGAAATTAAAGTACAAATGCACCGATTTATAATCTATGCAGGAGGGGTCATTTTAATTAAGCAGACAAAGCAGGCGAAATGTAACATTGTTGGATTCAGGACAACATCAAACACAGAATCCACCAAAGGCTGTGCAGAGTGCAGGTTCGCTCCAAAAAAACACACAACAATCTGTATGTGAGCACAGTTCAACTAAAATACTGGAAGACCCAGTGACTTCTATTAGTGCTAAGAAATGGAGCAATGAGTAATCAACTGCAACATATGGACTGACCGACGGAGGTTATTCACTTGTTTTTGATCCGTCTTTGTCTTTGAAATTAGTTAAAAGGGTCACAGTCTCTTTTCATCCATCTAATCACAAGAAAGGTTGTTAAGATATTGAGGTTGTATAGTTTGAACTACAGACATGAATTCAGAAGAAGGTAATTAGTCTAGAAATATTTCATAACATTGTGACGCTTTACAGCAAGAGTTCCTTTCTTTCTGCAAAAATGCTGAAAATACTTCAGTAAAAATATTATTAGCCATTCGCACCTTTAATCAAATTAATCATCAAATCAACTCGATCGCATGTTATGCAGGGGATGCTACCAGCCAATATTCAACAGATAAACAGTGTGTTTTGGGATTAATATTCATTCGGAATTCATGTACTGGAAGCTGTAAGGGAAGAAGTGTCTATTGAACACTTTCTTCCTTAAAGATTGAAAAATCACAAGCGCCAATCAGAAAGTCATGGCTGTAGCAAGAATGGGAGAAACAAGAAGCGAGAGGATGAGGATGCCTGGGGTGATGAAGCTGGGCTGTGCTGCATTGTGGAGCTCAGTTAAACAGAGGGCTTGTTCCAGCATTTGATGAGTCTCAGCACTGATACCTGGAAGACACAAGAGTGAGCGCTGTAGGAGCGAATACACCGGGGCTGCTTCTCTTTAAAGTTGAGATCTTACCATGTTGGGACCATTCCCTCCAGGCATGCAGATAGTCAGGATCATATTCCCGCCCAGAAGCTGAAAAAAAAAAGAAAAAAGAATCACTTCTCATAAATATTTCTACAATTTCTTTCAAGGAAAATAACCTCTTTCCTACCTCGGGAGTGCTCCATCAGAAGATGCTTCAGGTCCCTGATGGCTCGGGTCAGGTTCTCCAGGCGCTGCTGCAGGTGGAGGTTCTCTTCCTTCAAAGTGTGGATGGTGTCCTGGAGCTCGTAAGCTGAGCCGCTGGGCGAAAGCTGAGAAATCAGCCAGAGCAGCACAGTGACCTGCACATCAGGGAACATTGTGGCAACAGCTGAGGGTCCATCCGTCACACTGAGGGTTGCTGCCTGGGTAAACTCCTCTGCAGCTTCACTGTGTTTCACTGTCAGGACGTGGCCCTGTGGTGCGCACGCTGGCCTGTTTCTGTGTCAGAATTGATCCACTGATGGGTAACTAAGTGCTTTTCGCCCTATGACCCAAACTAATAGGTCGATTGTTCTGTTTGAGATCTCAGAGAAACACAAAGTTGTTTTGGAAGTAATAAGTCTTTGTCCTAATGTTGGAGAACACAAAATGTAATACAGACAAAAGCCCAGGGAGATGTGAGATATCAGTTGGATTAATTTGTAACTGAACTTTATTGGAAATTGAAGCTGTTTGAGGTACTTTAAATGTAACCGATGAGCTCATTGTATGTCTAATGTATGCTCTTCGAATCTGTTCAACCTCAGTATATATATGTCTTATCTGCTGCTCCCACTTCATGTAGTCTACATTGTGTGATGTATATTATATGTATGAATGTACACTGCATGAGATGCAGTTTGGCTCTTTAGTCGATTGTTAAGTTGTCATGATACATCCAATATGTCTCCTTGTACTGGAATCTATGATTTGCAGGTTATTTTCCTCAATGTTTGAACGGTTTGTGGGACGATATTGTTTGTTTTTCTGGTATATATATATAGCTTTAGTGATGTTTATAAGTGAGAATTACTGTATGTTGGATAAATGCAATGTCGACAAAATGGCTTTTTTACGCAACTTTCCTTTATCTTATGATAATAATGGTTACAAAGGACTAATATATAATTATATTATATATATATAATTTCTGTAGGCTACAATGAATCTTGATTGCATTGTTGATGTCAACATCTTGTGTACATCGATCAAGGTGGGCTGTAACAAAACTGTTTGTTTTCTGAATTCTTTGGTTAGAAAGAGCTTAATAAAAAAAGCATTCTCAGTTTACCATCCAAACCACTTTATTTATTGTTCCAGTAAGACATACATTTTTTTTGTTTTTGTTTTATTCAAATTTTCTGGAAAGAATAGGCCGCATTTCTGTTTTTTATTTATTTCAGTCCATTGTCTTTGGTCCAGGGATTATTTAGGCAGCTCCTCTAAATTTATGTCTTTGGTTAAATTTAAAAAAAAAAAAAAAAAACAAGTGAGTTTTATATTTGCACAGAGGATGGACATTTTGAAAATCAAGAAATTATGTTCAATTAATCTTAACGGACAAAGTCCGTAAGTATTGTACATGTTCACAAGTCACTGTCACATTTCAAAAATATAGCATTTTTAATTAAATTATAACATGAAAACATCTCATCCACATTAGCCTGATCAACAACCCTAACCCTAACCCTAACCTTAAAGTATTCACTGTGAGGAAACCGAGTTAACAAACTAAACATAGTCGCCATTGTTTGAAGCTGTATGGAATAAAACAGGAGGCTCAGAGCAGAAGAACAGAGCATTGGGGGGGATCAGTTCACTTGGACTTTTTTCTTGACTTCGGGAAAACATCACTGAACGTCATCAGAAGCAGGCTGTTTTGTTCTCAAACGCTCAATGACTTCCTGGAGAGAATAAACCTTCTTGTGACGGCGCCTCGCTGACTGATGAGCCGCCTTAAGCCTTGTTCTCACGCGTCTTGTGTCCTGGTGGCAAACATTCAAGTTGTGTTTGAGGGATGTTGGACTCTCACAGACACAGTGCTCCCTTTGTAGACACTGAAGGTCACATTGGGAGCGTTGGCTTCGGGATGTTGGCATGGTGAGAGAAGGAAGTTCAGGGGATGTGGCTGATTGTAACGAGCACGGTGAGCTTGTGCTGTCCTCTGAAGGCTTCCTCGGCTGCACAGCCTGCAAATACATCCACGGACATTTGTCTCACATCAATATAAGAAGTCTGAAACCCGACTGAAATCTGCATCATGTCTGCATTAACTGTTATCCTATCGTAGGACACTCACAGTACGCATCAAATGCTGATTAAACTTGAGCAGGGTGGGTATGGAGTCATCTCTGAGGCGAATGTTCTGTCCGGTGCGGTCAAAGCAGCGATCAGCAAAGTGATCCGAACAAATCACCGCCTTTGGTCCCGGTTGGTAGTTTTCATACTGGATAGCAATAATCCACCTCTTCACCAGATCAGGGTTGCTGCGAGGAAACCTGACAAATAAGAAATGGTAAATCTACTGCATAGAACATCAAAATGAAAGCGTTTTAAAATAATATATTATCCAGCATTATGGTGTTGATCTTGCTACAAATTGGGCCATGCAAATTGAGTATCTTAAATGTTAAATTTGTATTTATTTCTATGTCCAAATATCAGTTTTATTTATTTGTATTAAGTGTAATAGGAGTCAAAAATCTCATGAATTTTCTTTCTTACCTGTGAAAGGTTTTTCCACATCCTTTGAACTGCCTGTTAGTACAATTAAATGCAGCACAACTTGGCATGACTAAATCTAAAACATGCCAGTAAAAACCTTGTGAAACAGATTCTCAGCTTTTTCTGCGCGGCTGAGTCTCCCCTGATGTTTTCTGCGCTTTGGGAGTACCAACATGGCGTCTAATGGGCTTCCGGTTGTTTTCTCCGGTAGACAATAAAGTTTGGACGTACGTCAACGCAGCCGCCATATTGGACCGGGCACATAGGTTCGTAAATCTCCTTTTTAATAGTAAAATCTCTGCTATTCTCTTCATAAACAAACAGAACACCTCGATAAAATCACACTAAAGGCAAATATTTGTCAGATATATTTATTTTTTGTCACATATATGTACAGTGTTTTGCTGTTATTGTTAGTAGTTTATCATGTTAGTGCATTATTGTTAAGTAAATCTGTCATTCTGTGTACTACCTTTACACTTTACAATAACTTGACGTGTATTATTTAGGCAGTATTTAAATACATTATTTTATTCTTATGTACACGCATTCCCTGTTGTTGTTCAACGGTTACCACAATTATAACTACTTCTCTGATCATTATGATATAGAGATTTTCCTTATTACTTCCATACTTGAAATACTGCTGCATTTCTGTAAGTATTGATTTTGTGCCATAACATGCTAATAACAGGATATTATATTTATTTTTATAGAGTTGTAATATTGTTTTGGAGACCTGTATTTGTTTTCTGCAATATATTTATAAAATGATGTAGTCCGATACAAAACCCAAAACAAGTTTGACTAATATACACACTCCTTTTTCTGTGCAAGTGATCTGAGCAACTGCAACTGATCTATGTCACTGCTCTTATTACCCTCCACTAAAGATCATAAACCCTTGAAAGATGAGGATCCAGTCCAAGCTGAGGTCCATCCTGAACAACGTCTCATACTCCTCCATGATGTCCTGGTCAGAACACCTGGAACACCTTCAGCAACAAACTCATCCCACCAAAGTGTAGAGATCCTTCCTGTAGCCACAAGATGTTATAACTCATCCTTGGAAATAGTGTTTGTTGTGTTTTTGTCCCATTTTCTTTCATTCTTCCATGTTATACTAGTCACTGTTAACTCTTGTGCATATCAATATTTCACATTATTTATTTAAATTTTATTCAATATTATAACTTTTTAATGTATATATTCAGTATTTCCGTCTGGGGTTAATATTATATTCTATTCTATTCTATTCTATTCTATTCTAACCGTACTAATACTATTTTTTAATATTACGTACAATACAACCGATAAAATACTTTTCATCCAGAAAAATTATTCCAAAACTATTTTCCCTGTATTTAAGTTTATCCCGGCGCACTGTTGCCCGGTACAATATGGCGGATGCGATCGCGTATGGGGACCTATCTATTGCGGGACCATAGTGTTCTTCTTCCGGGTTCACTTCCGGTGACAGACGTTCCAAGATGGCGACTCACATGTCAAAGTGCCGAAGCCTGAGTCGAGTTCAAAGGTAACACGTTTACTATCAACTTTTGTTCATGGACATCCAACCTGGGCACTGCACAAAGATACTGTACTCTTAGTACACCCAGCACAGTCCATGGGAAGCTTCTCACTTGCTCGTGCGGCCTTAGTGCGACTCCATTAGCAGAGATTAGCTCCTGCAGTTAGCATGCTGCTAAGTGTTGGGTTAATGTTACAGCATGACTCAGGCATCAGAGTTAACAGGACAGCAGCCATGGTTAAATTGATGCAGACATAGACTTGAAAACAGCTTAGTTTATGTTTGGGAACTGCTGGGATTTGCGAGTGGAGGCTCAGCTCAGGGCAATTAAGTAGGTATCACTTATATATTCACAGTTGTAAACACATTTCATATATTTTACTGTAAGCGAAACGCATGAAGCTGTAAGTTGGACGTCAAAACGCCTTTCAACCTGCCATCGATCCCTTAGATATTATATATGCTATTTAATAAACATGAAAACAATCTTATTTTTTGTTTTTATTAGTATTTTATTAATTATATTCCTGAGCAGTGTGTGATACAGTGTGAACTTTATTTTAATGGGAGTGTTAGCAGCGTTTGCTTGTCTTTTTTTTTCTTTCTGGTCCACCACTCAGTGTGAAATAATACAGCAGGTTTTATATTCCATGTTTTGCTGCCTACAATTTCTGGTGAAACCTTCATCAGCCCTCTTCTACCCTCACCATCCCTCCGGCCTGAATGATCGCCTTCAGCCTCTTGCTCCTCCCAGAAATCTGGAAATTACTCCTACCCAATATCCAAAAGATTCAATCTCTGGACTCCTGAAAATCTCAACTTAAAACATAACTTTTTAAACAAACATATTTGTGTTAAACAAGTGTTTTTTTTTTTTTAATGTTTTTAATATGATTGTTACTTGTTCTTCAACTCTATCTTAGCATGCTCATTTTGTACCTTCTTTGTCCTGAAAGGCGCTGATAAATAAAATGTATTATTATTATTATTGTTATTATTATCATCATCATCCTCACTTTACTGTTGTCCAAGGTTTGGGATCGCAGCGTACAGGAAGTACAGCAGTGGCAATGGATACCCAAATATCTCCCTCTCTACACCTTTGCCTGGGATCCCTAAACCAGTGTTTGCCTCCGTCGATGGTCAAGAAAAGTATGAGACCAAGATAACAACTCTGGAGAACGGCCTCAAAGTTGCCTCTCAAAACAAGTTTGGTCAATTCTGCACAGTTGGAAGTGAGTTACAGCTTTAATATGCAACTAACGTCGATTACGTCACTGTTGGTTTTTGAGTGAATGAAACGTGGGCGTCTTCTTTCTTTGTTTCTTTCAGTTTTAGTGAATTCAGGATCCAGGCATGAAACAAAGTACCCAAGTGGAATATCACATTTTTTAGAGAAACTGTCATTTTCTGTAAGTGGAACCACTTCAGTGGCAACAGGTTCAAGTTTAAGGAGGTGGAGATGTTTGACGCAACACTAACAATATGTTCATAATCAGTCTACAGCACAGTACGGGAGTAAAGATGAAATTCTGCTCACGTTGGAAAAACATGGGGGCATCTGTGACTGCCAGACTTCAAGGTATTTGCACAGTTCCTGCCTCGGTGTCACACGATGTAACGATTGTTTACTAAAACCTTTGTGGTGTGTTTACTGTCGCGCCGTGCAGAGACACCACCATGTACGCGGTGTCCGCTGAAGTGAAGGGTCTGGACACGGTGGTCAACCTTCTCTCTGATGCTGTATTGCAGCCTCGCTTGCTGGGTAAGTTGGTCTCACCTCAGGTGAACCATCGGGGATCTCCTGGAGGCGTCTCAATCAAGTGATCTGTCGTGTGTTTGTTCGCACGCAGACGATGAGATCGAGATGACCAGAATGGCCGTGCGCTTTGAGCTAGAAGATCTAAACATGAGGCCGGATCCTGAACCGTTACTGACCGAGATGATCCATGCTGTGAGTCGCATCTCGCTGGTTTTCCCTCTGTAACACGGGCACATAGCTGGAGGACCTTTATGACTCTTTTATCAGTCTGTTTTCACAGCAGAACAAAGCTGAACTGCAGGGGTGATAGGTGGCGGTCAGAACAGAGATCCAGGCTGTGAGAGAATAAAAGAGTTATGGGTCCTAACTTTATTTAAAACAAGTAACTGCTTCTAAGTCGACAATAAATCACAATGCATGATATTTATTTTCATAATACAGCTAATCTCAATAGATATCTGGTTCAAATATTATCAAAAAGACATTTCTCCCCAAATCACTCACAACCAATCATTTAATTATTCTTAATAGTTTAAGTTGAATATCACTGTCTGTATAGATTTTGAGGCTGCATCTTAGCTCGCAGCTTCCTTGGTGAAGCTTGTGTCCAGTCCTGTTGACCGTGCACGGTCTACCTCCAGGCTGCGTATCGAGGAAACACGGTGGGGCTGCCGCGCTTCTGTCCCGCCGACAACGTGGACAAGATCGACAAGAAGGTGCTTCACAGCTACCTGCGCAACTACTACAGCCCGCAGCGCATGGTGCTGGCCGGGGTGGGCATCGAGCACGAGCAGCTGGTGGAATGTGCCAGGAAGTACCTGCTGGACGTGAAGCCGGTGTGGGGGGCGAGCGCAGCGACCAACGTGGACCTCTCGGTGTCGCAGTACACCGGCGGCATCATCAAGGTCTGGGAAACTTTTTTAATATGAGAAAAGAAAACTTTGTTTTAGTTCTTGGTTTGAGATAAACATGGAGCAAAGTATCTAAGCTTGTTTGAAAAGCGGGATCTTTATGTTGTCAGATGGAGAAGGATATGTCTGACGTGAGCCTCGGCCCCACCCCGATCCCCGAGCTCACACACATCATGATCGGCCTGGAGACCTGCTCCTTCCTGGTGGGTCCCCGCACGGTTTGGGAGAGCTTTGCCACCACTGTGAAATGTCAAATTCAAACAAACGTTCCCTTTCCAGGAGGAAGACTTCATCCCGTTCGCAGTCCTCAACATGATGATGGGCGGAGGCGGCTCGTTCTCCGCCGGGGGGCCGGGGAAAGGCATGTTCACCCGCCTGTACCTGAACGTGCTCAACAGGTGAAAACCGCTCCTCATGCTGCACGTCTCTCACTCTGCTGCAGGAAAAAGATGCTTTTAACTACTTTAGGTCAAATGGAGACACTTTTTCAAACTTTGAGGTTTATTCTGTCCTTTAATACTTCCTTAACATTTTATTTGTGACTATTGATGCAAATATTTGTGTGGATATTTTCTTCTTTTAACTTAATCACACTTTCATGGTCATAAATCTGTCACTTTGCGTTCATATTTACTTTTAAGTCGACTTTTAACGATGTAAATGAATTCTTCCTTGTCTGTTTGAGGTGAGTCCAAAGTAAAGTAACAAATCATTTGAGAATTAATGTGTTGAAGTCAAGTTTCTTCTAAAGTGTATTTTGCTGTCAGGAAAAGATCAAAAGTTCAGTTAATGGACAAATCAGCAGTTGTTTACCCCCCCCCCCATTCATGTCAATTGTTGTACTGTTTGTGCTTTCAGGCATCACTGGATGTACAATGCCACCTCGTACCATCACAGCTACGAGGACAGCGGGCTGCTGTGCATCCACGCCAGCGCAGACCCCCGGCAGGTCGGCACAGTCGGTCACGTCTTCGCCATCAGAGAGGGTTTTGTTAGATCAGTCCCTTCGAAGCCGTCACATTTTAGAGATCACACTGTATTTGTGTGACTCTCTTGATGTGTTTTCCTGCAGTTTACCACTGGTAGACCGTTCACTGGTGTGACCCATATTCTCGGCTGTGCTGCTCATCCCACAAATGCAGGCTTCATTAATACTTGGTGTCACTTCAAAGTAAAATAACAAGGATTTCCAGTGGCATGAAATGCTTTCCCTAAAGACAAAGAAATAATCTATCAAACGTATGTTTCTTAGTTTTTCTAGTTTCATTGCCTGAAAAGCTTTGAATTTAAGTGATACTGTTATTTGACTCATTCTGTTTTTATTGCCTCGGTTTGTGGTGTATTGTTTTTAAAGAATTCCTCCTCCTGTAAAGGAGTGACGTGGCTCACGTTCACACTCGCTGTTCCTCCTCAGGTGCGGGAAATGGTGGAAATAATCACCAGAGAGTTTATTCAGATGGCTGGAAATGCAGGAGAGGTAAAATATGGTCACGCATGAAGTGAATTAAGGATAATATTTTTTTAAATCAAACTTAAGAGCCTTTTTTTAAATCAAGCTTTTAATTGATTTTTATTTATTAAATTATTTGTATTGTGGTTTTTTTTGTACTTTTGTGTTGTTCATTAATTACTATCATTTTAGTGTAATATTTTTCATTTATTTGTTTTCATTCCTCATTTGAGTATTTTGAAATTCTAAATAATCTTTTTATGTTTCTGTGCAGCCTTAATCTAAAGTTGATGTTTAGATGTCTTCGTTTTAAATAATGTTTTCTGTATTGAGTGACTCATTCTGGCTCTAGTGTTTCCTCATTTTAGAAGAGGATTAACTCTTTCATCTCTTTGATGCTTTCATTTTAAATGTAGCATGCTGTTTTTTTTAAGTGGTCATAATTTTCCCCCCTCCCTGCATTTGCAGATGGAGCTGGAACGAGCCAAGACTCAGCTGAAGTCCATGCTGATGATGAACCTGGAGGCCCGGCCGGTTATTTTTGAAGACGTAGGCCGCCAGGTCCTCTCCACAGGAAAGAGGAAGCTGCCACATGAGCTGTGTGACCTCATAAGTGAGTCCTGGAGGAAAAGCTGCTGTTGTTTCATACTTCTACGTGGAATTATATCAACTGCTTGACTCGCTTCCAGGCAACGTGACGGCCAGCGACATCAAGAGAGTGACCACCAAGATGCTGCGCAGTAAGCCCGCCGTGGCGGCCCTCGGCGACCTGACAGAGCTGCCGTCCTACGAACACATCCAGGCCGCCCTGTCCAGTAAGGATGGACGTCTGCCACGCATGTACCGCCTCTTCCGATAAGCTCGCCCCCCCCCCCCCCCCCCCCCCGCCCACCAAAAAAACAAAAACTGGACTCTTTTATACTAGTGTTCCCTCCTGAAACAGAAGAGGCCCTCTGTGGGAAGGGAACCAGCAACCTGGGCTCTGACCCAGATCCTCCCGAAAGAGGGGAGTCACACACACAACCACATCGTAGTCTGCAGAACCCCTGGACACTCGGTATTTATTGTTAAAGAGCAGAAGCCGTGATGGAGTCTGGATTTGAAGTGGCGGTTGGCCTCACAATCGAAGTTACTGTTCCCTTCAAATAACAGCTTGTTTTCATGTTACATAAGATCCCAACAAAGTTACTCCCCTTCCTTCCTTTTCCTCCTAGAATATCTGAATATTGATGCAGTAGTGCATCACAATGCCACAGGAGGAGAGCCCACAGTTCACAGAATAATAATTAAAAACAAAACTAAACTTGTGGTCATGACCAACTTCCTGGTTTCTTTAATGTGAACGCCTCAGACTGACGAGGAGGAAAAGTTAGAGGTCAGTTAAAGTCACGTTCCGGCAGGCAGCGAGATAAGAAGATCGATAAAGTTCTTCATGATTAAGTTTCCGTTCGTATCCTGTTAGGCTATTTCTCCCTGGACGAAAGCGAGCACTGCCATGTTATAGCTAGACATTTGTGTGACACAGCAAGAAGAGACTAATTCACTAGATTGTTTTATCAGATGCACTTTTCTTCGTTTCTCACTTGTATTAGGGAGCGAGTCACACGCTGTTGTGTAACCGGCCACTAGAGGGTGTTTTGAGATTTCGTGGGCTGTCACGTTGCACGAACAGAATATTTTGAACACATTATTAAGAAGCTGCCTTGTTTTGTTTGTACTGAGAAACCGAACTTTCAGTGAAGGATTGGATCTCAACTACTTGTTGCATCTTCTCATCTCACTTTCTGCCAGAATAAAAAAAAAAAAAAAACGCAAGAATTATTATTTTTTTCCTCCGAAGAAAAGTAATTCTTTGTCTCATTAAGTTTTCTCGTGTCTTTAGCAGCTTTTATTTTCCAAAACAAAACGTGTAATTCTGCCTAAAACCGTTCAGGGTGTGGCGGGCCACTTCGAAGAGCTTCAGGGGGATGAATGACTTCATCCTTTAAATTACTGAGAAGAAATTCTGCTGAACTACAGGTTGTTTCAATAAAACACATGTGAGACAGATTATAAATGTAAAACAGGCTGTAGTGCAAAAATCATGCGTTTACATGTGTACATCTATATTAGACGATTTATATGTTCAAAAACATCACAAAATCTGGCAATGCGCTCTGAAAACCTCCACGTCTGGTTCCTACTTATATTCTATGTGTTAACATCCTTGTATCAACCAGTGAATAAATGTGAGAATAAAAATCTATATTTTAGAAAAGCTTTTCTTTGCTTTGATGGGACAAAAAGTTTGATGGCAAACAGGCAAGTTTCAGGTTCCTTTTTTTTTTTTTATTATTATTATTATGATTATGGGATGTTACGCCTTTGGTCACATAGAAAGTTGCAGATGACAAGGAGAGGTCCTGATGACACGGAGACAAGACCTACAGGCACTTCTTTAGGAGACAACTGCTCCTCATGCTGGGAATGTCAGTTCATTCGTTAATGTGCTACATACATACAGTACATGGACGGTTTCTATGGGTTTACTCAGCAGTCATGAGAGGTAAGGCATTAAGATTCTGTTGCAAAGGATCACTTGGCCAAATAAGAGCAGAAGTAATTCATTTTACAGTATAAATAAAATTTCCCGTGAGAGGGGAGAAAAACAAGAGTTCCTTTTAGGAGTAGTTTAGTGAAAACGTGTTTGATCTCCCTGAAGTCAAGTTGTAACCTCATTTCCTTTGTCACGCGTGCTGCTTTTGGTCTCGTGGCAGAATACGAACATGAAAGCACCTCGTCTCTCAAACACTCGGCCGAGAGCAGATTCAAGTCAGTCGCAGGCGTCTAAATGTGCTCATGATGAAAGACAATAAAGAATTCACAAGGCATGTCAACACTGATGTAGCGTTCAGACGACATTAAAAGTTCAGGAAGCTTCATAAATGCCTATAAAAACAGAAGATGCGCTGTTAAGAGTCTGTAAGGTTACGTGGGTCCACACTGGAGCATCGGTGAGACCCCGCCGAGCCCGTCTGACCTCAAGGTCCCCGCCCTCAGGTCCAGCCAGCTTCACTGAGACTCGGTCTCCACCTCCGCGTGGTTAAGAGTTAAGACACCTCGGGTTTCCTCTTTTTGGCCCTCGGGCCGGCTGCTTGTGGCACGAGTCGGACTTCCTCCTCAGGAGACGGAGCAGATGGTGCTGCTGCTTTGGTTCTTCATGGCCTCCCTCCTCTTCAGCTCCCTGGTGATCCTCCTCCTGATGCCCTCCAGGTACAGGCCTCGGTCAAACTGCCCCGCTCCCAGAGGAATGCTGACCAACACACCAGGAAAAAAACAATACTGCATAAACATACTTGCAGCCTTTTTTTTTAATGGTGATTTTTTTTAACAATGAGATAATTAAGTTCTTATTATTGAAGTGAAAGGATTACATTGCAGACAGCAGATCACTACAACTTGAATATCCAATTTGAGATAAAACCTGCAGTAAAACAAAACATTGCCTGATGCAAAGCTTGAACAGTAGTTTACCAAAAACATCTTAACACAATTTAGTTTTTTTTATAAGGCAACACCTAAAGATTGAGCAGAATGAAGTCAAAGTTATTGGTTGGCCCCATGTAAAATAGAAACGGCCACTCCTGCTCTATGATGACGCGTTGAAAGCAGGAAGAGCTGACGACTGAAGCATCTCCAGTACTGCAGGGTTTGTGAGGGTCCCCCCCGCCCCGATATCATCGTGTGTGTGAGTGTGAGCAGACTGACTTGTCTCTTCCCGGCCTGAGTTTGACCTGGAAGACTCCGACGACGGGCCGGTGGTCCGAGGTCTTGATGTTGGAGCAGCTGGTGTATTTCACCACTTTGATGTCGTCGGCCTGCCGGTTCCTGAACAGGATCCTGTCCTTTGAACACACACAAGAGACTTTGAACACTTTAAACCAGGAGAGGCACATTTGTTCATCAGCCACATGGAGACCCATATAGGATCGTAACAGGGACCGACAGTGAAAAACAAAGAAGACCACATCAAATCAGAGGCAACAACACCAGCAGTAGTAGTTCCCAGGAGGTTCTATTTACTCTTAAATTTATCGGTGTTGAAGTCCGTACATAATTCTGTTGTTTGACTTACATTAGCAGTGTCAAACTCATTTTAGTGCAGGGGCCACATACAGTTGGAATCTATCTCGAGGGGGCTGGATCAGTAAAATCACAGTGGATACAAACTTTCGGTCAACTCCAAATGTTTTAATGTGAAAGTTGAAATTGACATATTGAAATAAGTTGAAATTTACATATTGAATCTTTAATGATGCCTCATAGTTGAAAATACAGTGAAACGTCCTAAATGTCCTGCATTTGTGGCATTTTGCAGACTTCGGCCTCACAGCGCAGCTTTTATTGTGAAGAGACTTTACAAGTAATAATTTTGTCACTGCAGCATTGCTGATCTCTCAACTCGGCTCCAAAATCCACATTATGTACAATACCAACAGTAGCTACATTAAATGAACAATTCCAGTCAATATCTTTGTTGTAATTTTTATATTTTACATAGTTGTCCTGAACCAGCTGTGACTAGTTCAGGGGTCTCAAACACATTTTTAGTTCAAGGGCCAAATACTGTCAAATTTCCTCCCGATATACCCGTAAAAAATAGTGCCATAATAACCTTTTGAATAAAATAGTTTTCTTTGTTGTGGTTGCAGAGTATGAAAATGTCTATATTTTCACAAAACCAAACAATTCCTCATGAAAAATGACTACAATGTCAACAACAACAAAAAAGTAATTATATTTTTCTGGTGCAAAATACAGTAAAAATGTTCAAATAAAATATTGCATTCTGCATGTTTTCACAAACTCACCCTGACAGCGTGGCTTTGAGGACAATGATAGTTTTGTGTCCGCTACTCTTAAGTAATTTGTTTAAAAAAAAGAAATCTGTGTTTTCTATGAAATTTCTACAGTTTTGTTGGTGGTTTGGAGCCTCCTGCGGGCCGGTTTTGGCCCAAGGGCCTTATGTTTAACACCCCTGGACTAGATGACGATCATTTTCACCACCACCCAAATCTTTGCGTTTGATCTGCTGCGTGTTCTCACTGTGTATGAAGGAGTTCTCTGTTTGGACGTGGTGTCGTAGATATCACAGCCGATATCAAACTTGTACGTGGGGAAAAACTGGATGTGAGCCTCCTGGAAGCCTTTGAAGATGGAACCTGAGGGGAAACATCCAACAGCGTGAGGATCGATCGCTTCCGGGAGACCTTTAGCTCGGTGTTCAAGTTACAATCATACCATCCTTCATTTCCCTGGAGAGCTGGTCATGCTCCAACAGAGGACCCATGTTTCCTCCCACTGTGCGATTCAGCAAGGTTTCTACGTCGGCACGGTCTTTACTGAGCCGGAAGTTAAAATCTCCAAACCAGAAGACCTGATCGAATCTTGTGGTCACGTCAGCTACAGATGAAGAACAAATTGAGGAGGCGATGAGATTTTAATGACAATTGAGTGACAAAAAAAAAAATCACATAAGGATTGATCTATATTAAAGAGGACCTATTATACTTTTCTGTTTTTAATGTTGCACGTATATTAGTCATGTTGCGGCACATCGTGAACTAAAAGTATCAGATAATGACCGAAACTGCCTGTTTTAGTGTCTCACACTCTTTTCTATCTAAGCAGCTTTTAGTGAATTTAGTGTCGGAAGCAGCAGGCAGGACAATGAAGCCGATGTCAAGCTGCACACATGCTACAGGGAGCGGGCCTGACTTCATTAAAAACATATTTTTTTCTTATTTTTTTTGAAAGCTGGCGAAGCAGAAAAATAGAAAAAAATTCAAGTGAACAAAAAAGGACAACTGCAAATTGACTAATGTGAAAGTTCTGTGGTGCATGCACAGGTTGAAAAAAGGGGGTCAGATTGAGCTCCAGTTAAAAACCATAAACACACTACACCAGGGATTTATCAGGCGTTTCACACTAGAAGTTATTTATATTAATTTAAAATAGGTCTTTGCATGGTCAAACTGATTCCCATAGATTTAATAGAAAGCTGTTTGAAGAGATCTCACATGGCGTGGAGCGGTATGGGTTGGTGTCTGGAAGGCCTTTTGGAAGAGCCAGAGCCTCCACGATCTTGTTGTAATCCAGGATTCTCTCATAAACTTTGGCATCTCCAGCTAGAAGAGGAACACATCAGGATCAAACAGGGTTTGTGTATTTAACTTTTTTTTTATTTTATTTTTTTTATGAATGGTAAATAGATTTCACTGGGTTCAGTGTCTTGTTAAAATACATTCTGACAAATAAGACAAGATGAGACGGGGGGATTAAAAACACAAACGAGCAAACAGATCTGACTCACAGGTAAAATGGGAAGTGATGAAGAGAAAGGAAGTGCCAAAAAAAGTGAAGGCGACGCCCACAGCCCCTTTGGTCTTGATCTGAGAGATGATCCTGGTCGTGACCGTGGCGTGCTCCACCTCTGTGAGGGTCGGACCAAACAAACAAACAAACAGACAAAGTGTGGTGAGATGCATCAGGCATGTGAAACTCTTTCAGGGATCAGATTTTTCTCATCATAGATATTATAAGACTTGATGGTCCAGTGAGCACATACACGGACAATTAGGTGAACCAACTTCCTAAAAATAGGAAACTTCACAGCTGCATCATCTTCGTCAAACTTTCATATCTTTTAGATTATTTCACATGAACTAACATGATTTAAGATGCATTTTATTTTATCCCAGCATTCTTGTCATGAAAATAAATGATATCGTCTCTCAAGATAGAATATTTTGTAATATTGTTTTTACTAATACTGATATTTGTGGGCGATTTGGGACGCCAAATACCAATATGGGGAAAGCGCAGAATAAAGTTGATCCAATGAAAAAGATGAGTTTGTGTGAGAGAGTATGTGAGAGGTTTTAAAGTATTTCATACTCTGAATCGCTTGAGATGAAGATTCCATATTGTTTCTACATACAGTCCTTTTATTTCTTTGTAAAGCACTGCGAATTGCCTTGTGTCTGAATGTTGCTCTATAAATATATTTGCCTTGTCTCTACTCACTAATGTATCAAACTGATTATAATTAGCTGTAATCTACTTTTAGAAAGTATATTTTAAGATCTCTGCTCAAGATGTTAATGTGTAAAGCGGAAAATTCTGTAAAGGAATTATTATCAGGCCTTGAGAGTTGTTTTACTCTTTGGCTTTAAGAGCTGAAAATGGCACTAAAACGCATTAAAGTTTGTAAGATGTGTTAGTTTTATTTTGGAGGTTTAACTAATTGTCCTTAGTAGGACGAGGCAGATAAGAGTTCCAGAGCCTAAGATGAGGCTGTACATATCACTCTGGATCCAGTGAAGTTCTTGTTTTCACAAATAATAATGATAATGAGAACATCAGACAGTTTATTGAAAGATGTGTGTGCCAGACCTTCAAAAAACCTTCTGAACTCACCTGAGCAGAACCAGATCAGGTCTCTTCTGACAAACATGGTGAGATATAAGACGCCGTGCGAAGCTGCATATAGCATGACGAAGTAAGGTCCCAGAGTCTCCTGAAGACGGACCTCCCACTCCCTCCTGCCCACAAATAAGTCAAACTGAGCTTAAAACTGTAATATAGTTAATATCACTTTAAAATGTAACCCACCTGTCAGGACAGCCTTCCTGGACTCCAATAATATAAAAATCCTGTGCAAATTCAGAGTCTGTTGGAAGGAGGAGATCATCCAAATTGGTTGGAAGGCCCTAAAAATATACAGGGACATGGTGAACAGCCTGAGACTGGTATGTTAAAAGCTGCAGCAGTCATAACTTTCTCCCACCTTTTCTCCCTGCATGTTCCACGTGGTGATGTAGATTCCCACTCTCCGGTCGGGGAAGTAACGGTCCAGCTCCTCAGCTCCGAGGAGAGCGCCGCTTCCCATCACGCTGCCCTCCAGAAAGCTCCTGTAAGACCCCAAACAGAAAGAAACAAAAAGATTCAGATTTTTCCTGAAGCACTGTGCATCAAAACAACTGATAAAGAGCTAAGTCTGTCCCTCCTCCTGTCATATTGCAGAACAATCATGTCTTATTATCCTTGGTTAATGATCCTTCACACTGTGGTGCTCATCTTTTGCTTTCTACATACGTGGGTGAAATCCAAGTCTTACACAGATGAGCAATCACTCTTGCGTGTGAACAACACTCCAGATGTGCAAAGTAATCAGCACCACCTAGAGGGCAGAGCAGGGACTGTAGACTTCAACTAGTTCCAATGCTTAGGAGCAGCAAAAGTTACAAGCAGTAGAGCAGCTGAGCTCATTCTGATGAAATCAGCCACACATTTCTTTACCTGAACATATAATAGTTCAGAAAATCTGAAATGAATAAATTCATCTCAAAAATTTCCAAGTTTGCGTTTGCTGTCTTTTTTGTATCCATTTCTAAGAGACCAGCAGCCACAAGCCAATGAAAGCTTCTGAATATGACTCCATGTGTATTATCTCTGGTCTACTAGTCATACTGTACCTGTTCCGCACATCCTGAGGTCGTATGGGGCTCAGCACGCTGTAGGTGGATCTCATGGAGTTGACAGAGGTGTTATCAGACCCCATGTTGTCCAGAAGCCGGCTGTCGCTCAGGTTCCTGTGCAGCCTCTCTCCGAGCTTTGCTCTGGTCAGCACGGCATAATCCAAGCAATCTCTGTCAATCCTATTAGCCGCCCTCAAATTGGCAGACGCGAAGCTCTTCTCCAGAGCAGGCAGTGGCCCCGTGGGCTGCACCGGGGACAGGCGCACCTTGGTGGATCTCTCCCAGTGATCCGTGGGATCACTCTGCTGGCTGTGGGGCCTCCTCTCATAATCGGAGAGACTGCTCCCTCTGTCACGAAAGACTGGAGACCCTGTGGAAGCAGCAGCAGAGGTTGGCCTCGCGATGGAGCCCTGGTTGCACCTAACGGTGGAGGCATCAGTATCAAGAACACAGCCACTGGGAGCTGTAAGAGGCTGGTCCTCTCTCAGCGAGTCTGTGGAGGAGCCGGTCTCAGCCGGGTCGCTCAGGCTCTCCTGGCTGTTCCTCAGTCTCCTGCTCCTGACAGTCTCCTCCACCGAGCAGCTTTTACTTGACAGTCTGGGTATCAGGGGAGGACGAGGCTGGTACGGATTGATCTCCCCCCGCACGTGTCTGGCAGCCGGTTTGAGGCCATCCCCACTATTGCTGGATTTGACACCTGTGAAGGAGGTCTTGAGTGGCTTGCTGTCAGGAACAACTGAGCTTTGTTTAGCAGGAGCATCACAGGAGTGATGGAGGGGGTAGTCCTGGTCATTCTCAGTCATCCTCTCCTCATGTTTGAGAGCAGCTGAGGGCAACCTGCGGACATACAACAGTGTGTTTTCGTCAGTGTCTATCCGGAGAGAGTTCATCAGTCAGTCTGTTTCAGTGAAGCACCGCAGCTAACAAAGCTAACTCAGCTCAACGTGGCTCCAGCTCATCAAAATCCATTTAGCTCCCAACGTTATAATACCTAAAGAAACCGCCTGGCACCAAATAATGTTTAAATGAATTAATTTACAAGTAGCAAAGCTTAAAAATAACGACAACAAAAACAACAACAGTAGCTTTAATAAAGCTAGCCGAGCTAACGGGCGCCAGCATTTTAAATGACACGCACGCGGACATTATTCCTGGTTTCTGTCCACAGGCTGTGGATTTTTTCCACCCTTATCACGCCGAAACACCGTTACCTGTGGGGAAATGGGCCGTTTGGAGTACGATGGAGTGTATAATCTGACTGTAGCTCTGTTACTTCCTTAGCAACGTTTGACAACACTGATTCTGTTGCCAAGAGAGTAAAACTGTGATTGGAGCGGGTGTCACAGCGCCCCTCTGTGGTCCGAGGGTGGTATTACAACTAAACCTCAACATTGTGCTCACCTCAGTAGATATTCGAGAGGTCAACACCAAATACACATTTCTACTTAGCCCCCTGCAAACCCCAAAACTTTGACGTCTTTTAGACTATGTTTCTTGATCAGTAAAGTAATTGTTTTTTGAGGACTCGAACATTCATCTGCCTTTGGATTGTAATGTTCAATGTGTTCCTTTTTTTCTTTTGAGTGTCTGGTTCAAAATATTTAAAGCCGTTTGATTATTTTGTTTCATTCTTAAGTTCCTGATGCTAATCATTAGATCCCTCTGCATTTCAAACTGTTTCTTTCTGATACCATGCAGATATTTCTTTAACAATTTACAGTTATGACACTGAGCAAGCTGTCTGGTCTTCAATGGTGACTTGGATACGATGTTCTTCACCAAAGACACTTTGGGCTCGATACTTTAGTGTGCTAATCATCATTGGGAATCATCAATTCAGGGGGACGCAGGGGAAATTTATCTGGGCAGATATGAGTAAATGTCTCACTGAATATTTCAAGTGTTGCAGACACAATGTTCTTTATACCAGCATCCAAGACCGGAGACAGTTGCGAATCTGTTGGCGAACCAGTCGGTATGAGTGGCAGTAACTCCTCTACAGTCAAAATCAATTTCACAAAGAAATCACTACAATCGGACACCTGCAAGACGTGTGATTGGATGACAATCGAGAGTACAGATACACACATGAAACGTCTCAGAAATGTAGTAACATTAATTCTTCAACAGATCAATAATAATAAAGTGGACTTAATGATGGACATTAATGTTTCTTGTTCGAGACTTTTTAAAAAATAACTTTATGATCAAGGCAGTTTTCCTCATATCTGTTTAAACACTGACATTAGAAAGCACATACTTTAACAGTATCTGGTAGTTCACGGTATTTAAACAGATGTAAGCCTGATGAATCTCATCGACTATAATGTACTTCCCGATTCCTTATTCATTCTTTCCTATTTTAGATGTTAACCACTTGTTTATTGTTTTTGTGCTTTGGTTTTCATTTTAAAATCAACTTTCTAATAAACCTTGTTTGTGTTGCAAGTGTGTTTTAATGCTCTTTTTTTTGCTGAGTCTCCAAAATGTCATGAAACTACAAAAGATTTATTGTCTAACATGCTAAAGTCAGTGATTTTCCAAATGACATAATGTTGAAGAAAGAGTAAAATTGTTGCCGCAAACACATCTTAAAGAAAATGTATGTCCCGCTAAATCGACAGTGTCAAGTTGTGACCTCTGATTGTTACCCCTTTTTACCAGACTGTGACCTCTGCGTTGTGCGAGAAACAGCCGCTGAAAAGGACTTCAGAGCTCACTGGCCCCTGAAAATGTAGACAATCCCTCTGTTTTCGGTGCATTTCTGTGACGTTGTTGCTGAGTCAGAGGGTTTGGAACAAAGAGACAATCCCTGGGTCAGGTATAAAAGGAAAGGGTTAAACCAGGTAGAGGTACAGTTCAGTGCAAGAGCAAGAACAGCAGCAGCAACAGCAGCAGCCAAACTGACCAGCAACATGACTTCCAGTGGAATGAACATGATGAGCAAGGTAGGAGTCCATTTCTTTCATCTGGACTATCTCTGGGCTTATTGGTCCAATCCAGTGTTAGAATTATACATGTGAAAAAGTTAGATTTAAATTTGTCAGTTTTATTAGGAATTATTAGGAACTTCTAAGAACAAGAAATAAACATATTTGGAGTAAAACAGAACTCTGTTAACAACACATGTAGTTCAGCTGTGCCTCTCAGCTTCTTAGGGTCTCACAGCATGTTCCTTATGTGTTGTTTCATTGTTTTAATTGACGGTATCCAACAACAACAAAAACAGCTGAATAAGAGTTGTTGTTGTCTTTTTAAACCTTTCTAAAATGTTACCTTCCAGAAACTGTTCAGTCAATTTGTTCAAGATAAGTTGATGAGTATTTTTCAATTCCAGAAGAATAGATACAGATTCTGGTTGATGGTAAATATAACAATCTATTGCTGAGGCCAAGTTTGAAGTTTCAAATCTTGAAATAATCTTCTCAGTTAAAAACCACCCAAAGTGAACATGTAGGCCAACCAGTGTTTCTGTGTCTCTCCCCCTCAGATCATCTTCTACGAGGAGAGGAACTTCCAGGGTCGTTCCTATGAGTGCATGAGCGACTGCCCCGACATGTCCTCCTACATGAACAGGTGCCACTCCTGTAGGGTGGAGAGGGGCTGCTTCATGGTGTACGACCGCACCAACTACATGGGCAACCAGTACTTCATGAGGAGGGGCGAGTACTCCGACTACATGAGCATGATGGGCATGAGCGACTGCATCAGGTCCTGCCGCATGATCCCCATGGTGAGACCTCAGGCCTGGAGAGATTTGCTTTGAGTGACGACTGTGAATTACTCTGACATAAACACCCTCTTGTGTTTGGCACCACAGCACAGGGGAAACTACAGGATGAAGATCTACGAGAGGGAGAACTTCGGAGGTCAGATGCACGAGCTGATGGACGACTGCGACAACGTCATGGACCGTTACCGCATGTCCAACTGCATGTCCTGCAACGTGATGGAGGGCCAATGGCTGATGTACGAGCAGCCCCAGTACAGAGGCAGGATGATGTACATGAGGCCCGGCGAGTACAGGAACTTCATGAACATGGGCATGAGCAACATGAGGTTCATGAGCATGAGGCGCATCACCGACTCCTGCTATTAGACCTGAGCAGACTTTGCACTAAATAAAGCTGTCATAAACTGAACTACTGGTGTGTTTGACTCACTGTCTCCTCTCTCTCACCACATATTAACTGCTTATACCAAGAAAAGATGGAAAAAGTAGCCGTCCCACCAGGGAAACACTACAATTGAAGGTTTTGATGTCTTATTTACTTAATCACTGCATCTCAAAATCAGCAACACTTTAAAACTCTGCTCATGTCACTTTTATCCAGCAATGTTCAGTTTCACAGAAATTCATTTCAGGCCCGATATGTAACAACGACCCGAATTGTTGATATATGGCTTTTCAGGCTTGGTCCCTAATAACTGGTCGATAATGTAACAAAAGTACTGTGCAAAAATTGTAATTAAAAAAAAAATTATTCAAACCCGAAATGTAATAACGGGTCAACGATGTAAATTTTTTTTACAAGAATTTAAATGATCTTATTATGTTTAATTCTTGTACATTATGTTGTACTGATGATTGGAGAAATAGATTACAGATTACAGAGAGCAGAAGAGTATAAGTTACTTGGTCAACAGCACTCATACTTAAATACCGTAAACTGTGTAGAGGATGGACGTACAAACAAATAGTCTAAACTTTTAGAACTTATTCTTTGAGTGGTATTCAAATTGAAGCAGTTCAAGTACAAGTCCAAACTATAAATCATTGACTCACTTTGTGATGTCATAAAATTATAACACTATTAAGGGAAAAATATTTGACTTGCCCCATAAAGTAATATGTTAGTAAGAAGTTTTGGGCCCAGAATCTTGTTACATTATTCATTAGTTTTGGGTTTTATTACATTAGACTTCATAACAATTTGGGTCAGTGTTACATTTTGGGTTGTTGTTACATATCGGGCTCTAACAAGCCTGACTCATTGATAGATCCCTTATCGGACTGATGTTTGTGCGACTCATGCATGGCTCTAATGCATCAGAAGCCTAACTAATCAATGCTATGCTATGCTATGCTATGCTATGCTATGCTATGCTATGCTATGCTATGCTATGCTATGCCAATACTGAATTTGAAGTTTGTGTTTTTTTCAGTATGTGCTGGGTCCTTCTCCAAAATTTTGTGAAGCTTATGAATTGTAATGAACTATAGAATGTAACAGTAACAAATGTCATATTATTGGACATTAGGATGTCACTACTCACAATGAACAAGCTGAAGTATCACAATTCTGAATTAACATATATGGAATTATGTAGTAAACAAAGAAGTTTGGAATAACTCAAAACTACTATATAAACATTCATAACTGCCAGCTATGATCACAACTACAGATCAGTGAAATACAACAACAATGCCACTGCAAGGCTGAGCCAGCTGGCAGAGATCATTAAGAGAACTTGGTGAATAAAGGACCTATAACATACAACCAGCTCTTCATCCCTGAAGCACTTGAAGCTGCTCAACAGGTTAACAGCTCCAGCCACCTGGCTCAGGAGATACACCAAAGAGGCTGAAGTCATGACAATAATCAAGATGTTGTCCACTGAACCGAGGTGTACTCTCAACGACAGAGAACTAATAATAGCTGCTGGTCAGACTCACCAAGCAATGGGATGGAAACACACTGGGATGGCATCTCGTAATGAAGCATCACATAATACTGATGCCCAGTGGCTAGAGGATATGAGAACTGACCACAGTAACCTCCCAGAGCAAGAACCAGTTAACATCTGTGGCAGAGATCCAAATAAGAGTATCTAAGATGAAGAGTTGGACGTCACTTGGCCCCAATATGATCGACACATCCTGGCTGAAGAAGCTGACTTCGCTCCCTGAGAGACGGGCAGCAGAAATGAACCAGTTGGTAATGAATTTCGACCGTTCCACAGCGGTTAACCCAGGGTAGAACGCTGCTAATCATGGACCCTGAGAAGGGAACCATCCTATCCAACTGCTGATACCCTGTCTATACACTACAAGCAAGCTCCTGTCAGACATCATAGCTGCTAAAACCAACAAGCAATTAGCTCAATATCTGAATATCAATACACGAAGCACAAAAAGGAATTGGCACTAATGATACCAGAGGAGCCAAACACCAGCTTGTTGACAGAGCAGAGCCGCTTCTCCTGTGCGCACGTCTCTATATGAAATGAATTTCCGTGAAACTGAACATTGCTGGATAAAAGTGACATGAGCAGAGTTTTAAAGTGTTGCTGATTTTTGAGATGCTGTGTTTGAGTAAATAAGACATCAAAACCTTCAATTGTAGTGTTTCCCTGGTGGGACGGCTACTTTTTCCATCTTTTCTTGGTATATGCAGTTAATATGTGGTGAGAGAGAGGAGACAGTGAGTCAAACACACCAGTAGTTCAGTTTATGACAGCTTTATTGAGTGCAAAGTCTGCTCAGGTCTAATAGCAGGAGTCGGTGATGCGCCTCATGCTCATGAACCTCATGTTGCTCATGCCCATGTTCATGAAGTTCCTGTACTCGCCGGGCCTCATGTACATCATCTTGCCTCTGTACTGGGGCTGCTCGTACATCAGCCATTGGCCCTCCATCACGTTGCAGGACATGCAGTTGGACATGCGGTAACGGTCCATGACGTTGTCGCAGTCGTCCATCAGTTCGTGCATCTGACCTCCGAAGTTCTCCCTCTCGTAGATCTTCATCCTGTAGTTTCCCCTGTGCTGTGGTGCCAAACACAAGAGGGTGTTTATGTCAGAGTAATTCACAGTCGTCACTCAAAGCAAATCTCTCCAGGCCTGAGGTCTCACCATGGGGATCATGCGGCAGGACCTGATGCAGTCGCTCATGCCCATCATGCTCATGTAGTCGGAGTACTCGCCCCTCCTCATGAAGTACTGGTTGCCCATGTAGTTGGTGCGGTCGTACACCATAAAGCAGCCCCTCTCCACCCTGCAGGAGTGGCACCTGTTCAGGTAGGAGGACATGTCGGAGCAGTCGCTCATGCACTCATAGGAACGACCCTGGAAGTTCCTCTCCTCGTAGAAGATGATCTGAGGGGGAGAGACACAGAAACACTGGTTGGCATTGGTTCACCTCTATGATCACTTAGTTTTTTTCAACAGACATTCCCAAAGCTTTGTTTTTCATCTTTCTATTCTCATATTCTCAGATTTTGCCAATGTGTATTCAATATCCATCTATCAGATCAATGCGGTATTGTGTAACAAATGACATGTTAATGTACTGTTGAAGTCAATGGCAGTAAAAAACTTTAAAAGTGAATCAAAAACTAGAGTACAAGCTGAGAGACCCTAAATGTTCAGGATTACAGCTGAATCACAATTTTTCAAAATGGTTTTGTTTTACTCCAAATATGATCACTTGTGGGCCTTAAAGGTTCTGAAGTATTCCTACTAAAACCAACAATTTTAAATATAATTCTTTCATGTGTATAATCCTAACACTGGATTGGACCAATAAGACCAGAGATAGTCTGGATTAAAGAAATAGACTCCTACCTTGCTCATCATGTTCATTCCACTGGAAGTCATGTTGCTGGTCAGTTTGGCTGCTGCTGTTGCTGCTGCTGTTCTTGCTCTTGCACTGAACTGTACCTCTACCTGGTTTAACCCTTTCCTTTTATACCTGACCCAGGGATTGTCTCTTTGTTGCAAACCTCCTGAGCCAGCAACAACGTCACAGAAAAGCACAGAAACCAGAGGGATTCTCTACATTTCCAGGGGCCAGTGAGCTCATAATGATAATAATAAAGACAATATAAGACCATGATCGAAGACAATTGCAAGCATACGTCAAAGGACCAACCAACTTCTGCTTTAAAATTTCAACCGACTGTGTCACGCGTATTGGAGTATTCAAACTTTTTTTTTGGTTGATCCAACTGAGCAACTTTATTTGTTGTAAATGTACCTAGGAAGTCCAACATCAACTGAAATGTGCTACTTAGCCTGAGGAAAAGAACTCAATGTCTGTGATTGTTGATCTGATGGTGAGAGTGTTTCTGTTGATGGTAGAGAATGACAGCCTTCATTTACTTGGATTTTGCCTTTTTTTTTTTTTGTCTTGTCCAGTGAAGAAGCTGTAATTACATTCATAGAAAGATATATTCCCAGAAGAAGGTACCTGCAAATTGGAACTAGGACCCTGCATATACTGAAAAAAACAACTGTAACTTCAATTTCAATATGATCTAAAGATATCAGCCGGTGATTTATTCTGTAGCAGGGGGGCTGGCCCTGTGGGAGCGTTAAACTCCTGCTGATTTCGAGAAGCTATGCTTGAACAAATAAGACATTCAAATTTAAATCACATTGTTTCCGTATTTTTTCCATCTTTGGTTGGTGAAAGCTATAAATGCGTGGTGTGACAGAGCGGAAACAATGACCTATGGACAAAAATACACTTCCAAAAAGTAAATTGCACTTTACAAGGAATTTATTAGAAAAAGAACAGATGTAGAAATTAAATACAAGTAGATAAATAACCAATTAACAAAGATTATAAGGGTTAGCAGAAATTATTACTATCGTGAAATGCGAGATAATAACAAAAGTATTATGAAAGAAATATGGGCTCTATTAAATAACATGATTTAAAAGAGCTCTTGACTTCATTATCCACAGCATGTCTTCAATCAAAACTTTAAAATAGACTCTATGGATAAAATAGTTAATTGTTACAATAAATTTTTCGTCAGTGTTGAACCAAACGTGGCACAATAAATCTCTGATCTCAGGACTGGAATAAGCTCATATAAAGAAACCAGAGCTCAACGTTCCTCACAGCAGTGGAAGAATAAGAAATCATTAATGCTGTAAACAAATGTAAAGAGATGACTTTTACTGATTGTAATAGCGTTGATATGAAAATGTGAAAAGGGTCATTGAGGGAATTTCAAAACCTCTCACTTTCATCTGTAACTTGTCATTCCAAACGGGTACATGTCCAAACAAAATGAAAATAGCTCAAGTTGTGTCGGTGTATAAAACTGGGTATCGACACGTACTTCACAAACAGCAGGTCTGTTTCTTTATCACCTCGATTTCCAAAATTTCAAAGGAAAACATTCAGGAGCAGATTAGACAAATTCATATAAAAACAAGTTACTTTGACAGCCAGCATGGATTCAGCTCAAACAGCACAACATCAATAGCATTAATGGAATCAGTTGAGGAAATGACGACCTCTATAGATCACAAATTGTACACAATTGGAAGATTTATTGACCTATAAAAAAAAGCTTTCAATACAATCAACTCTAACATATTAATGAACAAACTGGAACCTTATCAGATCAGGGGAATAATAAGACAGTGTGTGAAGCTGGGAAGCTTTATTTCTTCATGTTTGGCCATTGCTTGTGGTGTCCCCCAGGGGTCAGTACAGGGTACCAAAATCTTTGTCCTTCACATAAATGACATCTGCAAAGTTTCTAACATTTTAAAATTGTTTTTATTTGCCGATGACAACAGTATATTTTGTTCTGGGGAGAATTTACAGTAACTACTGAAGACAACACGTGGAGAAATGTGTAAAAAAAAACAACAACAAAAAAAGGAAGAAATGTTTAACAGGAATAAAAATTGAAATTTTGCTATTTGTGAATTGTCAAATGAATGCTAATGCAATTATACAGATAGATGGGATCGACATTGTGAGAACTTGCAAAATCAATTTTCATTGTGTAATACTGGATGAAAAAATACGCTGGGAAAACTCATGTTAAACATGTACACAACAAACTCTCACAAAGCATTTTGTAAGAACAATTTTCCAGTGTTCAATCATTGTGATTAATGCACATGCGGTATGGCGTGAACCAACACAGACACAAACAGAATTTCCAATCAGTCTTCATGTAGTTGAGTTGACTCTTTATTTGTAGGAAAATAAAATAAAAGATGAATACAGCAGGTATTACTATAGAAAGTTGTAAATCTTTTTCCAAGGTTTCTGTTGGCTTGTTCCTGTTTGGTTTGCCGGTCTGGTGAGAACAGTTTCCTCTCCCATTACCTGTGCCCTCCTCTTCTTCTGACCTATGCCCTCTGATATATGCAACCTGTGCCCAACTACTGCCAACAAGTGCCCAAATCATGCAACAACAACAACAACAACAACAACAACAAATCTATATTATGATTAATATACTACACCCGGGGAGCATCCAAAACAGTTTGTTAAGACAAGAGAGGGCAAATTAAGGGAATAACTATATTTTAAACAACCATGTGCCCACATGACATCAAAAACATTTCATATTTCTATTTGTGGTGTGAAACTGTGGATTATGGTGGAGCTCAGGCCGAATCCTACCATGGAACAGTTCTAACAGGTACAGTCAAAAGGTCTTCAGCAAGTCCGGGGAAGAAGAAAGGTACAACATGCACCAGGTGTTTTTTGTTGTTGTTTTTTTTACATTGTTTATTGACCTGTTTATGTACTTGAGCTCTTTGCTTTGCTCTGTGGTTATTTAAGTTGACAAGCATGTGACTGGCTGAAAAATTTATCACTGGATGCAAACAGATGGACTGGAGTGTGAATAGGATTTATTTATTATGTTAAAAAAAAATCTGACAAACAAAAGCAAAACATATTGTTTCCCTGGTGAGAAGGGTACTTTTTCCATCTTTTCTTGGTATAAGCAGTTAATATGTGGTGAGAGAGAGGAGACAGTGAGTCAAACACACCAGTAGTTCAGTTTATGACAGCTTTATTTAGTGCAAAGTCTGCTCAGGTCTAATAGCAGGAGTCGGTGATGCGCCTCATGCTCATGAACCTCATGTTGCTCATGCCCATGTTCATGAAGTTCCTGTACTCGCCGGGCCTCATGTACATCATCTTGCCTCTGTACTGGGGCTGCTCGTACATCAGCCATTGGCCCTCCATCACGTTGCAGGACATGCAGTTGGACATGCGGTAACGGTCCATGACGTTGTCGCAGTCGTCCATCAGCTCGTGCATCTGACCTCCGAAGTTCTCCCTCTCGTACATCCTCATCCTGTAGTTTCCCCTGTGCTGTGGTGCCAAACACAAGAGGGTGTTATGTCAGAGTAATTCACAGTCGTCACTCAAAGCAAATCTCTCCAGGCCTGAGGTCTCACCATGGGGATCATGCGGCAGGACCTGATGCAGTCGCTCATGCCCATCATGCTCATGTAGTCAGAGTACTCGCCCCTCCTCATGAAGTACTGGTTGCCCATGTAGTTGGTGCGGTCGTACACCATAAAGCAGCCCCTCTCCACCCTACAGGAGTGGCACCTGTTCAGGTAGGAGGACATGTCGGAGCAGTCGCTCATGCACTCATAGGAGCGACCCTGGAAGTTCCTCTCCTCGTAGAAGATGATCTGAGGGGGAGAGACACAGAAACACTGGTTGATCTTCATGTTCACGTTTGTGTAAACTCAAACATAACACATGAAGCTGTGAATGCATATTGATATATTAACACACTGAAATTCGATTCAGAGTGGTGTTTGAGGTTACCTAAAATGGTATATTAGATATTCTCATTCAGTGCCCGTGTGTATTTTTGCGTCCACCTTGCAGCTCAATACCAGCCTGTATAACAACTTACATGCTAGTTTTCTGCTGAAGAATATAGAAGGTAACATTTTGGATTTTTTTAAATATATTTATTTATTATATTTCATTTGTTATTAGTTCTAGTCAGTACCTGAAACTACAACAGTGACTGACTGAAAAAATAAAGTACAAGCTGAGAAACCCTCAAAAGCAGAGAACTACAGTTGAAATATATTCATTTTTACCATGGTTTAGTTTTACTCTAAAAATACTGATGGTTTATTGATCCTACAATTTCAGAAATATTTCTTGTAGAACCATCAATTCCAAATATAATTCTCTCATATATATGTAATTCTGGCACTTTTAAAGTGTCACAATTTTAAATATAAATGTTTCATATGTATAATTCTAACACTGGGTTGGACTAATAAACCCAGAGATAGTCCGGATTAAAGAAATGGACTCTTACCTTGCTCATCATGTTCATTCCAGTGGAGGTCATGTTGCTGGTCAGTTTGGCTGCTGCTGTTGCTGCTGCTGTTCTTGCTGTTGCACTGAACTGTACCGCTACCTGGTTTAACCCTTTCCTTTTATACCTGACCAATGGATTGTCTCTTTGTTCCAAATCCCCTGAGCCAGCAACATCAGAGAAAAGCACAGAAACCAAAGGGATTCTCTACATTTCCAGGGGCCAGTGAGCCCATAATAATAACAATAATTTAAAAAGACAAATTAAAGCCATGTTGTTGACATACAGTTTATAAAATGACCAACCAATCATACCTTAAGTTAATGTTAATTTTATAACCACAAATATCACCAAATTCCTTTAGTAGTTTCATAAGTGTTCGGAGTTGCAGTGTATATGTTATACTTATCAGTCATCAACCACAACCACAACCACAACAACAACAATAATAATAATAATAATAATAAATATATATATATTTTAATTCATTATTATTACTATTATTATTATTAAAATATATTTCAATTCATCATCATCATCATCATCATCATCATCATCATCATCATCATTATTATTATTATTATGCTGGGTCCATTACTGTTCTCTCTCTATTTGATGCCTCTGGGACAGGCAATTAGCTGTTTTTGTGGGATGTCACATCATTTATATGCTAATGGCATTGAATTGTATTTCTCATTCAGTCCAAAAGAGAGCAACAAACTGTCAGTTTTAAATTACTATGAGCTGGCCATTAAAATGTAGATGTCTGACAACGCTCTTCAATTAAATATGAGCTAAATAGAAGCTCTTTTACTTGCCTCCCAAACATGGATATCATTGATTAAGCAGCATATTGGAAATGTAGGGTTATATCTTGAAACCTGACTTCGTAATCTCGGTGTGTTCTTTGAACGTTATCTGTCACTAGACAGCCATGTCAGCCAGGTAACACATTCTAGTTTTTTCCCATTTGTACAGTATGGCTGTCTTGCATGGAAGGCTGGGTAAGGTGGACTAGACAAGGCCCGACGCCCTATACCACCACCTAACCCCCACAAGACCACCGCCAGGCCCAGGGCAGACCCTTTGTACGACCCGACTCCGACACCCCCAAGGCAGGGCGTAGCCCTCACGGACAGCTTCCAGGTCCCCCCTCAGCCTACTGGGTACTTAAGCAACGAGGCTCCAGACACCGCCAGCCCTAGGAATCCCAGGGAAGAGCCACAGCAGATAATTGTTTTGGCTGATTCCATATGATTCAACAAAACCATCAAATTGACTAAATGAGCTATTAGAGATGCATTGTTCTAAATGTATTATTCCTTTGTTTTACCATCTTGGAAAGGAGATTGGTTTCTTATTAGATGTCAGGATAGTTCTAGGTGGGTGGGAGTCTGCATGGAATAATTGATGACCCATTCATTTCGAAGAATTCCCACCAAATTGTCAGAGATGTTCTGTTTTTGATGACAGGACTGAAGAATGGAAGATCACCGATTTGGAGATCTCTACAGAAGATGTTTTCAGTATCTAGCCGGCCTTCATTGTCTAAAGGTTCTCATTGATCCATTTCAAAATGTAAAAGTGATTTATTGACTAAACAAATTTGGTTGTTCAAAGCCACCTTGGTCTTTGGTGTTCTATAGAGGTTTTAAAGTTATACGAGATGGTTTGTTCGTCCATAAGAATTTTGAGATTCAACAATCAATAGTGTTGGTCCTGGTTTTGGGTGGTTTTGTTGGGATCATTGAAAAACTGTAATTAATTCTGGGCAGGAACATGATTTTGACTGTTGCAACTCTCCCCATAAGTGATATACAGTAGGTAGTATCTTCCATCGAGTGAGGTCGTCTCCTATTCTTTTAATAAGTGTGGTGTAATTTAAATGGGCTAAGTCTGACAGTTTGGCAGAGATGTTAATGCCAAGGTTTTTTGATATTCCCTGGTTTTAGAAGCCCATTGCATTTACACTGAAAACTAGAGTTAATGGGAAAAACAACTGATTCATTCAAATTCATAGAGCATTCTGAAATGGAAGAGAATCTGTTTATTGACTCAAATGTTTCCCAAAGAAAAGTCTGTGCATTTTTCAGGAAGAATAACACATCATCTGCATACAGGCACATTTTGTGACTTACATTTATGTTTCTATTCCTTTTATATGTTATTGTTTTGTCTGATGGCTGTTGCTAGTGGTTCAATGAAAATTGTAATGAGAGACGGATAGCGTGAACACTCTTAGCCGCTGTGTCCATGTGCACCACCAACTTATAACATCTACATGCATTTTTAGTGGACTGTAGCCTTTAATGAACCCAATGTTAGGTCTCTGTCTGCCTCTGCCCGTGTGTCTCACCTCACGCTTTCAATTATCCTATTGCCTTCTCCTCCTTGTCAGCACTCGTGTGCAGCACCTGTTGTCTCCCCTCCTTTCCTGTGTATTTAAACCCATCTCCCTCTCTTGTCTGTGTCAGTTTGTCTCGTCTCTTTCCCGACACCCCAGCATTGTCCTTGTGTTCCATAGACTGTAGTTTGTGGTTTTTGTTTCTATGTTTTTCATGGAACTAGTGAGTCTTGTGTTAATCAGGTGGTGATGAAGAGGATAAGAAAGACTTCACTGATGCCTTCTTGCGTGCGCATAAAAAAATATTTATTATCAAGTTGTTAGCATCAGGATCATAGACTGATGGTATAACTCTGAGGGAGTCCGCTGCTGAGAATGCAACTCCCAGAGCAGCAGCCGTCTGCATGTTATACGTATACCATTGTGGCACAACCTCCACCAGACCAGAATGTCGGAAAGAAACCGAATACACAAACCTCAAGAACAGCGCGTCAGGATGAAGAAGGAGATGGAATCCCATCTTTAACACTTACTACCTAAACATTATCTTCACGAGGTCTCACCGAGACTAGCTGACAATAAAGGAAAAAATATACCTCACTTGCTTTTCGGTCCACATCTGATTTGTGGCACGCAGTCTGGTCAGGGTGTGTGAGGTGTCTTGTAATTCTTTTCTGTTCTGCTTGCTAGGGCTTTACTGATTATTTTGAGATCTGCATTGTTAGTAATATTAGGCAATAGCTAGATGGTCTTTATTCGGTTTTAAAAGAAGCCTGATATTTACACAATTCATGTGTGGAGGGAGAGGAGGAGACTCTTAACCCTCTCAATCATCCTACAAAATGTCAGTGAGTGTAAAGGCCAGAATTCTTGAAGCATCGGGTCCTGGGGCTTTACCATCAGGCACATGCTGGGCAGCTTGATGCAGTTGTTCTACTGAGATAGGTGCTTTGGGCTGGGATGTGTTCATTTTATTTTGGGTATTTCATTTTATTCAACTGTGCACAGCAAATGTCTCTATTTGGGATTCCCATTGATTTCATCTAGTTTTTACCCTTTATGTCTGACCTGTGCCTAATCCATGGGTACATGAACAAGGCAAAGAAGAGTGTGATTCCCCTTTCCAAAATAAATGAATAGGTTCTGTTTTCATTGATTCTAGCTAAGTGTTACTCTTGAGGCAGTAGAATTGACAGCCCTGCTTTACTTTGAGGTTTTTTTTGTTTGTTTTGTACAGTGAATACGATTTCATCACATTCATAAAGAAATATATTTAATTACCTGATGCAATGATGAATAAATTGACCAGAAGGAGGTGCCTGCAAATAGAATCCTGCATATACTGAAAAAGCAGAAACTTCAATTTCAATAAATTCTATCATGTGGCAATTTATTCTGTCGCAGAGGGGCTGGCTCTGTGGGAGCGTCAAACAAGAGAATATAGTATGACCCAGTTATGCTTCTGATACCTTAGAATCCTGCTTCAGTTAATGCAAACCTCAGTCAGATATAGAATTTATCAATAAATCAAGCCTGAACAATTCATTAAACTTTACTATGGACAAACATCTCACTCCATGGCTCACAGAAACTGTGCACATTATGGAAAACCAGCTGTGTCAGAATTTGTCAATTTAAATTGTTTGTTGCATTAATGTATAATGTATTTTAGTGTTCTGTATGAGTTTTAGAAATCCAGGTGATGAATTTTAATGGTTATTACTGATGTTAATGACAATGTTGCTCATTTTACTGTCGGTGATATTTATAATGTGTATTGTATTGTTTTGTATTGTGATGCAATATTTTGTTACTGCTTGTTGCGTTATTTGTATAATGTATTGCACAAGATTTTTTTCCATATGAATTTTATGAAACCAGGTGAAACATTTTAATGGTTATCACTAATTGTTACTAATTTCTATTGTAGGTTATATTTGTAATATGTATTATAATGTTGTGGGCCTGCAGATGGAAACCAGCCATGGCTAAATTTGGTACAAAGTATATTTTCTTTAAGATTAAGGTTTTTTGTACATGGTACCTTAAAAATAAACAAACAAAAAAACAACAACTTGAAATTCAGTTCTATGAAAGTCTGATCATTGGTGGAAAAAACTGACGCAAGCAGAGGTGTAAAGTGTTGCTGATTTTGAGATGCTGAGATTGACCAAATACTGTAAGACATCAAAACCTTCAATTGTAGTATTTCACTGGTGAGAAGGCTACTTTTTCCATCTTTTCTTGGTATATGCAGTTAATATGTGGTGAGAGAGAGGAGACAGTGAGTCAAACACACCAGTAGTTCAGTTTATGACAGCTTTATTTAGTGCAAAGTCTGCTCAGGTCTAATAGCAGGAGTCGGTGATGCGCCTCATGCTCATGAACCTCATGTTGCTCATGCCCATGTTCATGAAGTTCCTGTACTCGCCGGGCCTCATGTACATCATCTTGCCTCTGTACTGGGGCTGCTCGTACATCAGCCATTGGCCCTCCATCACGTTGCAGGACATGCAGTTGGACATGCGGTAACGGTCCATGACGTTGTCGCAGTCGTCCATCAGCTCGTGCATCTGACCTCCGAAGTTCTCCCTCTCGTAGATCTTCATCCTGTAGTTTCCCCTGTGCTGTGGTGCCAAACACAAGAGGGTGTTATGTCAGAGTATTTCACAGTCGTCACTCAAAGCAAATCTCTCCAGGCCTGAGGTCTCACCATGGGGATCATGCGGCAGGACCTGATGCAGTCGCTCATGCCCATCATGCTCATGTAGTCGGAGTACTCGCCCCTCCTCATGAAGTACTGGTTGCCCATGTAGTTGGTGCGGTCGTACACCATGAAGCAGCCCCTCTCCACCCTGCAGGAGTGGCACCTGTTCAGGTAGGAGGACATGTCGGAGCAGTCGCTCATGCACTCATAGGAGCGACCCTGGAAGTTCCTCTCCTCGTAGAAGATGATCTGAGGGGGAGAGACACAGAAACACTGGTTGGTCTTCATGTTCACTTTTTTTTAAACTGAAACACTTGTAGTGAACAGTGAACCAAAATCTAAAGAACAAACAGAGACCCTAAAAAGCTGAAAAATACAGCTGAAGTAGTTTTGTTTTTTCAAAATTCGACATATGTTGGTTCGTTGGTCTCATAAGTTCTGAAGTATTCCTACTCAAACCAACAATAATAAACCAAATATAATTGTTTCATATGTATAATTCTAACACTGGATTGGGACGATAAACCCAGAGATAGTCCAGATTAAAGAAATGGACTCCAACCTTGCTCATCATGTTCATTCCACTGGAAGTCATGTTGCTGGTCAGTTTGGCTGCTGCTGTTGCTGCTGCTGTTCTTGCTCTTGCACTGAACTGTACCTCTACCTTGTTTAACCCTTTCCTTTTATACCTGACCCAGGGATTGTCTCTTTGTTGCAAACCTCCTGAGCCAGCAACAACGTCACAGAAAAGCACAGAAAACAGAGGGATTCTCTACATTTCCAGAGGCCAGTGAGCTCGTACTCACTGTGATCTGTGTCTGTGATTCTTTCTTTCTTTTTTATGTGCCAGCAACAGATTTTCTACAGTTATGTAAGAAAATCTGTTTCTAATCTGCGTGATTGTCTATCCTTTTCTGAGAGTTTTTCCTAGAAGCAGGATGGATGTTTATTATCTCTCAATGTCTTCAATCATAGATATCGTTAATGTGGCTATTTTGGCTTTATAGGTTGTATTTTATGCTTTATAATCACTTGGAAGACTCTAATGTAAAATGTTAAAAGCAAATATAGAATAATTGTTAGAGTATACTCTACACCACCAACAGGAAGGACATGTTGAACCATCCATCTATACATTAATCACAACTGACTAAGGGCAAAAGGCAGGGTACAAACTAGACAGACTGCTGGTTCATCAGACATTCACACACATTTCAATTCCAAGGAGGGGAGAAACAAAACATAGAAAATATTAGGATAATTCATTCTGATTTCTTTTGTGAAGAATATACAAATCTACAGAGACACTCATGGTCATTGCATAATTTACTGTGACTCTATGAAATAGGACTGATCATTCAGTTGCGATACAGCAGTTATACCATCTGTAAGACTTTTGTCTTTCAACTGCACAAGCTAATGCCCCGCTGTAACGTCTAAACCCATAATTTCCTGTGGTAAAAAATATTTGTGTCTGCTGAAATTGTTGCTTCAAACTGGAGGAAGTTCAGTCTCGATCTGAGAGGATTAAATACTTCAATATTTTTGTGTGGGTAGTAAACTCGGACATTGTCACATATTGTAAACTGTGGAATAGCTGAGAGTCTCGGCTTTTACCGTTTGGCTTCAGACTTGAGTTATGAGATGTGAATATTATTGTATGACCATTTGTCTACATGCAACTGTATTCATTGTACAATCTAGTGAAGAAACACAGAAACACAGGTAAGCTCAAAATATAGAAGAGAAAGAGGTTTATCAAATGGGCTCCTGTTGAAGCGTCAGTGTGGTTGAAAATCTAAGTTGCAGGAGGAATTTCAATAAAATGCTTGTGCGGACATGTATGATGTCTTTACGATGAATTTTACTGTTGCTTTTCCATCGTATGAACAACTGCTACTGACATTGCGCCACATTCCAACAATTATACTGTATGTTGGTATATAAACTGAATGATCAACTCGTTTGATTTTAGTACATTCCCATATAAGATACATGCAGTTGGAAGTTTCATGTGGTCAGGAGATAGTCACACTAAATGATCTATGGAGGTGATTACGATTTTTCACTCGGTTCAACAGTTTGAAATCATTATTAGTATTGTTAAGAATTTATGGTTGCATTGTCCTATTTGGCTGATAACTGTATTTTTAAGATTTTTTTACTAACTTCTGAGGAAACTGTTATCCAAAGTATCGTATGCAGGAATGGATCAATGAGATATCAATAATTTAACATTGTTTAATTTGACCTTCCTTCAACCAGAAATAAACCTTGTTGAGATTAAAAATCTCTTTTTCAAGAGTGTCCTGGCATTGTGTGCATATTGTATGCAAAATAACTCTTTTCTCTTATAGTTTGCTGATATCTGCCCAACCAAAGTCACAGTTCTATGCCTAAAAGTCCTGAGTTGAAAAACAATCCTTGTCCGACAATGATTTCTTAATCTCCTTGATTTCTTGTCTCTTCAGTTTCTTCTGCTTTTCATCTGGAGATATACATTATTATCTAACACAATTGAGTTCATCATTATGTCTCTGCCTTTCTTGAACTCCGACAATTTCGAGCTTCCCTCAGGAGAAATAATTCCTCACGTCTGGTCTGAGAAGTCTACTCATGTAATTTTGTTCCATAAACCCAAATAATTGGCATTTTGAAGTTTTTTTTTTTAGAGCATCTGAGTTAAAACTCTGTCCTTAATCTCTCATAATGTTATGGCTGAACGTTCCTCTTCTTCATACTTTCTCTTTTGCCCCTCTGTATTGCTACTGTCATGGCTGCTATGGTCGCCAGAGGTCAGCCTATGACTTAAAATCTATTTTCCTCTAAAATTATAAAACCAACAAGCAATGACATTAGTCTGACACTATTTGAATCAGTGGTAACTGAAAAGCTGTCAGGATGTCTGCAGACTCTAAATATTGAAGTTAAGCGTAGATATTCGAGGTTGAATGAGGATATACTCAGATGTTCAGGACAAGCGGCCTCCTCTGTTTTCAGTTTAAGAACGATAGTGAAAATCCCAAGAAATTGTATAGAAAAGACGCATGGCTATCTCATTTATATGTACATAGTGATCATGCTTTAGTAGAGCATATTAGGAGCACATGTCTTCCTCTCTTTCCTCTCTCTTCTCCTCTTCCTCCAGAGAGCAGCCGATCCAGCGAGTGAGCAGGGGAATCGATGCCCTGATACAAGATTCAGCCTAATGAGGATCAGAAACATCTTAATAAAGACCCATAATCCTCCACTTAATCCCTCATTACAGAATCATCTGCATTCTCTGGTCCCGCTCCATACCGCCGCAGTGACGGCACATCCAGGTCCATTGTTCTGCCTCGCTTCATCTCACACCCAGGGCCCCGGCTCCCTTTGTCTCCCCGCGGTGTCAGTTATATTTGATCTGCTCTCATTAGACTTTCAGACGAGATGAGCAGAAGAGACTGAAAATAGTGCTTTTGTGTGCACTTCTGTGCTATCTCTTGTCTGAAATGGAAAATGAGACATATGCTTAATGAGGAGGGGATGACTGGGACCTGGGTCCGACGGCAAAGATAGGTGCCGTGACCGAGACTGTTAAAGGATACACACACACACACACACACACACACACACACACACACACACACACACACACACACACACACACACACACACACACACACACACACACACACACACACACACACACACAAGGCGATGTCTGTGTTAGTAATTATGACTTCTAAGAGTGTGAAAATTACTCTGAAGTGGGACAGATGGATTAAAGTTTAATGCTGAGCCCTGAAGAGATTCTGTGTTTTTACTTTAGCGCAGCATTAACACAAAAGTTAGCAAAGTTTCAAGTTTGAAAAAAAAGGATCCTGACGCCAGTCAAATTTGTGAAATCATTCTCGGTACATAACTTTTATTGTGTATCCTGCCATTAACTTGTCGTAAGGGTCTGCACCATGAAAAGGTTATTTGACTACCATCATGTAAATAATGTTTTCATGTGAAGTTCCACAGTATTCGCTGGCTTTTAAAAGTGAGCCTACATTGTGCAATTTTGGGGAAAGGTAATCGATTGTGGTGAAATCTTGTCTGATTGGTGCAGAAAGCTTGTGGTCTTACAGTGAGGAGGGGTTTTTAAGGACGGCTGCTGTCGCTGCCTTGTGACCGCAGATCTCAGACCTTGTTTACATTCCACGTCAAAGCTCATCGTGTTTGTCTTTTTCTTCAGAAAAGTTTTGCATTAACACGACAGCGCTGTTAGTTTCCATGGAAAGGGTAAAAACACTGAAAACAATGCAGTTAGCATGCCAGGCCACACGTTAGTTCTATTGTTTGTTGTAGTAATGAAACCACACACATGCTTGGAGAAAACAATATGCTATAAAGATTAGAGAATGGTGACTTTGCAGACATTCGTATGGACAGATGACAAAGTCGGATAACTGTTCCGGGTGACTCAACCATAAAACTACCAAGTCCCGGGAGAATATGGACTGGGAGTCACTGAAACTGTGGAGGAAAACGTGCTTGTTGTTTATCTACTTGTGAGTATGGAGAAAATGTTTTGACCGTGGTGTGCACGCACAGTAGCAGCGTTTCAGAAAAATTGCCTTCCCCCAACCATTTACAAGCATAAGCAACTGTGGATAGGAAAAATTCCCTTAAACAAGGATTTACAACATTTAGCTAAAAAAAAAATTCCATTCGAATAATTTTTGAGGCCTTTATTTACAGACTAAGTGTGATTGTGTTTCATTTTCCATTTTATGAACAATATTGTTTAATTTTTTGTAGGCTATATGAAATATGTCTATATTTCCACCGTCTGTAGCGAATCACAAAAGTTTAAAAGAGATTGAAAAAAAGAATTTTGAAATCAACTTTAATAACATCCTTGGGGTGAACTTTCCAATTTACAATTATTTGAATGAACATGCCATAAAGGTTTAAAGAGGAAAATGTCTTGTGGATGGGAATAGCTTGCATCAAACTGCTCCATCCTCAATAACAATAAGCATGCAAACAGACGTGCACCAATTTAGACTAACCAGGCAGATATAGAATCATCTCGCTTTAGGTAAAATTGTGAGATGATCCTCGGTAGGATTGGGTAATTAGCTCACAAAGGTGTAGAAATGGACGAGTCTTAACTAGTACCCCCTCCTCCATCATTACTGTGTGCTGAGGTGAGTAGGAGGTGGAGGGGGATAAAGCAAAAACAAATAAAACTCATCAAAGGTGCCCGCGTGGCTCCCAATCCTCCTCTGCAGTGTGTTAACGCACCGCACACATCATTAGCTCTGGCCAAAGGAGTCATCGTTATTCAGCCTGGATATGAACTCAGATCAAAGCCTGCTAGACTTCATTGTCTTTTAACCTGAGGCAGGATTCTCCAAATCAGAGCCTCGTGTTTGGCAGGTTTCCATTTTTCCTGCCTGTAGACAGCCTGTGGAGACCCGGAAAATCACTCGACACGCAGAGAGCAAATCTTGATATGAAAAAAAAAAAATAATCTAAATGTTTTCTTCAATGATGGCCTCTAGCATTTTGCTATTGTGGAGAACTGAGGTAATCTTTAAAGATGCAAAATAGATGAGGACTTTCTGTGGGTTTAGAAAGCAAGCCTGCCACATCTTCAAATAAAGTCGTTTTCACGACAATTCCAGCTTCCAAGGTCCTGGTTTTCCATTAATTGTAATACAAAATACTCATGCAATAACTGCTCTCATTTGTGTTTTTGTAAATGGTCAATTACATATGTAGCTTTGATATCTCATTAAAAAAAATCCAATTGCGAGGAATCTGTAATCACATCATGTCAAAGAACTGTTTACATGTATATGCATATTCTCATCTGTCCAGGTAGGAGGCAATGCAAAATTCTCTCTCAATGCAAATTGAATCAGGCCAACTGGACCTGCCAATCTAGTCCAGTAAGCTGTGTGAACTGATGAAGCTGTTTACATAAGGGGTCAAATCCCCCCTGAGACATATGACCAAGTCCAGTTGACCTGATTCCATTTCCATTGGGATGAACTCCTAAATTTCTTGTTGTTGTCTGTGTCTGCCTTGTTGAGTCAGTTAGACACTATAATTGCACTCGATTAACTCAAACTAGAATAGCAGAACAGCGCCGCCTCAAAATCTGGTTCTGTAGGTTACTTATTGTTTAAAGAGAGTTTTTCATTGACAACATTGCCTTCATGATGCTTGAAATAGTTTGGTTTTCTCTGTTTGAGGTGATCTATAAATAAACAAATTAAAATAATTAAATTAAATTAAACTTAAATCTCTGTTTTGTCACAGAGTGATTCTTAATTTTTTTGCAGGTGCACGTTGAACTTTAAATAACTCATCTTTGTTTTAAACTAATGTGTCAACTTAAGTGGCAATCAGATTACCTTGAGTTAAGTCTAATTCAAAATGAAAAACATAAGATTTCACTGATAAAACTTTTCTTGTGCTCCGTTTGGTGGTGGAGTCTCGAGCACAGTGGTGGACTCTCTTGACCCTGGTGGGGGGGCGGGGGGCAACAGTGTAATTGTCAGGGAGGTGGAATACCAAAATGATATTGTTTTGCTCCAACATGCAGTGTGTAATCCACACTAATCTCCCGCCTCATTTCAGACACATTTGCATCGGTGAACCCACTGATCTCACAAGTCTAATCAGTGCAGTGCAACCACTCTCTTCAGGTACCATGGCCTCAGCGGGCCCTGACAACTTGATCCCATCAAAAAAAAAAGAATCTCCATTTTCTCCCTCCACACACATCCTGTTTACATGAGGTAGAAACAGAGGCAGGTGCAGGGGTTTTCTCCTCGGGGCAGCTCAGAGCTGGGGTGACTATAACTGCTCTCAGACAGCGAGAACATGTGCCAGCAAACACAGCGTTCACTAATTACACATGATAGCATCTCCAGCCAACAGACAGCAGGCACACGTTACAGGCCTCAGGCACTGAGGCAGCGGGCTCAATGAACAACTGCACAAAACACAGACAGACTACAAATGTGACTGTGATCTCAAGGAAGGACAATTTGCTATTCTATTTGCTATATTTTCATCAAGTGCAACATACAAGAACCATCAATTTTACAGTGAATTGAGTATTTTTCAGATACAGGGAGGCAAGAAAATGAAGGAAACGATCGAAAAACGAGGTAAACGTCACAGTGTTCTGTTTAAAGTGTAAGTAGGCAGTTTCGTGGTGCGGATGCAGAGGAGCCTTTCACCTCCAATGAAAGTGTGTATTCCTGAAGAAATTAGGCTTATCTTTCTGGAAATAAAATCTCAAACATTGAAGTATTTAAGAACATTTAGACCTTTGATCAAAGGTCAGATTTTCTAAAAAAAAAAAAAAAAAAAAGGAAAGGAGAAAAGAAAAGAACAAAAAGAATATAAAAAGGAAAGCCAAGTTGTCTTTTGTAATGAAGCCCTAAACTGATATCATGATTAAGGAAACTAGTAAGTTAATTGACTTTATTTGCTCCTCAACCATCGCTCTCAAACCTCAACATAATAAATGCTTTTAACACAAAACAAAGCATAAAATTTCAAAGTGAAAATAAAACTGCATACAAGTTTTATCTTGGTCTTATCTCTTACTTCTTGCTATCGGAAGACTTATTGCATCATTAAAAGCTGTTTAAGGCAAAGATTCTGAATTTGTGGAGGTTATTTGTGGAAATCTATGTATTGTTATGCACTGACTTCTACCAGCACTCACACAAGTTCTGACCTCAGCCTCATCCTGTGAGACGAGCAGACTGCATCTTAAACCTCACATCCCCGGTTGACCTCAGTGACACTCTCAAAGGTGAACGAGCACAAATCCTTTCTTCCAGTCCACTAAAGCTTGTGAAATGCCTTTTCAGAAAAGCAAGAGGCTGTCACAGCAGCATGATGATGCAGAAAATGTACCATCTTGTCACTACTCTTATGACTTTATGACTTGGGATCGTTGCATGTGCGATTATGTGAATATTTGCAGCTAATTTTAGCATGAGCTGACCTCAAAGTGACGCCTGCAGAAAAACACCTGCTTCTTTTGATATATAACTTAATAAACCATCTCATTTCAAAGGAATAGCATGTGTTGCGCATTTGAGATGCTGAGCATATTCAATGAATATGGAACGAAAGTATAATACCCATGGGCCTAAAGATACACTCCATTGCAGTATTTGTCAATGGATCACAGTGGAATTGCAACTGAGTGAAAGTTGAGTTTGAATAATTTTGCTGCTCTTTCACACTACCCAGAGAACATTTTCTTTTCGTTAACCAGTTTCCTGATCCTCCCAGAGCCACGTCGTCCAGCGCTGATAACAGTTCATGTCTGCGGGGGTGAAATGTGAGCGCTGGCGCTGTGTGCTTCCCTTCGTGTGTTTGTCTATGTCAGCCGTGTCCGCATGTTTGGAGCCGTTGGAAAATCTGTAGAGAAACAAACACTGAAGTCCAGTCTGCTCATAACACCAGATGCCCAGGAAGCAGTGAATGGACAGTGAATGTCGCAGTAAAAAGGACAAAGCTGCGACTGTTGTTCCCTATTGTGTATACTACAAAACCCCTCCTTGGTGTGGAAAAACACTGCACTGGATGGCTTTGGCCAGGTCAAACACTAAACTTTGACCTCCGATGGGGTCATGTGTGGTGTCAGCATGTACATGGACAGCACTGGAGGCTTTAATGCCTGGAAATGTTCTTTTTGTTGTTTTAATAGGGATTTCTAATAGGCGAAAAGATATTCAGGATAAATGTATAGAAAGCATACTCACTTCAATGTACAATTTACACGTTAGTTGTGATAATAACGCTTCACCCAGAATTAAGCCAATTTATTTTTAGCAGTTAATGTTGCAAAATAGCTATTGGGATTTATAAATAAGGAAGAGATTTTAATCTTTTGGTTTATTTGTTCAATTACACCAAAATAGTTGACTGGCATGTCATTTCTCAGTTATTTAAAACACCTTTATTTATTTTTTCTATCAATTAACTTTAGCAAAAGCAATGTTTACATCTTTAACTTTCCATGACACAACAGTGTTCACAAGTCCCTGTCGTGTCTTAAAGTTATTTTGAGCGGAGATTGCTGCCCGAGTTGCTCGTCCTTTGCCGAGACGGCCAATGTCCAAAACAAGTTGTCGTCTCCTGCTACCACTCCTCTCCACCTGTTGAGACCTGACAGCAGAACAATCTCACGGATTGTCCTTGTTGTCCAATATTGATAGTGGGGGTGTCTTCTTGAATTCCATATTCAGTACATTTCTCCCATTTTTTTTTTATTAAATTAATCAGCTAACTCTTAAAAGCTAACACGTAACGGCTATCAGTACATTTTATTGTCAAGCAGATAATTCACCTGCACATTAACACAATTTTGACCAGTTTCATAGTTTTCCCAGAGAATCTATTAGACCGGAGCACAAACCTCAACCTGGAGAGAAAATTATTGGGATCGCAACGAAAATTTAATCTCTATTTCTTCGTCCCATCATCCATTATTCGATTTATGACGATTTCCATCCAAATTTTGGCGCAAGTTTCTGAGTTATCCTTTTAGCGAACCAACCAGTCAACCGATGTACCTGCCTACTTGTCTAACAACTAACCAACCAACCAGCAAATCAAACAAACCAACCGATGTAACTCCGTACTCGTCTACCAACAACCAGCATTTTCACGGAAATGGCAGAAACACTGAAGACGGTAATTAGTGCTGTTGGTTGTTTTTAAAATGAAACCACGCTTAGAACAATATGCTATAAATTGGACTACAGGGACATTGGTTTGGTCAGATGACCGAGTTGGATTGCTATTCCGGGTGACTCTCAACTACTGTATAAAACTACCAAGTCGCATAAGAACATGGACGGGGAGTCATGCCACTCAGGAGGCCACCATCTTCTCGAGCATGTGGACAACAAGAACCATTTAACCTGGCAATGGTGTGCAGTAGCAGTGTTTCCTCAGTCTACAAGGAGAGGGAGCCCCAGCATTTTTAGAAAGTTGCATTTTTGCCCGTCTGTGTTTTCCTCCGCTTCTTCAGAGTCGGAACGTTTTTGAAAAGCTCCATCTTGGCAGCCGTTTTAAAGAAGCAGTTTTTTTAGTGGCACAGAATAACGTGGCACCCAAAACCCAACAAAAGTTTAGCATTTTTACGTGAAATAGTTGTTGCATAAATGGGGTCTTTAATCAGTGCTTTCCAACATGTGGTCCGACATCAATTTTGAGGGTCGCTATAAGTTCCCGCCTCCGCCCCGACCCACAATGACACACTTCCTAGAGCTCAGAGCAGACCTTGAAAATGGTCATCTCCATATGAAATAACTAATAACATTTCTCAGACAATGCTGACTGGTTAATTATTTAAAATATAGTTTTTTTGCTCATGTCGCACCTTTAAAATGTTCGTTAGTGCTTGAAAAACACAAATTTATGTGATCAGCATCTGATGAGCTTCTAGCCTTCGCGGACCTTAAGTGTGGACCGTCGCCTCCTTCAAGGCACGCCAACAGAGGTTTCCCTGGCATCGCGCCCACACAGGAGATCAGAGCATCGGACAGTGAGGACCTGTGCATCATGGTAAAGGGCACAGTCAATCATGTGTTTGACTCTGAAGTGGTTCTTCAGGGTGAGGAGGTGAGGCAAGAGCTCACCTTCGTCCCCGGCACAGTCAGCGTGTCTGCCACCTGCCACATGGGGACGCTGTTGTTCCTCAGCCTGTATGGGACAGAAGAAGTGGCCGGACATGTGGACCCTCCTCGCAGTGCAGTTCAACAGCACACACACACACACCTCCCAAAGGCCATGAGGCCATGAGACCATGCAGTATCCTGAGAGCCCACACACACTGTGTGTTTGAGCTGCTGCCCTCTGCAGGAGAGTCAGGGTACTGAAGTCAACAGTGTTGCCACGTTACCTTGAAAAAGTGATATCATTACTGATTACTAGTTACTCCTTTGAAAAGTAACTTAGTTACTTTTAAAAACAAGTAATCAGAAAGGTTACTAAGTCAGATCACAAGTTTCTATGTTGTCACTTTCAGCAGCTGTCGACAACACCCCCTGTGGTGTCAACATAAAAATGACAACCGGCTTTGCCAAAAACTCTGTGCTGATCTTGCCATTTGGAAATGCATCAAATATGTTTGTGAATGGGAAAGAGAAAAAGTCACATGCATGTCGCAGACAGAGGACATCCCTCAGGACCTGTGGTCCTTTCCTGTTTGTTATTCTTGATGCTATCGCCATGAATGGCCCGCCACTTGTTTTCCAACCATCCGGGAAGTCCTCGCTTAATTTGTCGTGCCTCCATCACCTCCTCTTCTTTTTCTTTCCTAATTCCCAGTGAAGAAAAACCCAACACAAGTTGTTCTTATCAGTCGGAGACTTTAAACTTGTTTATTTACAGACCATCACAGGCCTCAGAGAAAGCCAGCCGCTGCTCTTCGAACCCTGAGATCTGCTCCTGCCGCTATGTTTGATGGCTGTTGACAGCCCTCCGCCGGGCTTCAAAGACTAATGTGGCAGCTACAGATGTGTGACTGTTCACAGGGTCCTAATCTGCTCAGAGGAGGGGGGGCGTCCAATCCGGATCTGTTTCATCCAGCCGCACAGAGACAGGGCTTTTTCCAAGAGGCCTCCTGTAATACAGTGCATTAGTAAGATAAAGGCCTCTCCTCACAGCTGTCTCATGCTGACAGACTCTTGGAAAAACTGATCCTTTCCTTCTCTGCCGCTCTATCTCCTCCACAGGTCTTGGTCTTTGCAGTCTCACACTTCCTTTCAAACTCTTGATCTTGGCCTTCTTTTTACCCACAAATCTCTTTCATCACTGGTCTTCTTGTGGTTTTGGTTCATAACTGTGTTCTCTTCACTTTAAAGCCTCGGCCATTTCTCCAGTTTTTCTCAGGCACAAGACTTACTGAACACTAAGAAACCTCTAAGCAACAGAAATCTTATTTTATCTCGTGATTCAAAACATGACTGAAACCAATCAGATTAGTTTTGTAAGTGTGCACATTTCACCAAATCCAAACAATGATTTTACATATTTGATTCCTTATTTGTCAGTTTAATAAGGTTCAATGTCCTCTGGCATCTTTTTATGTAATTATATTCCGCTGAAGGAAGATTAAAAGCTTTAAGGCATTTTCTTCACACAGTTTAAAACTAGAGCTGGAAAGAATAGATTTATTTACGTGCAACTGCTGTTATTTTGCTTAAAGTTACAATAGGATGTAATAGGAATAATTACACATTAGTTATTTCACATTATTGTGAAATTTGGTCATTTTTCTAGACACAGTTTAAAAGTCTTACGTGTTCAAGATCTTGACACATCTCTAACTAACTATTCTACGTAATGATGTGGAGGTATTAGTCAGCTTTGCAGGCAGGATTGGATAGTGAACTTGTAGTATTCTCTTCTTGTGGGAGACCTCTGCATTACACCAATAACATCTCCATCATTTCTAGAAGATTTCCAATTTCCAGTAGAAGATCGTGATATCACACCTGTGTAAATATGTTAATTAAATTATGTCCTTGTTGTTGTTATTTAAAAAGACAACATGTTAATACTGATGGCTCATTATGAGGATCAAATCTGAACACGTAGTTTTATTTTTCATTTTATTCGGAATGTTTGATTTATCCACTGACATTGAATGTTGAGATGAATATAAAAGCCAAAGCTTGAAAAAACATGTCCTCATTTCAAGAGGTTTCAGGTAGTGAAAACAACTAATTCCCCAATTTGGATAATAATTTCATTTGAAAAAAAGGGAGGGGGAAGAAATAAAGGAAAAGTTCAGTTGCACCAGTTTAGGAGAAATTCTAATAGTCTCTTTCTTGCGCTGAACTACCCCTGACTGAAAGGCCAAGTTTGCTGCTAATGCCCCTGTCTAGCTTGTGTTTTTCAGGATATTTATTGTTTAACTGTGTCTTTTTTCTGTTTCTACTGTTTTTATGATGTTTTTCCTTTCTTGTACCTGCTGCACAACAAATCACCCTTCAAGGGACAAACGATAAAAAAGAATTTATTTTCCAGTTGTTGTTATCAATTCTGCAGCGCCAGTGGGATGAAATCTTCCTATTGGATAAGTAGTATTGCCTGTATTTCTATGTATATGATAAAGACTACGAAGTGATGGAAAGGAGACTCCTGTCTTCAGTAGACATGCAGCAGACGAACCAGGACATGAAGAGTATATATCCAGGCTGAGGAGGAAGAGGAGGAGGGATGGAGGGAGGGCCCCAGACATTACATCTGCCACCACTACTCCCCAGGGGCCTCCAGGCCATGGGAACTCTTCTCATCTCCACCCAGCCATCCCACTCCCCTCTCCCCTCTCCAGCACTCCGGCTGGTCCCTCTAGTGGTCTGGCTGGTCAGGTTCCCACTTCTCCCACTCGTTTCCCCTCACTGTGTCACATGGCTGTCGTTGCTTTTTATATTTCTTCTGCTTCCTCATCACTGTCTTTTTCTGTCTCGATCCCCTGCTCAGGATGATCAGTTATCAGATCTGTGTTAACATGATCCTGTGATATTCACAGTTTCTTTGTTCCATACAACAGTATTACAGCAGTTTGACCTGTAATTCTGGTCTCGTTTAGATTTCAGTATTTCTTGAAATATATAGCTGATGCAGTTGTTTCATTCGGTTTTTCTGTGTATTGAAAGTTTGTGTATATGATCCATAAGGTAATATTGTTATTCTTGTTGTCATGAGCGAGACTCCATCGAACTGAGAGGTGTTTCCTTGTTCCTGAAGTTCTCGTGTGAATGGAATTGTCACAACGGTGAACCACAGCCCCAGAAACTAATATATATTTAAGTTTAAACTTCTCTGGCAATCTCAAGCAAGACTGAACTTTATTTATATTCTAATTTATGGGAGCACATCTGTCCCATTGGATCGTGCAAGTGTACTTAATGGACTGGCTGATAGGAGCATCATGGTATCACGGTGAAAACTATGTGTGGTTGAAGTTACATCAGTTATTTAGAGGAAGATGCTCTGCGGACTTGAATGCTTCTCAAAAGAAATGTACTGTAAAACTTTAATAGGTTGTGTTCAACTCAAAACATTTAAGGAAAGCAAACTATTGAAGTTATTTAACTTAGCAAAATGTAAATAGTTTAATTAAAATTTAAAAAAATGTCGTTACTGTAACTTAGATTAAGTTAATATCCCGGCAGAATAATGTGGCTGTTTAAAACCTGAAATTGGAAGATTTTTGTTGCAATTTTTTTTTTTTCTTCCAACATCTGAAAATACAAGGCTTACTGTCATTTTGACTTCTGGATTTAACTGGCACTCTTAATATTTTCTAAGCTGTCATCTTTCATGATGCGGTCAGGAGGACTGTGTTTACTCAGGAGTTTGGTGCAATAGCAACCGAGCTGCTCCTTACTTGAGTTTTAGATGATACATTTGCTTATACTGAAATTGTTGCTTTTACTGTAATGACGTATTTTATGATCAGTCCATTTGAAATTTTCTTGGGATTAATCTTGAATCGACCTCGTCCTTATCTAGATCAGGCAAACCCCGTTGTTTTTGGTTTATCTTCTCTTTGCTCTGCAAATGTCCTGGGATGAATTCAACATTTTTCCTAGTTGTTTCCTGTACTATCAATAACAATCTCGCCTTCTTTTAGACATTTTCCCATCATGTCTCCTTATGACTGTTTTCCAAACATGATAAACAAAATATTATTGCAAAGTTTTTTTCTTTTCTTTCCCCCCCCCCCCCCCAATTTTTCCACAGGAACAGGATTGGTGTGAAACTACTCCAACACTCCCACACAAGATTTATGTTTATCACTTTCAAACAAACTGTGTGACATTGTTGCAGTCACATCCCAGTTTTGACACTCAAGGTTAACACGCCACATTATCTCCCCTTCCCTCTGCATGTCTGGAGTAATACAGCACTTAAACCCCTGCCAGCTGTTAACAATGGCACGCTGTGTGACCACAGACCTCTGCATGTGTGTGTGTGTGTGTGTGTGTATGTGTGTGCGTGTGTGTGTGTGTGTGTGTGCAGCAGCTGCCGGCAGCATGTACATCTTCCAGTTAGTGTCCAGAACACCATGTCCGGCTGCTCCCAGAGCTCACAGCAAGACGGCCGCCTTCACACGTCCAGAGCGAGCTGCTGCCATTCTTTTAGAGCGTGTCAATATTATGACAATACACGCTCTAGAATTCACACTTCTTCACGCCAAAGATATCTGCAGCCACATTGTGAGGTGGATATGCTGAGCTAATGGGGCCACATCTCTCAGTCTTATCTCTCACAGCTTTCCGGGTGGAAAATTAACAGGGCGTAGAGATGTTATTAGAAAGTTTGAGATAATATACGGACCCAAAAACTTAATGCTGTGATGGGCAATTCTCAAAAACGTATGTGAACAATAAGGCCTCGTTTACGTGACAACTTCTTTGTGTGAAAACGGAAAACTTATGTTGCTTAGGGTGTCCATTTAGACAGACGTATTAAGAGCCACCGAAAATGCAAGTTCTTAAATATGACTCCTGAGGTGGAACTTTCTAAAACAGCTCAAACTACTGAATCCAGCACACAACTAAACAAATACACAAAATATTTCCTAAAAGCTGAACTGGTAACGATCTAAGTTGTACTGAGGCTTATTTTACATTCCCAGCATCTCATGAGCTTTATTATGTATGTATTACATATTGCTTGTACTGTAGATCAGAGTGATGTTGTGAAACAATATCTTGTCTTCTGTCCAAAAACAGGATTCTCTTGCAAATGAGATGACGTTTCTCAGTGGGAATACACGTCTGAAAAAAAACTGTTAAAAAAAATGCATAGTGATCTGTGCCTTGGGTTGAATGTCTGACTTCCTGATTGATCCTTATTTAAATCACAATAAAAAAATACTACTTGTTGATCCTGATAATACTATATAGACTAGTTCACTGCCATGTAGTCGTAAATATATTAGTTTCTTCTTCGCAAGCTGTGGTCAGACTTCATATCTGGTTTAAAAGTTGTTCCTATATCTATAATTCCTTTTTTCTTTTAATTCAATTTAAATCTATTTAATTGTATTGTTTAATTTCATTTATTTGGAACTCAAATTTAAATTCAGATTTTATATTGCAATTTTAGTTTTATGTAATTATGAAAATCACTTGTGGGGTTCCTCAAGGCTCCATCATTGAGCCTCTTTTTCTTAACATCCACACATCATAATCATGAACTCACTTCTTTGAAATCAGGTCTTAAAAGACTATTATCTACCCAGGCATCGTCTTAAACAATAGATTTGACTTGTTTTAAAACCTTTATCTTAATAAAGCAGTCTACTTTAGTCTACTTGTAGTTTCCTCTCTTTAATAGTGAACTGATTTCGTCAGATTTATTTATTTATTTTTTCTTTTCAAATTCTGAAGCACTTTGAGCTGCAAAGAAATAGCTTTCTCACCAAACGTAACTTGGGACTTTTTCCTTCTAAAAAAAAAAAAAAAGGTGTTTTCTCTTCTTTCCTTTTTCTGACCAGCTCGCTCTGTGTAAATATGTGAACGCACGGTGATGATATTCAGTTCACTGTCGCGCTGTCTTCTTGAGTCAGGTGGGAATTTCCCGATGGGAAATAATAAATAACAACACTGAGATTCCCACGGGGAAAATCTGTGTATTCAGAGAATTGGTGGAGAAACAGGTCTGACGTCACTCCCCATAGTAGTTTTTTTTGGGGTGAAAGTTAGGAAATGTACTCACTCAGGACATAAACTAAAAAACGTGTTTGTTTTCCTTTAGTTTGTTTGTTTTCTTTGGAAAAATGATGACCCTGCCTCTCACGGCTCCAGTGAAACATTTCTGCTGTGTGTAACTTCAAAGCTTTCCCGCAACTATTATAGACTGCAAGATGTGTTAACAGAAAACAAAGTACCAGCTGAGCAGCAAATGTACAGGAACGTAGTATGAAAATAAATTGTGCCTCACAAGCTTCATTTCATTCATTGGTGGATGTTTGTGATGCTGAGTTTGTTTGTCTGTTTTCTGGACTCCAACAGCAGAAATAAACCACATGCTGGAGATGGCCCTGTTTCATGTGTATTATTTTCACGTGAACGCTATAAACTTGGAAATTACATTTCTCAAGTAGTATCTATCCCAGTTCCCAGCTGTATTAATAATCAATAGTGGATAGATGTGGTTCGGAGACTTTCGTGAAGATTTTGGCTTCTTTTTCAGTCTGCTCAGAGTAGTCTTTGTCTTCAGTCGGACACACAAATGACCCAATACAGACAACAGCTGACATTCTTTTAAAGTATTGTGTTTCCTTTTTAAACCCACATTAAAATAACCTCAGACACAAAAGACATTCATCTCCTTACTCGGGTTTCAAAAGCTCATCTCTGTCCAAGTGATGAGAGTAAACAGGCAGTGCCTGACATAACAAAGTATTATTTTCTCACAAGTAATTACCGCATGTCTATTTTGGTTCTCTCTGAGTTGATGTTGGGCTGTGATGGGTTCTTTTATTAGTTATAATCAGGGAGACGTGTTCATCAAAGACACATTAGAGTACATTAAATCACAAATACTATTTGATGTACTATGAGTGTGTGAGTGTGACAGACTATCGACCTGTCCAAGGTGTCCCAGTCACTTCATTAGATATAATTGGACAAGTGGTGGCAGAGAGGTTAGAGAAGCGATTTTGAGTCCAGCTGATCTGCAGGTTCAAATCCTCCTGCAGTTCCTTGAGCAAGATAGCCTCTTTCTTTTTTTTAATTCCAAGGAACTGTATTTTAAAAAAAGAAAAAATCGAACGTTTTACCAGGACGTTATGTTGTAGCTCTTCTGGAGCTTTTGAGCTCAACAAACAATGGTCTTAAAAAACAAAAAAAAGGTTTTAAAGCTGATATCAAAACAATATCCATCTAAATACGTGTTGTTCTTGAGCTTTCATTTGTATGTTTGAGATCATTGTACGACAGTGTGTACATGTGGTGAGAGAATTCTAATGCGGCTGTCTAGTAAATTAAAAATTAGGTTTTGAGTGTTGCATTAAAATCAAACACACTTTAACCTTGCTTGCTTTAAAATTGCTTTAAAATAAAAGTGTATATATATATATTTTTTTTTACCATTCACGAAAGCTTAGATGACCAGATCTCTATGAATAAAGCTTGAAGTTAATGAACTGGATGTTTTTAAACACGACACCTCTGTTCTGTTTCTATGTTTGTAATAATAGCCGTCATTGACATTAAGTCTGAGAGGAACCGATGATGCGCTGAGAGATCTTAAGCCGATTTTGAGTGCTCACCAAAGATCAGACACATCTGATCTGACACCGTTTAGTCAGCCTTACTGTTTGAAACCCAATGTGCAAATTCACACGTACTGCACATCCCGGGCTGCAGCTGCTTAGTGGTGATTCTTGTATCCTAAAAGATTACCAGTTTCGCTTTCCTGTCAGGACGTTATTTTTAGAAGTTCCTCTCTGAGATTGTTCTGTAACAAAACAGTCTGCTTGACACTGAGCAATAATGTTGCGATTAGGATTTTAGTTTGATTCATTACTAATCTCTCTTTTTGTCCCTACTTCCTGTCAAAGATATTGTGCTGCTTCTCTGAAACATTTCTTCATTTCCATGTTTCTGTATTATTTGCTTAAACCACATAAAAACATAAGGGGGTTTTAGGCAGAATTTATCTGATTTAAAAGGAGGAATATACTTAATATTTATCAAGAACTGAATTTTGGTTAGTGTAGCAAGGACAGAAGAATCTTAATACAAAACGATCCATTCCAGGTACATTTTGGCTATAAATTGTTAATCATGAAAAGATTGTAAAATTTGTTGGACATCTACTAAAGGCGTAGTATGCTTTTCTTTAAATTTAAAACAAAAACAAAAAACAGATCCATTGGAGGTCATGTTTTATGGCTTTGGGAAGAAACTAACCAGCTCGCCAAACCTAATCTGTTTTCGGAATACTCAGAAAATCTGCAATTAAATACAAAATTACGGGTGTAATTTCTTAACCATCACAAAAATCTAAATTCAAACATTGTTCTGATTTTACATACTACTGCAGACAGACTACACCTTCAAAATCCACACAAATTAGTGTCCTGCTTTCTCCCCAGAGTTATATAAAAGTAACATTCTGGTTAAAAACTCTGTGTGTAGCAGTTTGTTCTTGGTGGTCTTGCTTCTGTCGTTGTAGAGAAATCAACTGTGGCTTCCTCCCGACAAGCGAAAGCTGAATGGAGGGAACAAACTATATACTTTCCGCAGATTCTTACTCTTGTACACAATCAGGCTTAAATTACACCTTATCACCACAGGAACAATGTCCTCATTCAGGTCGCCAACATACAAGGAGCTGGTCCAGCAACAACAAGCAGGGCCACACACACACACACACACACACACACACACACACACACACACACACACACACACACACACACACACACACACACACACACACACACACACACACACGTTTCAACTGATATGAGGGTTGTTTGTAACCAGATTTGGGTTGACTTTTGAACGTGTGCATTCCCCTTTGTCACTTTGTTATATGTTTGGTGTGATTTAAGTCTCAGTCGAGACCGCCATCTCAGATACGTCTCACATTTAGCAACTATTCTGCTGCAAAAGAGTTTTGGATACAACTCCAGCTACCGGTTTTATTTACTCGGAATCTACAACACTAAGGGGAAATAAAACCTTTAGTTGTAGTTGTATCAACCAGGAATTGACTGGCAGGCTCACTTGTTGATGACTTTTGGATTTCAGACGTTTGGTATTGTTGCTATACAACCTTCATATCACTAACTAGCCCTGGAATAATCTCTTGAAGTACATGAGCTTCCCAGAATCAAATTTTAACCGTGTTGTAAATGGTCACAATGAGTCTTTGCAGGTCAGATTGGTCTCCTCATAAAAAGTTCATTGGTAACCACTTTAGGTGTTTATAACAATGATGAAGCGAATACAGATGTTTGAAAAGTGGTCTCTTTCAACAATTAAAACAACTTTTGAGATTTAGGATTTACTTTTGTCTAAAGTTTCTCTAAACTCCCAAAGCATCAAATTGTTGCCTTTTATGAGAACTTTCCATTCATGTGAAGTAGTGAACTCATAACCTGATAAATTGATTTGTCCTTTAGAAGAAAACTTCAAAAAAGTTTTTTTTTAAAAAAGTTGAATCTCAAAACGAGGTGGTTTCTCCTCCTACTCAACTGTATTCTTCTTGAGCCAAATAGTATTCCAGCTGTTTCCAGGAAATAAGAAATATTCGATGTAGAGGTACGTGAAGACAGAGAATACAGTAGTTGCTCACCGATTCCTTCTGTAAATTTAGTAAAAAGATCAATATAAACTGTAACTGAATATTAGAACTATGCCGAAACCACCATGTGTTCTCACGTGTCCTTTGAGAATCAACAGTTTTTATCATTTCTCTGCACAACAGGTAATAAACATCTAATTTGTCACAAAACAAATGCAGCGCCCTGCTAAAGTCTGGTACTTTCCTGGGTATTAACAGGAAACGGAGCAGCTGCTCATAACATTTCCCATGATGCCCTGTTGGCTCTGCTGGGAATCGCGGACAGTTGATTGAATCTTTTCTTAACAGTGGAGTCTGTTTAATTGGCATCATCCAGCAGATGGGCCAGATATCATTAGAAGGCAGACCTTCATGCTCTTTGCCCACACACAGGAGGAGACAGTGAGGTAAATGACAAAGACAGTACAAGTAAAAGTTTGCAATATAAGCTGCAAAGAATGACGTTATGACGTGAATGACAAATAGTCAGTGAAAGAGAAACTGCATGAGGGATGAGAGGAGTTGAGGGAGGAGGTGAGAAAGGTATATAGGTGAGGTGAAGACATCGGAGAGGAGCAGTCGTGAAGCGCTGTTTCTGCTTCCGCAGTAATCCCGGTGTTGAGGAGAGGCAGCCAGGAGATTGGCAGCTGTTCAGCAACTAACGAGCGACCGTCTCCATGACCCCGCCTCATCCCTCTCGCCCTCCTTCCATCCCTCCGCTCAATAAAACACCCTCAGTCCCAACCGGCAGCCGGCCCTCTCCTCACTCCCAGCCAGCTCGCCGCAATTAGGAGAAGGACCAAACATAATTGCGATGAAAGGACGGGAGCCTGTGTGGCCCTTGTCACCAGCGGCTTGACTGTGTGAGAGCCAGACGCCTCGACGTTCTCCACATTGTCCGCCCGCACAGTAAAGCCCTTGTTCCCAGGAGAGAGCAGATACAGAAAGAGGCAATGACCGGTTCACCCAGACCTGATGGAGGCCTGCCCTGCAGACGTCCCCCCGGCTTTTCATTCTTGTGGGACTAAAACTGACCACTTGGGTCGGCAGCCAACACACTATGACACAAATTTTACTTTAATGAGGTGCAGCACCTAATTGTTAAAAACAATATATTCCCAGCAAGATCAAGTAACGGTTAACATTTTTAAGAAAGTTATAACAGCTGATCACAAGATGTGATGCTTGAGATTTAAGCCCTGTTTACACGACAACGTGCTCAAGTGAAAACGGAGAACTTTTGTTGTGTTTGGGTGTCTATTTACACGTCAACTGAGCTCGAAGCCACTGAAAATGGAACTTTTTGAAAACGCAGGACCCTGGACAGGCTTTGCCCCTGTGGTTGGAATCTACAGTCAAGCTGCTGTAAATCAAACTTCCTCAGAAGTTGATGATAGTTCTGTCACAAAGTTGTCACAATACAAAGTGCATCACAGTTTTTCCTCATTTTGTGGCTTCATAGCTGCAAATTAGACAGTGTGCCCTCACTGACCCGTTTACTACTGAAAGCACCAACAGTGAGCGATGAACATCAGAAGTGAACCCATTTATTTCATTAATTGAAGCAATAGTGGGAGTTGGCCCGGTTTCATGAGTTTTCTTTCACAAGACATGGATGACTGGATGCGTGTGCATCGCTGGAGAACACATGGCACCAAGATGAGCGGAAGGCCTGCCAACAGGGGCTTTGATGCTTTGAACAATGTTCTACTGGAGAAAATTGGATCCTGCTATTCACTTGGATGCTACTTTGCGATCTATCATCTACCTCAGCGTTGTTGCAGACCATATGTACCCACTCAACTCCCTGACAGCAGTGGCCTCTTTCAGCTGGATATTGCTTAGAGGAACACGACAACTGTCGGGACTCATGGTAGGACCCAGAAGCAGACTCAGAACACAAAGTTCATTTTTAAGAGTTAAATTAAGTGCAGAAGAAGCAATAGATCCAAGCGAAAATATCCAGGGGAAGAACAAAAGGGAAACAAGGCGGGATGTCTAGACATGAAGTATTAAGACGATCTTGCACACACAGGGGAAGGGAATAGGAAGGGGAAGATGAAGATACATACAGAGGGAAGGCACACAGGAAGGAGGAGAAGTGACACTCAAAGGAAACAAACAGGTAGCTGTCAAAATAAAACAGAAAGGACAAATATAGGTAAGACGCACAGGCATGAGTAAGACATACTCGGAGACCTGACAACGACTTACCTGGCCTCTCAATTCCCCAGATTTCAATGTTATTGAGCATTTGTGGGATGTGCTTGACAAGCACGTCCAATCCATGGACGGCCCAGAAAGTTAAAGAACATGTTACTACATATTGATGCCAGAAGTCTGGAGGAGACCATGCATGAATGTGTCAAGAAGCATTTTCTTTTCCCTTTAAACTGTTTCTTTGTTATTCCAGTTCTGAATTGAAGCTTTTCATTAGAACAAGCCAGCACAGCATTCGTGTCCTCCTACAAGGATCTTGTGAAATGAAATCACACTTGAATTCCAGTGAGCACCATCACCCAGCTCTCACATCTGTTTACCAGTGATAAGGACAATTGTGCAAACAGCTTGTTGTGCTGAAAGTGACCAAGAGGATAATTAGTGCAGGTGTTGCACCTTAGAAAATCATACATCTTAAAAAAAAAAAAATATTTACAAACAAGGCCAACTGAGGAGTGATGTGTATGAATGTAGAGTACAATACTGTGGACTGATGCTGATTTATTAAAAACTTAAGAATTAAAGAGCAGTATGGCATGAAAACACTCATGTCAACTATCAGATTAATGCCAATTTTATCCCAAGTGAAGGTAGAAACAATTAGGAAACACAGAGGCCAGTACAAGTAGTAAATAAAGGTGAAATAACCCTTTTTTCCAGTCAGCTGTAGGTGCTGAATGGACGTGGTGTCCCTGTTGGACATTCCAGCTCCAGTTCAGTGGATCTGAATGCAGAGCGGCCGTGTAAAAATAGCTTTCTTTGTTTCTTAGTTTGTTTGCCGGCAGTGTGTGAGGACGACTTACTGTAAATCAGTAAAGATCTCGATGCAGTTTTTGTTGTTGGTACAAAAGCACACAAAAGAAACCCCCACAACATTTACACAACGGTTTCACAAGGTTTCTGTTATGCAAAGTGTCTGACTGTGCTTCTCATCACAGTTTAGAGGATAAACATTCTCAGGCAAAATAAAGCCAGCAGGCTTGATGAGATTGTCAGTTGCCTTGTTTTGATACCACCATGCAACGCTAACAGCGGTGGATTCTGCCAAAGTACTGATATGATCTTTCTTTTCAGTCTCGCGCTCTCACGTGTGAAACATCCCCGCTAAATATCTGCTTGTTGTCACATGAAACACAGAAATGCAAATGGGGTTTTTCTGGAGGAGAGACTCTCGCCTCCAAACGCAGTGGAACTAAAAACCTCTATGAGGAGCCACTGTGTGAACACAAACATCAATATTATTTTCTCATTTGAGATTTTTTCCCAGGCTCCAAAGGAATTTTTTCTGCCTTTAAAAAAAAAAAAAGAAGAAAAAAATTGCAGCGATTGTGTGCAGGGAGAGAAAGAGATATGGGCTTTCTCAGTAAACAATGGGCAGTAACCCTCAGGCCTTTTTCCCCTTTGTGCTGGAGGAGTGGAGAGGGGAAATAAAGCGTCAGCAGAGATGAAACAGGACGACAGGTGTCACATGAACAAACGGGGACTATGTGTTGCTCTACCTGGGCTGGCAGAAGTAACCAGAAGTCCAGGCCCCTCGCAGGCTGCAAAACATTGCACAGCGTCAGCATTTACAAACCGTTCTCAAACAGAGAGGGAACGCCATGTATGTCAGGCACAGTGTGGGAAACTGATGAACGGCCTGATTGTGAGTTTGTGGGATGGCTGTAGGTGTGAATCTCACGGTGCCCTTGTCCTGGACCTGGAAGTTTGGATTTCAGAGGATAGACATCAACAATGTGATATTACCAAATTAACACGGTGTCAGAGTAGTTCTAGTTAATTAAATTTGAACTTGAACAGTTATTAATAACTTGTAGAAGAGTTACTTTACTAGTTACTGGAAATGATAATGAAATAGTTACTCTTGGGTTACTTTAATTATTTTTCTCAGTTAGTTGTTTCTCAATAATGTGCACAGTTATTTTAATACTGCATATTAGCTGAAGTACAGCTCTGGAGCTCTCCAACTGTTTTCAAATGTGATAAAATGACGTAACAATGAAGTAATGAGCCTAACAAAATGTCTGTAATTGTATCTGTGTTCTTATTTTGATGATAGTAATCATTTGCTACTAACATTTTATTACAACAATGATTTACTCAGGCCTCGCTGCCAAAAACCGTTGTTGTAATAAAAACAATGATATGACAGTAACGATAACTGTATTTAACCCTTTAATGAATAAAAATCAACTCAAAGAGCTTCACAATTTGAAAAGAAAAACACCAATTTCACAATACAAGACGGAAAGCTTTAAAAGCAGATTAAAACAAATGAGATTATCAAACGGGCAAGAATAAAGTGAAGAAAACAAATCATAATAATACGTGATCACAAATTAAAATCAAGTTCAAAATTACTAAATCATATACAAAAGAAGATATAAAAAGACAAGACAAGAGTGTAAGAGGATGCTGGTCCAAATTAAAAGGTGTTAAGCTGCTTTTTCTAAATGTAAGATCTCTTTATCTCATTATTATACCAAGGCTGTAATGGCCCTCAGGAACCACAACTTTATTCTTTTAAAAGGAACATTGAAATCAGGCACGCATAACAAAAGCACTAGAGCACATGAAATGTGTTTCCAGCTTTTTTTTTAAACGACCTCATCGGTTAAGATTTGAGTTCTTTGCTCGTAGAGCAGATAGGCTTTTGTCGTTTCACCTCAGCTGAACCCCCTCCATGCTGCTATATGGATCAGAGATTTGTGCTGGGGTAAAACAGGCTGTTTCCTGCCATGCAGCCCACTCCAGATATCTCTTTTCCCCTGCCAGACTCCTCCAGATGTTGCACAGCAATGCGAATTCAGTCAACCGGGAACTTGAGGCCGTATGTGTTTATGTGTGTACTTAAGGAAGGTGTAATAGAGGAAAGAAACAATCTGTCCAGCGATTGATCGGTTGTTTGATGTGCTCCCAGTGCAGGAAGCTGGATGAGTCGTCATGACTCCTCAGACGCTGTCTGATGATCTGGCGTTTGCACTGTGTTTTCTTTCTCCCTCTCTTCCTGAGTGGGAGGCCGAGTGCTGGAAGCATGGCCGGCAGATGAGATGCACCCGAGTTCCTCTGATTGCGTCCTACCTGATACGAAAATACAGGATGTACGAGTTCCTCGTGATTTCTCCTCATTGCTTGAGGGATTTTCTTTTGTTGCATGTGACTATTGTTAGGACTGTCTTTGTCTTTATCTATTCTTTCGAACTAAAATTCTTTCACCGATGCACATGATATCACTGACGTTACTGATAAGTTAAAAAAACAAACATTTCTGTACTTGAACCATCCTGATTTGTATGGTCTCCCCTAATTTCACAGAAATATGAGGGAAAAGTGTTCAGCTTTGGGTGATGAAAGCAGGGGTTTTAATCTTATAATGAGATTAATATGAATACAGCCAAAAACATGTACTGGGTTACAATGTAGGACGGTATCTCTTTCAGATAGGGTTGAATTGGTTGGTTGGTTGGTTGGTTGGTTGGTTGGTTGGTTGGTTTGTTGGTCAGTCATTTCTTCAATTACTTGTTGGTTCAATCAATCTATCCTATATCCATTTTGTCAACTTTTGGTCCATTGAATGATTATCCTGTCGAAGCGCCCATTTCTGGTTGAACTTCCCCTTTCAGGCGCATGTTCTCACATCTTGACGAGGCTCCACCGCCTGAGGCAGTGGAGGAACACCAAACCCTGAACATTTCCGCCACCATACTTCAGAGTGCGCTTACTGTTTCACCACACCTCATTGTGCACCTGTCGAAAACTTTAATGATTTGTGTTTGCTGTGTGTGTGAGTCATGTTCACGCCCTCTCCAATGAAGTGGGATCTGCTAAAGTGCAGTGCAGTGAGGTGATGTGAGCAGTAACTTGAGCACTGGAGTTATTTGAAGTCTATTCAAATAGTGAAGGAGCTGCCGGGGAGACTGATAATTTGAGCTCTAAACTCCACAAAGTCTCTGCATGTTTGAGTCATCACTGAATCGTATTTCTTAAACACCTTAAGATTAAAAGTTGAAATCTTTTTTTTGGGTGTAATTCACTTTACCACAGTTTCTCTGTAGTGGAGATCAAATGGAAGAAGAAGCGTTTGAGGGATTAATGGAAGAAAAACACTGAGTACCAACAGGTGAATTTATCGAATGCGATGAAGAATGACAGGCTTCATGTTGGTAAATTGCTCCTTTTTTTTTTACAGTGATGCATTGTGGGTTTTCCAGTAATGAAAAGTGATAAGTAGTTTTCAGCTATTAGCAATCAAATGGTATAATGAGACCTTTTTGTCTCCAGAGCTTTCTCACAGCTGCAGTTTGAGGATTAATGCCACACAATTATGGAGATCAGTTGGAAAATAATTTTCCCACCATTGTCGAGTTGTCTTGTCGTGAGATCTAACCGAGGGCATGCAGGTCTATATAGGCAGACTACTGTTTTTATCTCTGTTTAGAAACAGGGGACACTCAAGAAGCCTGTGAACTGCACCAGAGTCTCAAATAGCTGTTTTCTTACAAGAGCCGGATTAGATACACAAGCAAACAGCTACTGGGTCTGTAATTTACGCATGTTTTTTAATTTTTGAGGAAGTGAAAGAGAATTTTGAACAAAAGCTGAGGACGACTTTGATCCAGCAGACCTGTAGATGAGAACAGGAACCGAGGGCCTGTTTAGAACCACAAGGTAAAGAGCTGGATTGCAGAAAACAAACATTTACATCCTCCTAAGTGTGTATGTGCAGCTGGGAGAAGCAGCTGTCCCCAGAAATGCTGTGTACTCCATGTTCAAGCACATTACCGCAGAAAGGAGTCAGCTTTGCTCTCCAGTTAAATAATTTAGTAAAAAATCCAAACATAATTCTAACATCGATCTGTTTACTGCAGTATTGAAATGAATAATGACAAACATAAAGTGAGTTATCTTGAAAACATAAGCAGGGCAGATGTCTTCATGAGATGCTGCATGGTACTATGGTCTGAATATCTTTCAAAATGTTTAAAAGTATTTTTAAAGTATATAAGTTTGCAGTGAACTAAACTGCAAAAATCAGATTACATGCCATTTATCAATTCATGATCACACAATTTTCTTGAGTCGATCCAGACAACAAGGTGACAATGGACGTGTCACAGTTCTAACTATATATCTATAAAGATATTTAAAAATGAAGAAAATGAGAAAACAAAAAAATGTGAAAAAAGGAAATGTGGGAAAGTAAGAATAACTAGTTTGTTTTTGAATTAAATATTCGGCATGATGGGACTGCTTATATGGTCAAATATTTATTGCACACATGTCCGATATTCTTTTGATTCAGCTAAATGTATGAGAAGACCTGCTACCTAAGGGAAGTCCAGTTTTATCAATAACTATATTTGCAATGTAATATTTTTTGATGCATCGATCAGCTCAAATGCACACCCAAGGTCATAGTATTTCCTGTGTTGTTCATAGAAATCCTCCAACTCATCGAAATACAAGATTCTTGCTGAAAATAACCAACAAAGGATCTCTGTCTCATAAATGAAGTGTCCTCATATAGTTAAATGTAAATGACACTTGTGTGAATCAGTTCTTTCTTTCCCATCCTTGAGCTGCAGACTTCAGGTGCTTCGCTGTCCCACGTGATTCCCGGTTCCTTTGCGCTTTGTGTGGCACCGTGTCACGAGCTGCAGCACGGTTCTCATGCAGACGTTACTCTGGAACACACAGAGGAGCTCTAATCCTCACCCTTCCTCCTCTCGCACAAACTACAATTATGTCATTATGTTCACAAACAAGCAGCGCACACACTCACACACACATGGGAGGAAGGATTGGAGATTTATTGTCCAATATTGGGGGTTACGGAGGACACTTGCAACCTAACAATAATAAACCCACAGAGCCTCAAATTCTCATGTAAACAGTTATTTTCCGGCAGATATTTTTTTTCTCATACAGATATAGACTGGGAAAAAAGTGAAAGGGGCACAATGAGTGTTTTTTTGGAGCGACAGAAGCAGAGGAAGAAATGTTTATATAGTCCCTAATGAGAGAAAGCCCCCCCCTCCCTTTGACCTTGCACCGGTTAAGTCCATATCAGTGACCCCCGGCTCACAAGTCTGACGTGAAGTTATTTCATTCCCATGACTGGGCCGCAGATATTTACCCACAATTCCACAGGGTCATGGAGTCAGTCTGTCCCTGCCGCACGGTGATACTTTGGCCTCTCTCATCACATCCCGCTCATAATCACGGCTACATCAGAGGAGGGCAGATATCACAGAGGGGGGGCGGGGGTCTTCAGAGGGCAGTGGCAGGTGCGGGAAAAATGCGGCAACCATTTAACTTTCTGCATGAAAAATAACTGTAAAGCATCCGTGAAGCATCCGTGAAGCTGTTTATATAATGGTTTTAACTTCTATGACAGCAGGTGGGTTTTACATGTAAAAGTGGCTTCACATGTCGATTCAGCTCCTGAACACAAACACAATAACAAAGAAAAGCTGACACTTTAACCCATCTGTCTGTCTCAGCGTTTCACATCTCAGGTCATAATCAGGCGGAGAGCAAAATAAATAAGTTGAAGCTCTTCATATTTCTGACCACTGCTGGTGTTTTCACAGCAGTGTAATGTGTTGACCCTAATGGAATCGTACATTTTGTGACCCTGTGCAGATATTAATGACCTCACACTAATGAAACGGCTCTACTTTCTCATAATAAATGGACTCATCCCACTCAGAATGGATAGATTGGAAGGGGAAGAATATTAGAAGTTGCGATGTCAGGAGTGACCCTGGAAAATCTATCTAGCTTACGGAGCCAAGATTTACTTCACAAGACTTACTTCAAAACAGTAAGTGAGTCTTAGTTCAATATATTTGTGGCTAGAGTTGGTTTGCCAGGAGCAACATAGACTAAACTATACTGGGAATTATCTATTACATGTTTATTTTGTAATAATTGAATAATTTGCATATAAAATAATCTTGTATTTTCCTCATATTTTTTTTAAAGAAATTGCATTGTATATAACATTGAAGAATCCCTTGCACACCAGTTAAGTTATGTTGAATAAAACCACAACTATACATGTCCTGGAAACTGAAGAAGATGAAGTTACTGTTAATGATGGTGGGCCAGAATTTGGTCGTACAGTAGGGGCCCATTGGGGGCTTCTAGAACAAGAAAGATTAGAAGCCACAGTTGTAGGTCACAGTATAAAGCCTTTTATTAGAAATGGATTTTAATGGACAGGTATTGCATTCAGGACAGATTTGTCTTCAAGTGACATTATTGAACCACACCCCGGATCTATCAGCAGGCTGGGTTCACTGGCAGCTCATGTTGTGCATTTACCTCAGTTTGCTTCATTTCCTCTCTCTAATGCCAGAAAAATGTGTGCCAGAGAGGGGTCGGGCTCCACAACGCCATTAAAAAGTAAAGTGGCAATGCCAGAAAACTGGAGCAAAATGGGCTGTAACCGGGAAAAGGTGACGCACCTCATCATGATGTTAGACGGCGTCTGTTATTCTGCAGGAAGTGATTCAATTCTGGAGAGAGTGGTGCCTTCCAGTGGCATGAAGCTCTACATTTGAGCATCACTGGACGTGTTTTTAATCGATAAATGTAACTTCTTCATTTTTATTAGCAAAGAATCCAAACAACTCATTGTATATGACCTTCAAACATGCTGGTATAGCTTCCGTTCTACGTATATATGACGGCATGTCTCTGTTTTTGTATGAGACAAAGCAACAGAGCAAGCCTTTGATTGCGTGAGAATTATGGCGTATTGCAACTGCAGGCTGTGTTTCTACTTCACTGGAGGTTTTTATGCTTCGTTTGCCAGAGAAAAAATGTTTTTAACTTTCTCAAGTCGCCTCTGGGAAATAAACGGGCCTGGACCTCTGACGCATGGCAGAGCCACTGGGTGTGTGGGAGTGAAGCGCTCCTGGCTGGATGCTAAAATATGAAGGGAGGAAAACTGAGAATGGAAGAGGTGGAAAAGAGGAAAATGGAGAAAGGAAAGAAGGAGAGCACGAATATGAACATGGTAAAGAAAAAGAGAGGCAAGAGATTCTAAGTGACACGGAGAAAGTGAGTATGAAATGCGGACGGGGGAAGGAATGAGGAATCACACTCCCTTGGGGAATCCTAATAAGGGAAAAGGCCACAGAGTTCCCAAACTCGGCTTCTCTTCACCCAGGCTGCAATAACTTTAGGACACTAACATTAATAGTAACTCATAATCCTCTTGAGACGTTTGTGTATCCTCAAAACAAGGTCCTCAATGTTACTTTTTCCATTAATCTCCATGGTCACACAGAGATTTTTATATATATATTTTTTTTTTGCATAACACTTGAGACTTCACAGGATGTAAGCAGCAGTGCTTTTCTCAGCATGTGAAGGTAACACAGGCTGGTATGCAGAGGGAGTGAGAACTCTCACTGTGGTAATCATCAAATATTTAGGGAACAAAGGAATGGTGTTCTCTGCCTGGGAACGGCGGCTCGGAGGTGTGTCACACTGCGTCTTAAGCTACAACAAGATAAATGCATTCCTTAGAAAGAGGGGTAAAATGTGGGCTGCGTTGTGTGTCATTATGTTTCTACAGTTTCTGTCATGTCAGGTTATGGCTTCCCAATCTTACTCCTCCTACAGATTATTACTGCGCAGTTCAACAAGTGTACAAATGATGTGAAACCTGCACTGATCCAGTGTAATAAAAGTACAACTTCATAATAACTCTACACAAAGGGTACTCTGATAAACTCGATAAAGGATAGATAGATAGATAATTCAATCACCAGGTCCAGATGTCTCACCAGGGTAAACACATCCGTAGACGCTGCCTCCAACCTGCAGACCACCTGCTCGGCGCACTGCCTCCTGGGAGAAGGAGCAGGAGCATCCAAAGCAGAGTCAACAGACTTAACAAACGCCCCATTCTTCAGGCTGTCATGACTCTGAGCTGGAATTCACACCTGGGTCACACACAGTTGCAACGGCTAAATCACCTTTATTATTTATCTATTTTAAAAAAACTGTTTAAGTCAAACTCTATGTCAGGGGTGTCAAACATAACGAACATTGGCGCCAGTCCAAAGAAAATCAACTATGCAGTTTTTCAGTTTACATGTCAGAAATATGTTTGATTAACGTGAGCATATTGAGTTTTCCTGTTGTTAAATGGTTCATTCTAATACATGTTGTTCAGATAATATGAATAAATGGGATTCAATCTACTTAATATGAATAGAGGGAGATGTGTGGCATGATTAAATTACATTAACTCAGCAAATTATTTTTGTGTTTGTGGAAATGACTGAGAATAATTCTTTTCAGTGCAGTCTGCCAGATTACCAAGCACATTGTAGAGATTTCAAAGAAAACAATAATTATTCAGCGAGTTGAATTAATTTACTTAAGCACAACACTGAAGATAAACTGGAGATAAACATGTTACAATATATTGTTTCTCTAGGATGTAGTAGCTCACCTTCTTCAGGGAGTGTGTTTCTGTACTTCACTGTCATTGGCCAGACAGCGTTGTCATCAGGAAGAGGGTGGTCTATGTGTACATGATCACATGATCGGGAGGTAGGGTGAACTTCTGCTGTTGTATTAGAGTTATTATGAATACAAATGTAATGGAAATAATGCAATTAGCAATGGTTCACAGTATCCAGCAGTTGTCGCAGTGATACAAACTTAAAAGATGATGATAGGATAAATGGATGGAGGGACATATCATTGTGTAACCAAAGCAAGGTATCTAAGTCTTTTCCATATGTCTGTCATCATTTCTGCCAATTGACTCGAACTACTTTGACTGAAGAGGTTGCTTTGTTATGGCTCATTTAGGTTGTTTATTACTGAGAGGAGGAAAAGAAAATCCACATTAGGCCCGTTTGGTTGTTGGCTGAGCAGATTCTGTGGCACTCTCATTCAAACTTCCCCTGGTGATGAGCACAAATGTTCATGTGTTTTACTACAAGACGACTTTGGGGAAACATGCGCTGCCGTGCAGAATATGCAGAAACAAGTGATTATAAGTCAGTTTTTCTGAGAAAGCAGTGTGATGCAATGCCATGTATGCAGGTGCCTCCTTCAATTAAATCAAAAACAGAGTAAAAGTAATTTATTACATAGCATGGGTGCTACTTCACAATAAAATACTGATGCATTTTGAAGCTGTTTGGTAGGGTTAAACGCTTCATTTCACATTTGAATTAAATTATGTTCTCAATTTGTTGTATCCAATTTATACTGAAAGATTTATTTTCAATATCTCTATTCTTAAAACTTTTATTGTCTTCAGATGATAAAAGGGTCCAAATATTCAGAACTTTTACCAATAAATAATAATGTCTTAATAAAATTTGTTCCAGATCTCTCTGAAACATGTGGATCACAGATCTTTGAAGTGTTAAAGCACAAAGCACGAATGGCTGAGAGGTTATTGATGTTTTATTTGCCGTGAGCTGGCTGAGGAAAACAAATCAAGACAAAAAAAAATTCTTCCTTCCCTGTGAAGCAAATAGAAAGCAGGCTGAGAAACAGAAAGAGGCTCCGTAACAGAGGCGGACCGGAGCGGCGGCGGCAAACACTGCGACGACTTCAGTCTCTGGGAGTTTAACTCAACTCCTTCTTGTAAACAAAGGGAGGAAGTGGCGCTGTGTGACTGGTTTTGCAGGGACTTCCTGTTTGTGATGTTGTGCCCAAAAACAGAACCGGGGTCTTTGGACCTCCCACGACTCCACAGCCGGGGCCGGAGAACCACTGACCCACTGCGTCTGGCTGTCCGCACATTGTGCTCACACGGCCAGGGCGCCACAATAGTGGGAAGCAGCTGCAGCGCACATAAAGGTGACAAATGTACGCTGTTAATGGCTCACTCCAGCTACCATTAGCGTAATTAGCCTAATGGACAGTAGCAGAGGAAACAGTGCTAATGGCTTTTTAAATTACTGGGTCAGTGAGTTCCACAGGTCGAATGGATTCTTATTAGATGGTGAATTTTCATTGAGATTTGGTAGTATTTCTTACTCAAGTACAACTGTAGAATAGAAAAGTGTGGATTTGTACTGTTGAGTCAATGCATTTTTCTCATGGTTTAACACATTTGAAAGAAAAAGAACAAAACATATATTAAAATGTGTGAAACCAAAAAAAACAAACATGAAACATTTTACAGTGATACGACTGGTCAGTTTGATCTGTGACTACATACGTTTTACAAGCTGATTGCTCTCTGTGCGATAACTCCTCCAGAACAAATCTGTAACCGCAAAATCATGCAACACTGATACAAAACAGAGCTGCGTTGGTCAAACAGGAAGTTTGACAGGAAGTTTCACTCAGAAGGCCATAGTGAACAATCCAGCAAAGTTTTTTTGTGAGTCAATTTTTGTCCATTTTGGACTTTGTGTAATACATAAAGCATGTCACATGTGTTTACAACCAAGGGGAAAGGTTGAAAAACCATTCATCCAGGATTATTTATCCAAGGAGATGGTTGTTATAGATATGAGATAGATTAATCATCGATAAGCATGAGCACCATATGTGCGCCAAATGTGCCATCACTGATGATCATCAACTTCAAGTGACTTTATATTCAATAAAATCATGTTCCGATAAAACAAAGCATTTTTCCCCATCTCGTATCGGTGCAGTGTCTCTGTTTACCTCGTTGGAATTAGCTTAACACTTAATTGAATGAAACTTTAGATATATGTCAAATGCTGAAAGACTCACACCCAGATTAAAGTAATACCTCTTATAATGTGACACTTTAAGAAGGTAGTCATGTGTATGTGGAGCTTCATGATCTCCCACTAACCAAACAGTTGCATTTTCTGGTAAAAACACTTTCAATAAATGTTCCTGCTTCCTTATATGGACCATCTGGGCTTTTACAAAGTTGTTTTTTTTTGTACTGTTAAAAGATTTAATTTGCATGACTTCCACTCTTAAAAGATGAGAAAATGATTCTACTTGAAAGCAATGTTCAGTACTTGATGGCGAAGCTATCTGATTTGTGTTTAATTAAAGCTATTTTACATCCACCGATGTTGATCTGTACTTGACATCGGTGGTTGTTTATTGTGGTTGTTGATTTTTTATTGATGTATTGCATTGTCTTTGATAAGAAAAATAAACAGCACAACTGAGTCAGTAGTGGAAAGCTTGTCCCACATTATGATGTTTAATCACTTCTATTCTCATGACACAAATATGACAAAAATTCAGATGGCTTTGTTGGAATTTAACTCACAACAATAAATATTCACCAAAATAGAAATAAATGCAACTGAATGAAAGATGTTGGATATGTTGCACAATTTTTTCATCCCTTTTAAACCATCTCCTGGATTGTTTTAAAATGCTTCTTCTCAGTGGATACCACGCTGTGTGAAGACAGGAGTCCGTTTTCCTCCCACTTCTCATTTCTAAGAACACCACTGTGTCGGGAACGAGTCGCCTACAAAAGCCCCATCAGCTCTTTTGTCTCCGGTTTCCTTTTTTCCCACTGAACCGAGCCGGTGAGTTCATTGCCGTACGTTAAACATCAGCCCACTCTACCTCACACCCAGCACAGACAGTCCTCACAAGCATCGTGTCCAAAGCGTACCTGAGGGAAGGAAAATAGTCCATTGTATTGCAGTCGTATTATTTCCTTAGTGTTTTAAACGTGGATTAATGTATCCTGGTGTTGCCGTATTGTTCTTATCAGGGAGGAGGGGGGGTTTACTCACATTAATGCTGAATTGTGAAATACGTTGGCCAATGTGAGGAAATGCGGATGAGGGTCTTTGGCTCCTGCTTTCCTGCCGTAGCAAGGTTGGAGGAAGCTGAGAGTCTAGCAGCTCTCAGGTCTGTTTTAACCTCTTTTCATAAGCGGCTCAGTGGGAAAAGGTCAGCGGCTGTTTCATGTCGGACCAGCAGGTGTAAAGGATTCTTGATTCTTTAGTCATCGTCAACATGGTAATTTAGTTCACTGCACATAATGATGATACGCTTTATATAGTTTATTGCAATCTTTATGGCGTCCCCTTCGTACTATTTATCTTGAGTCTGGCCCCGTTTACATGAGAAATGTACAAGTGAAAATGCATCATTATTGTTTCTGAAAAGTTTTTTTTTTTTGCTTGGACACCAACGTTTTGAAAATGACGTCTGTTTACACGGAAACAACAAAAACACTGAAAACGATGTAGTTAGCATGTCAGGCCACAAGTTGCCACGGTTGTTTGTTTTTTATCATGAAACCACACGCACACGCGAAGAAAATAATACACTATAAACATTAGCGATGGGAGAACGCAGACATTCGTATGGACAGACGACTAAGTTGGATTGTTATTACGGTGACTCTCAATTATAAAACTACCAAGTACTAGGAGAGTATTGCCCGGGAGTCATGACAGTGTGGATCCTACCATTGTTGTGATTGTCCATCTACCCACACACGGGCAGAAAAACTGTTTATTACGGCTGCGTTGTGCATCACAGCAACAGCTGAGTCGGAATATTTTGAAAAATTCCCACCTTGGGAACCGTTTTCAAAAAGTTGCATTTTCAGTGACTCGAAGCGCCACTGTCGGGTAAACAGACACAGAAAATGCAAAGGTTTTCTGTTTTCACATCAAAACGTTTTCATGTAAAAAGGAGCCTGTCCACACAATAATGACATCACAATTTGAAATTAAGACTTAGACACACTGAACTATTCTTTTAGAGATCTTTATATATTCTGAAGGTTTTCACTAAGGGATTTATTTAATAAATGTGTCTTGATCTTGTAGACAAAAGTTGAGTTGAGAAAATATAAACTTATTGAAAAAAGTTGAGATTTACATGTGAAATACAACAAAAAGATTTGATCTAAGTTAACACAATATTCTGATTTTGTTTTAAATATTATACCTAAATCAGTACAAACTGATTTATGTAACCTGCAATTTCGGTATTTAGATAAATACTATTATAAGAAAATGCATAATAATTGTAATAATGAATATAAACAATGATATAGCTTTAGAGGCACCTTTCAAGACACTGAAAGGCACGTTACATCTGGTAACCAACAAAACATGCAATCCAAACTCACAATCTGGCCATCTATTATTTATCCGCTTCAGGGCTGCAGGGCTCTGAAGCTGATTCATGTTAAATAATCTGTTGAAGATTGTTTACATCCTGAGCAAATCACCAGTCCATCACAGGGACTACGAGCAATTTAGGGTCAAATACTAACAACACATGCATGTTTTTCGACTGTGGGAAGAAGCCAAGGTACCCAGAGAGAACTAATATACGTACAGCAGTCTACAAGCTAAGATTGCACAAGAATACAAGTATATCCAGGTATATGTCAGATTAACAGAAAACAATAGCACAAAAGTTATAGAAAACAAAAAATAAATTAAATGTTGTATAGAGTACAAAATCTTTTTTTTTTTAATGCTGGGGTTCAGTGGATGTACATAAAGTGAAAGAAAGATTTAAAACTCATTGCTGGCAAAAGAGTTAACTTGCGCTTTACAGTTCCCTTAGACATCTGAATTTAGAATATAAATAGCGTTTTATTGTTGTTTTCACAGCATGTAGAAGTTTTTCTCAGCATTTCAATGATTTATTCATACAGCTTTACTCCAGTTATGATTGTTTGTTTGTGGTTACACTGGCTGTGTGAATGAAATGTGTAATATTTTCATTTATTGCCTGAAAGATCAAGCACAAGCACAGCTTTTCTAGAGCATCTATACTTTAGTCGGACAAAAAACAGTCCAACTTATCACTAGTTGTCACAAGTTTATCACAGTTGTGATAAACCGGAAAACAACACCTCATTTTTTTCCAGGAAATTACATCATTTCTAATTTAGGAATTCACAGCACTGAGACTTCTGGAAAACAGGAATAAAAGAAGATCTACTGAGGACATTTACCAGTGACATCTTGTACTTCTTTTCTTATCATGTACTTTCTTTTCAAAACTTTGCAAACTATATATTTGGTCTGGGAAATCTGTAATTATATAGAAAACAGGCACAAATTAAGTTAAATAATTCACTGATATTGTTGTTTTCTTAATTAAACTATCACAGCAGTAATATGCAGATAAAGAATGTAAGTATGTGCAATAGTCATATGTAGGAAACCAGGCTTCTGTGACTTTATCATGACATTTAATAAAGATTAAATACAAATAAATAGCTAATAAATATAGATAAATAATGAGGTTGCTGAGGGTGTTTACCATTTATTGAACAGCATCCAACAGATGCGATATGAAGATGTGATTCACATTTTCCACAAATATATCGATATGATACAGTTTATCTCTTGAGATATGATGAGAACAAGCCCCAAAAGGCCAACACATTTCACAATCAAGCCCAAAAAAACCCTGCTGATATTTACAAGCAACTTTACAGTAAAAAGGCCATTATTGGCAGTTGAATCTAATCATCAAACTTAATGACAGTTCCTCTGGAGAGTTGAGGTTACAGGGTCAGTTCTTTCCCCTCGTTACCCACTGGTTATTCAGTGAGTAAGACGATTAAAAACAAGTTATATAATTAGATTTTGGTGGTCGTAGTGTTTCTCTGGAGAAAAGAAAAAATAGATTACAGAATCTACAAATGGCTGCTTGGGGACTGTTTGGATACTGGATAGAGAGAGAGAGAGAGAGAGAGAGAGAGAGAGAGAGAGAGAGAGAGAGAGAGAGAGAGAGTGGGAGTTTTCCAGCTTGTCACCCATCAACTGATTCTGATCAAAGAAGAACAAACCTGCCGAGACGTTGACACAACAACATGGAGGTAATCGGCACTCAGAGCCGAGCTGGTCTGTCAGTGAGCGGAGGATTAGAGCGACTTGGCTTACAACACTGTCAAACACTCTTAACATGACGGGAACAGACAAATAAACGTGTGTGTGTGTGTGTGTGTGTGTGTGTGTGTGTGTGTGTGTGTGTGTGTGTGTGTGTGAGATGAAAACTAGTCATAATCTTGACAGTTTTAACTGCCTGACACTAATAATTGAAGCAGATCAATAAAATCCAAATTTTATTTGCAGTAGTTGTACAAAAAGTAAACCAACAAATCTCACTGACAGAAGGTAATAAGAGAATGCAACAAAAGCAAAAGACTGGTGAGAAATCCATTGAAGTCACAATGAAATGATAACACACGTGGTTGCTAGAACTTCGATCTTCTTTCACTTACACCTATCATTCTGTATTACCTTTATTGGCTGAATATTTTAAAAGTGCACTGATAAAATGCCGTGTCATGCTTTTCTTTCATATGTGTGAATCAAATCTTGTAAGATCAGAGCAGGAAAGGCCTTAGAGCCCCTTTCATGACCTCTAGTGCTCTCTTCCAGCAGTATTCCTCACGCCAGGTTGATATCCATGGGCCTGAGGTATATTTCTTATCTCAGAACATTGGAAAAATTGTATCCCAGTTTACTGTAATTACCTGAAAAACAGCAATTTAAATAGTTTCTTATAAACCAATGTGTGTGTATTAACATGGTTTGGAACATCTTATAACTTTATTTCAAAATATATATTATACACAGATTACCACGATAAAGAAATACAATAATTATTTGACTATCATGTTTTTTCATTCTTTTTACCAGCTTGTGTATATTATCTTAATAGCAACTCAAAGGAGCAAATCAGTTGACATAGTATAAGTTTTTTTTATTGCATTTTCCCCTCAAACTGAATCTGTGCATGACTTCTTTTGGTCTTGTGGATAAACACTTAACTGCAGCACCAAATTCTTCTTGTCATACTTTGTAAACGTAGACAGAACTCTTGTGCATTTGTCCTGACAGGTTGTCAACAATAACGGTTTTAACCGTCTGTTTTTTAATGTCATAATACGAAACATCTAAGATTGCCGTTGTCCTTCCAGCAGCATCGTGTTAGATATGTAGATACATGTCAAACCGACTTTTACAGAGCATGGAGTTACCAAACATGCCCGGACTCGTCACCCTCAACCACCACATCTGCCGACGCCCACCCACACTCTCCGCAAACACAAGGCCTTTTATGAAACGCAATATTAACGTTTTGCACGCTTGGCGTCGAGTGAGTTTAGATTATGTCATCGCCGGCTGTCAGGGGTTAAATATTTATGTGAGTGGGGAAATTCAACTTCCCTCTAAAATGTGAAACTGCATTCAAGTATTTCTGGATCCCAGCTCTGTGCGGTTGTAATGTGAAATAATTGCTGCCATCATAATGTCTACACCTTAACAGTGAGAGTCAGGATGCAGAATTACCTTCACACAAAGCTGGGGTTTTGATCAATAGAATTGCTTTGGTTTAATTTAACATCGGTTTTAATGCGGGTTTGAGTAAATTAAAAAAAAATAAAAAAACTGAACAAAAACAATCTGCTGTGAGCAATGTTATTTTTGAGAACGTGGAGGACGAAATCTACATTTTTGTAAACACCATAAAATGTGATGGTTGTGTCTGCTTCAGTTGACAATCTTAAAGACTTCAACTCTCTAACTCAGTTCATGTTCGATCACATCGAGGCAAAATAAAAGTCAGTTAAAATTGTAGAAAAACACAACTTTCTTGACTGATTGCATATCACATTGCTTGAGTTTGAAAAACTAAATTATTTAAAGTTACCATAATTTAAGCTCTACTTTGTTCATATGCTTGAACCCTGAGGCTAGTTCATTGATTTTTACTGGTTAAGTAGCTTCATCCCCATAGGTGATGCGTTCAGGTACATCACGTAACCCGGAATTATGTTTTTTTTTTCTTTTTAAATTTGTTGGATGCAGCTTATATTCAGGTGTGCTCAATAATTTACAGTAATTACGGTAATAATACTGTTGAAGATTTCATGTAATCTTGTCCTTAATTGTTTGTAACATGAATACTTTGGCAATAATGTTTTCTGCATTTCCTCTGTCCTGGTTGTAGGTACTGTTGATACTATTAACTTACTCTATAATTTAGTAATTGAAATAGTAATATATGGCCAGAATGACAGTAAATCCTCTTGCTCGTCTGAATTGGGATTAGTTAAAGTCTGAGGAGGATGATAGGCGTGTAATCGGTTTTGACAGTATCAGAAAAAGATATATTTATGAGCTGCTAGACCTAATGTTATTAATCACCAAGAATATTTAAATCAGCAATGATTGATGATAAATAATACAGCAAATTGTCCAAATCATTGTGGGGGTTTTCTTTTCTTAAAAAAGGAAAATTTACTGTAAAATAGTATCACAAGCCAGATCTTTTGTGAGGTAATTCAAGATTAAAGCAAAGCAATTTATTTCTGACTGTGCCTCAATATCAGACTAAACTTTCACCTAGTTTTCACTTTACGTACCTCCCAGTGTTTAGGTCACTCTCATTAGATTACTCACTGGAAAACCTTTGTGTCTCTGGTCCTACAACTATCAATCATCTTGTTAAGTAGTGACTTTCACATAATTATGCTTCTTCATTCATCACTATTTTGAAATTGTGTTATGATGATGATTACCCCTGTATTAGCAACCAGATTGCCGTGCTTTAGTGTCACAGTTTGATCCTGAGCAGCTGTCTGTGTTTTTTGAGGTTGAGAAAGTAGAACGGGTCCTTCCATCTGTGCTCCACCGGTAGACCTCAAACCCCAGGTCAACACAATGAGAAGGAAATCAACACAAATCCTGTTTACTCACAGTCACACAATGTGATCCTATAAACACATTTCCCCCTCTCTTTTTTCCACACAATGAACAACAAACAGCACAATAGCCAGTCGTTTGAATGAACATCAGCTTCTGTCAGCTTTCAGGATGACTACGAGAAAATTTTTTTTTGTATTCACACAGTATATGCGTGCCTCAAAGGTAATATAACTATATATATAATATATATATATATATAAGGGACTTGGGCCCGGACTCATGTCGACCCTCGATCCACCACGTGAGAAAGTCAAGTCTTTAGCCTCGTTTCCACAGTGCCCCTTGGTGCCGGTACGGGTCAGGTCGGAACCGGTTGTTGTGCGTTTCCACTGACTCAGAACCGTTACCAACCGGTACCATTGGTAACCATTTCTCGCTACCCCTCCACTTGGGGTACCAGGCACAATGTGCTGGATATGAGGGGGAGGAACTTCAACACTGCCGTCTGCTCATTGGTCCGTGACAACCGCTGTTCTCCCAGCAAGCAGCCATTGCCAATCAGTTGTCCGGCAGCAATCAGGTCACTTTTTGGAAAATGTCCTCCCGTTATGGCGTCACATCCTGCGTGATTACACATCCGTTCATAACCCCGCCTACATTTCAAACCGAACCCCGTGTAATGGAAACGCGGCACTGATATGGGTCTGGTTACAGATAGCCGACCCCACCCGACCGGCACCGGCACCAAGGGGCACTGTGGAAACGAGGCTTTTGACATCTCAAGTGGGACCAAACGTCATCTGCCCACTTTCGCAGGTGGAGACGGAAAGTATCCAGATTAGCAAAGTCAACAGGGAGGTTCAACATGGGAAAGGGTTGATGGCTTGTTCAGAGCTGCTTCATGTGTGAGTGGATCTGCTGAACATTCCTAGATTTGCCCCAAGTCTGTGGTGTTTGAGTGAAACGTCAATGAGAGTCCACTGAGCATTAATGTCATTAATGTCCTAAACACAGATTTAGTCTTTGCGTCAAGTGCTGCTGGATTTTATTTCCTTTTACTTATTAAGAACAAATGATAAAAAAAAATATTGAGACTTATACATTTTATTTTGATAATACGGGAAGCTTTATTTCCAAAACCCATACATGTGACAACAGTTGCACACTACATATAAATGGTGGATTTTAATTTAACCATCTCTTTATAGCAGCATATGATTCATGCTCTTTATTGCTCATGCATCTAAAGAGCCAATCAGAGTTGTGGTTTAAGCTCTGCAAGTTGGGCTCCTCTTTTTATATGTTGAGAACCAGTGAACTAAATGAAAGACGTGACAATAAAAAGTTACATTTAACTGAATAAGTTAAAATAGATCATTTAGAACCAATAAGAATGTAAAGTAATTCAGGCTTTGACATGAATTTCAAGCAGTTGGAGTAAACCAACCAACACCAGCATCCCCAGTAGATTTTAGTACTGCTTTTTACCATCAGGTTAGAGTCACTTAAGCATTTAGTCTGTTTGAAAGCAAACAATTGAAGAGGCCAAAAGTTAACATCACAATGAACAAATCTCTTCAGAAAAACCAACCGCAAATGTCTAAAAGTCCAGATTGCGGTCAGACAAAGGTGTTGGTTTAATGTTAATCTGAAGGCACTTTTCTGAGGAAAAATGATTGAAATAGACATTTTGATAAATAAGAGGAGTGTGTTGGAGTTAATAAAGGCTTTGAATTAGATAATCAACTGAATTCAACCTAGTTTCCCGTCATACTTTACTCACAATATTCATTATTTATGAAATCGAGAATCGGCTGAAGCTGTTCATTCATGAGCTCAAATTAATTGTCTGATTGTGCTAAAAAGCTCTGAAGGTCAATGACCAAAAAAGCAAAGCTGATTAAGAGATTTAGTGTGGTGACGGTGGCTAATCTGAGTCATTTGCATGACAATGGCCACATATTATCGCCTTAATCAGATTATCGTCAGGCTATCAGTGTTTATTTGGGCAGGCTGGTTTGAATGTAGGTTGAGGACGTTTAATTCATCCACTCTGTCACTTCCAGCCTTCCTACACTCTGTCTGTCTGCCCTCGGGGCATCAACGTCTGCCTGGTGTTGTTTTCTCACCCCAGCAGATGATTCACCTGTAAACCTCTTGGCACCGTTTCCACGAGTTGCTCTTTAGAACAAATGAGCCTCTGGTTGTGTTCACAGAGACAGATACAGTCTATATACATATGGTGTGTTTATAATCCAAAGTTGTTGCTTCAAGAGGGCTCGTCATTCAAAAGTGATTTATTGAGTAAGAGTCAGAGCAGTCGGACAACTCTGTACAACTGTGCCTTTTCAAAGGGTAAAAACCATACGGCTCCTTTAATGTTTATTATAAGATCAAAGTCTATGTAATGCGGCTTTTTGTGGATTAATGCACAGGGAGAAAAAAAAAAAAAAAAGACCAGCCCGGTAATTACAGTCTAAATATTTTTAGCATTCACCGCATGTCATGAGGACTGGATGCTTATTGGCAGGTCGAAAAGAAGAAAGTGATGACCTGGCACTTAAAAGTAACACACACACACACACACACACACACACACACACACACACACACACACACACACACACACACACACACACACACACACACACACACACACACACACACACACACACACACACACACACTCACACAAATCCCCACAAAGCATTAGCATGAATCACTATACTTTTCACAGAAACCTGAGAGAACTGGCAAGTGATCTGATAACGTCATCCAACAATGTGCTAATAGAGACTTTGTGTCAGTTAAAAGCGACACTTGGATTGGGAAGCATGCTGTTTTAAAGTTATATGATGACAGATGCATTTATTTGTGATTTGTAGCACAAATCTAAATGTGCGATCTCCTTTTGACTTACATTAATGTCCTGCAGACTTTCTATTAACCAGTGTACTAATTGCACAACTGTAATCTGTAAAATTGAGACTAACTGTAAAGACTCTTTGACACAAGGATTAAGATTAGAGAACATCTCCATACCATCAGGATGTCCCAATAACTGCTCAAGGAGTCTTCAATTGATTCAAAATGCTCCAGCGAGAGTCCTGACAGGAACCACCAGGAGGGATCACATCACTCCGATATTAACTTCTCTTCATTGACTTCCTGTTAAATCTAGAATAGAATTGAATATCCTCCTTCTGACTTATAAAGCTCTTAACCATCAGACTCCATCGTATCTTAAAGAACCGTTTGCCCCATATCATCCCAGAAGAACACTTTCTTCACAGAGTGCTGCTTACTGGACGTTCCAAGGTTTTCTAAAAGTAGAGTGGGAGGCAAGGCTTTCAGCTGTCAGGCTCCTCTTATGTGGATCCAGATCCCAGTTTCAGTTAGGGAGGCTGACACAGTCTGTACTTTTACTTTTCTATTAGATAAAGCTTACAGGTAGGGGCGCTTCAGGCCACCCTGGACCATTTTCTAGTGAAGCTGCTGTAGGTTTAGAACGCTGGAGGACCTACTCTGATCTTCTTTTCCTTTTCACTCACCATGTGTCACTATTACATGTCACTAAAATGTGCCTCTCTCCCAGTCTGTGCACTCTCTCTCTCTCTCTCTCTCTCTCTCTCTCTCTCTCTCTCTCTCTCTCCCCCCCTGCAGGAGCTCTGTCAATGTAACTGTGGTTTGTGGTCTGAAGCCTCCAGCCCTGATCCATCTTCACTGAGTGAATCTCTCTTATCTGTCTGTCCCATCCTTTTTTTTCTCTTTCTATCCCCCCAGCCCAACCGGGTAAGCAGAAAAGCCACAGCCTCTGAGCTTGTTGCTGCAAAAGTTTCATCCTGAGTGGCTGTGTTGTTTTTGGTGCTATATAAATAAAGTTGTATTTAATTGAAAAGAACATTCCAGCTGATCCACAGTCACACACTCGTCTAACTTCCAGAGATTGTTTCCTTCCTCTTCAAACTGTTCCTGTTCATTTATGTGGTTAACACCACTTCACTGCATCTTGAGGTCCACACATAACTAAGTTCCTAAAATTGATTGATAGAATTCATTTCAGAATAAATATGATATATTTAACATATTAACGTAAAGAAAGCTGACTTAATGTAAGCAGCAGAGGGGCAGCACAAAGAAAAATCTGGGGGTCTGGGTAATGCCAGCAAGATTTAGATTTAGAGTTTAAGGAAGAAACCACGGAAGGAATAAATGTAAGGTAAAAAAGGTTGATTATTAACTAAATACGCACTTTCAAATCTCATTTGTAGTATACATTGATTTTAAAATGTGTATACAAGGCATGAAATGAGTTATGCTTATTGGATACCAACAGTAAGTAACTATAATATCATAGAATTTCAAAAAAATAACAAGTTAACCAAAGTAAAGAAAAGTGTCTGTTTCCATGAATGTCAATGAAGCCTCCTTGTCTGAGTAACTCGAGGGTTAATGTGTGAGGACAGATGAGAATATGATCTCATGTATTTGAAGGTTTATCATAGAAAAAAAAAGAACTCTTGACAGAACAGAAGTCCCATCATACGAACAAGAGCATCTTTATCTTCAGTCCCTCTTTCCTGGAAAACGTCTCTGTTTGAAAGTCATGTTGGGTTTCACAACACAGGCCTTTCTGTTCGAAATGTGCTGTCTGGAAGGCCAAACATATGTGTTTCCTTGGTTTTAACATCCCTCCCTCCAGTCATGGATGCTACCGTCATAATTTATCTCACAATAGTGATCAGTAAACTGACATTTACAAACCAACTGTTTATGCAGCTTTCCAGTGGGCTGGTACAGTGGTGATGAGAACTCTTGCCTCACAGATAAAACACCCCAGGTTGGATTCTGGGCTTGAATCTGAATGAAAAAGACTTTCACAGATTGTATTGAAGACACAAGAATAGATGGATTCAAGTTTAATCTGGGCTGGAAGATTCCTTAAACTCTAAGGTTTTGTCAGAGGAGGTACAAGAGGAAGAAACCTTCAAATGCTTTGGAAACTTTCAAGAGTGTCATCAACTGAGTTTATTGTGTGTGTGTGTGTGTGTGTGTGTGTGTGTGTGTGTGTGTGTGTGTGTGTGTGTGTGTGTGTGTGTGTGTGTGTGTGTGTGTGTGTGTGTGTGTGTGTGTGTGTGTGTGTGTGTGTGTGTGTTGTCCTGTTATAAGATCTGACGACACCCAACATGCTGACTTGTGGGATTTGAGTCTCTCTTGTTGCTCCATGTTTCCATTTATCTACCTGATAACTAATATCAGCTGACCAATAGTCACATGCACTCTCTTCTACAGCTAATTACGAGTCCACAATTAACCAGTGAGTCTTTGGATTATCAGGTGAGGTTGATTACCTGCAAAAAGGATGGCAACCACAGAAAAGAACATGCACTTTCCACATAGAAAAACCCATACATACAATGCTGTGTCACATTTTATTAATGTGTTTTTGATAGGGAAGTACTCAGACTGATCATTATCTAAAAGATTTATGACTGATTCTATAAAGATTTTAGTTAATTTACAAAGTAAAACTGCCTGTACAGCAGTTTTACCTGTATGCATGAAAGCAGTTACCTGTGAGAAGCTCCACAAACTCTGTTCACAAACTCTCTGATAGGAATCAAATCTTCCATCTGCTGAGTAAATACTTGAGCAAGTGCCTGTCAGCATTTATTTATCAGCACTGAAGATCCTATCAGCCATCGAGCTGGTTCCCAGGATTTGTCAGGAGGTGAGAGATGGATGCAGGAACGTGGGCTGATGTGGGTTTTTAAATCCAAGCTATAAGACTGATGTTTGACATATTTATTCCTATATTTATAGAGCATATTCCTTATATAATCTCAAGTATTTATGCTTATCTCTTATCGTGACCACGTTCTCAATCTTAGTTTTTTCCCCTTCACATTACCATGAACAATATAAAGCACTGGGCTGACGGCCAAAATAAACATTTAAAGTTTCACACATTAATGTTTTGTGGATGTTACTCAACTGTGTGTGATGACTAGTATTCCTGGAATATAAAATACAATAAAAATAGAAAAAATATCATGCAATACTGTAAAAAAGAGCAAAAATGGCAAAAACAGCTTGAATGTCAAAATAGTCTACAAAAAGATTGCAAAAAAGAGAAGCGAAATTGCTCAAATTAGACACAAAACAGGCCAGATGTAATGAAATGTTCACCTTCCTGAACTGCAATTGAAACTTCACAAATGCAACATAAGACAGTTTTTCTGTATCTTGTATATAAACGAAATATGAAACTTTTAAAGCTGCTTACGCCTCTTTTTAAAGGTTTAAAGCTCCAGTTAAACTAGATCTGATTGAAAGTCACAACAATGGCTCTTGTGGTCATAAAGGTTGCAGAACTAGATCAAACTAAAAAACCCAGAGGAGAACAAACTCAACATAGAAAGACCAACAATTTTTGAGAACAACATCAAAATGTTGAAAAGACACTTCTATAATCAAGACAGTCATGACTGGTGGTATTTTTCTGTATTTCTTGAATCGTTGTGAGAGGAACCATCAATCCAGGAGCGTTAATTAACGACTAAGTGGCTGTTGAAAACTAACCGGGCCAGTAAAAACAAACTTCTGAATTATCTCTCCCTCAAGTCTCGCAGCTTGTGCCTGTCTGGGGAACCAATTTCGTGCGTGTGCGCGCGCGCGCGCGGAGGAGAATCCGCCCCTCGAGCGCAGCGCGCGTCTGCGGATGGAGACGCGCGTCCCTCTGATCATTTCCAACCCGGGACCTGAAGTGACAACATCTCACGCTCGGAGTTGTTTCCCTCCTGTAACCTTCTGTGGATCTACTAAGGGATGAACTGAAGCGGGATTGTTTTTTTTTTTTGTTGTTGTTGTTTTTTTTAAAAGTTTTTCACCAGTCGACGAGGAAGACACCATAACGGATCTATGAAAAAACCCACGTGGATTTGCATTTTAATCATTTTAAAGCAGGAGGAATGCATATTTTGTTAGTGAAACTAACTTTCTTGTTGTCGCTGATAGGACTAACACGAGGTGAGTGGATTTCTGCTCCTATATAGTTTTTGCTTCAACTTGTTGCGTCCGGTTTTGTTTAGTGTTTTGGAACTTTCTTTCCAAACTGTCTTGCACGTTTTCTTACATGAATCCTTTGCTTTTAAAACTTCCCACACCTGCGCAGCAGTTTTGCCCACAAAACACGTAACTTTTTTTTCTTTTTTCTTTCACACTTGAGTGCAAACGCACGCCTTTGCAGTTTGGACTGTGAGTCTGGGGATTTCTTTAAAACATATAATTGCGAAGCTGTGTAAATCTCCAAATGGCACACACTGTTTTTTTTGGGGGGGGGAGAGAAGAAGAGACAAACTGGTGTCAAGACCCACTTCTGAACCACCAAAAAAAAAACTACACTTCAGGGTGGCAAGAGTCACACCAACATGTCACATTTGTGCAAGTAGCACCTGAGTCATTTGTAAAGTACCCTGAGAGAAACAAATATTTGCAAGTTGAGGTGATGTGAAGAGTCTTTTTTTTTTCTTCTTCTTTCTCTTCTGTTATTGAAACTTTGCTTTTGCAGGTCTAAGATGCTCCACGGAGTCATGTTTGAACCAGGGGAGATGTGAAGCCACTCCAGATGGCAATGGAGAGTGCAAGTGAGTTCATCCTTGGTTTTATTTAATTTTTTTAACCTGTGCGTTTTTGTGGAAAATGTGAGTGTCAGTTGGCATGTGTGTAGTTCTAATAAAAGTGGGTGGGAAAGCCCTCCCATTGGTCACTGTTGCTATTTCTAGGAGGCAAATGGTCAGAGAGAGGAGACAAAAATGAGTGGACATTGATGAGGACAGGGGTCACTGTGTGCCAGACTGTGTGTGTGTGAGTGTGTGTGTGTGTGTGTGCGTGCGTCTGAGTGAGTGACTGCCACCACACTCTCCCCTCTGCAGCCAAACTCTCGCAGCCCCTAAATCTTGTTTTTCTTTTCTTTCACGGAGCGACAGCTGGGGTTGCCAGAAGCCCGGCGACCATTGTTCTGTGCTGCGATTAATTCTGTGTGACTAATCTGGGTGAGGCTTCCCAGAGAGACCCTCAAACCCTGTCCTCCTACCACCCTGCCCCACCCCACCGCAGCCCCCCGCCTCTCTCCTGGGATTTTGTCCCACTCCTCAATGGCCCTCAGTACTCTCACTCTCTCTCTCTCACTCTCTCATTCCCTCAGACAGATGGCAGAGGCTACATCTTTTTTTCTTCTTCTCCTCATTCTGCTAATAAAGTGGAGACAAGTTCTGTACTTTGTCCTCCTGAGTTTTTCTATCAAGGCTTTGTTTCCAGTTCACATGTAGAGCAACAAGCTCTTGCCCTACACAGAGTTTCTCTTTTTCTTTTACAACAATGGTCTTCTTTAGCGCTTGGCTCTATTTCTAACCTGGCATGAAGCAGCACCAGCCAGTGTCACCTTACTGTCGCAGATCCAGGTGACCCGACTGGGCCAAGCCGGTCCTGGGGACTGCAAGACGTGGGCAGTAAACTTGCCCCCTCCCAACCGCCCCATTACCCCATAGCCACAACTTAATTTGGTCTTGTTGTGTATTCACCCCTTAAAACCAGCCCCACCACCTCCTCCCTGCGCCACAAAGCCATCATTGTGCCCCTTCGCTGTCCTCCTCCTCCTCTTCAGACTTCCTCCAATTAAACACGGAGGTGGGCATCCTCGCGAGTTTTGAATAAAGTTTGAGCGGGCACACAGAGCACGCCGCATTTCTCTCATTGTGTTCTGTCATTAATCTGCCACTGAAAAACCTCTGAGGGTCTCCTGACATTGATGCAGGTTGTAAAAAATGCTTTTAAAAACTGGGACGGTCGAGAAGAAAACCCATCATGAAATCAAATTGGTAATAAAGTCAAACCTTTGAAAGGTAATGCTTTGTTGGTTTCCATCAGAGAATCTTATTGCTGCTTCACAAGGTTCAAGATAAATTTCCTCCCTGTGAGTTGAGGGTTTGTGCTTTTAATGGTTGCTTCTACTTTCTCAGCTCAGAGTGATGATTTAATCTGCATTTCAAAAGCGAGATGTTGATTCAAGGCTCATCAGGTGTGAGATCTGCTTCTGTTTTGAGTTTAAATACAGTTTTTAAAAAAGAATTGAACCATGTGGAAGCTCTTTTGGGAGAATCTTGAATTGAATCGCCGTGGCAGAAAGTTTGAACTTGATGAGATGATGATCAGAATTACATTTGGAGAAGGCCATTGAATTTATGTTCATTACATTCTTAATCAGTTAACTCTCCTAAAAAAAATTATCTAACTGAGTTAACCAGGTTACATTACCTGTTAACAGATTTTAAGGTCTGACAAACCCAGTTTCACTGTCGTCAGTGGTTCTCCACGAACCTCCTGAAAATCATTTTCCAACGTCGATGACTTTCACAGTAAGAGCAGACACACAGTGAGAGCTGGGACTCTGGTGAACGGCGGGGTATAATTGCCGCCAGGTGGATCCTGTTTGAAGCATAACGTCAAAGGAAAATATCCAACAAGTGTCATATTTGACTAACATGCACAGTTTAAGATCAGCCGACTATTTCCAGTTCCCTGCTTGACCTGGTGAAAGATAAAGGCTGGCAGTTGTGTAGAATTTCCTAATAAGAAAAGGCAGAGGGGATTTTTTTTTTTTCCTTCTTCCCCTGAGCCTCTCTTCAGCCTTGACAGAATTACGATTGGAGTTTGCCTCAATCAAACCGCCGGCACTCTTGAACTCAAGTGTTATGTTGAGGTCAAGCAAGTGGCATCGGATACTTCAGTTGAATATAGTCTGTCGAAGATGCCTACTTGACATGCCATCCCATAAATACTACGTCCTCCTCATATCTGGCCCGGCCGAATGACTGAAGTTTATCTTCAGAGAGCCTCATGAAGGCCTCTCATTCACTACGGTGGGATCTAGAAAGCAGCAACGTAGTGGGAGAAGCAGCGCAGACGAGGAAGAATAACTTTCAGCGGGGGGTTGAGGGGGTGGTGGTGGTGGTGCGGGTGTGGGGGGGAGGGTGGTGTGGGGTCGGGGGGGTGATCCCGCCAGCCAGTTCTTCTGCAACGGGGTGAGCTTCTGAGAGATCACATACCTCCATCATTAGATTGTCAAAGCAATTTAGAAAAAAATAATGCAATGAAGTTTTGATAACCTGTTGATAGCGGCGTGATGTGAGGAAAGTCACTGGTAGGATTTGTGTTGTGGATGAAAGACTGGCCAGGCTGGCGAGACGCCAACATACAAGTATGGAACAAGAAAAGGACTGGTTCTAGCCCTGAGGCTGTATAACGTCAGATCCCTGAATACAGGTGGCATTGAGATCGGAAGACATATTGCTTATAGTTTGATTCTCAAGGATATAACAAATAGACAAAAATGTAAATGCTTTATAAATATATTCACTGTGTAGGCATACTCTTTTATATATATATATTTTTTTTGCTGTACCTCAACAATGTTTGTGACAAAGTTCCTACTGGAATCAAAAGGTGTATACCTGGTTGTGCAAGTGTGCGTGCACCTGTTCTGTGGATCAGTTAGAGAGTCTTCTAGAAATGATCGCATAATGTCGAAGGAGGCAGACACAGGATGGGTCAAAAGGTGTATATTTATGAAATGACTTCTCCACACTATACCCGGATGGTTGATGCATTTTTCACAGAATAAATAATCAGAGAAAAATTGACCTCGGTCCTACAAATTTATATTACATGATAGTGATATTCCGTGTGAAAGCAATATAAACAATGTTTATGGGGAAAATATATATATTTTTTTTATGCAAATAAAATGGATTTGGTGTTGATAGTCTGCTGATGTTTATGCACAGCATTTAAGTTGCACTAATCAGCTAACTTGAGTTGTTACTGAGAAGGATCAGCATCAAGGTAACCAGACTAAGAGCCGATGTGTCAAGGCTCATGCTGAACAATGTGGGAAGCAATAGATGCCACACTTGACTGGCGTCAAAGACGTTTAAACTTTGCAAAGAAGCACAATTGAAAACCCAGTATTTGATTTCTCACTAACGCGACATTCGCTATATCAGGCGGACCAGGAGCTCCTCAGAATGTGAAAAATGTGAGAAGTTTAATCCCACACTTAGAATCTACTGATGTGTTGGAGGTTGAGTGACCACAGCCTCAGATAACAACCTGAGTCATTAATTCCTTGCTGGTATGTGCGACTGCTACAGTATACATCCACTTCAATGAAAGTGAGCCCTTGTCTCTTTGATTCTGGGCATTCTTCAATGGCACCTCTGTTTGCTCCAGTCAGATGAGTCTATCTTAACCCCCACCCCCCACCCCCCACATGCTCCTTCATCCCCCCCTTCTGCACCTCTATTCAGAGTCAGGAAACGGCCTCAGAGCGCCCCGAGGGAAGAAAAGGTGCCGTATCTGATCATATCATCACACAGCGAGACGCACATAGTGCAGGGCTTTTATACAGCCACTGCAGCCAGTGTTATGTTCCCTTTGGCGAGAGCCCGACTGGTGAGAGGAGAGATCTGGCTGAATGAAGCGACTCGGTGGTGGAGAACCCCGGTGCTGGGGATTAGTGATATTTGAGCCTCCCTGTTTGGCATATGCCAAGACAAATCACATAAACTTTGATCGCGGGCTAAGGCGTGTGTGTGTGTGTGTGTGTGTGTGTTTGTGTGTGTGTGTGTTGGGGGGACATAGGTGGATTGCACGCTCCAGACCACAACTCCTCATTTCTTTTATTTTCTCTCAGCCCGACCACCTGTCTGCGGGTTATCGTGGAACAACTGGGAGGGAAGGGCTCTCGCCCACACAGCGGCATGCTGCATAATAACCGTGATTACTTGTGGTTTTTAGCCCATTCAGTCACACATAGAAACAGCTCGAGTCTGCCAGGTGTGCTGTTAGCCTCCACTCTCCCTGACGCAAACACGCTCACAGGATATTCAGGAGATTAGGGCGCAATGCCTTTCTTGTGACACAACGGTTTGCTCAGTCGAGCAGGAATAAAGATTGTAAGACTGATACCAATCAGATATTGACTCCTTCATATTTAGAAGTGGGATCCAACGCTCCATTCGGGTGTCACCATTAGCTTTAAAGTGAAATAAGTTAGAGATGTAAATATGATGAGATGATGTGAGAGTTTTAACGCGCATTAGGTGTTGTGTTTTATTACAGCAGAACTGACTTTTTCAATCGTTTGGACAGAAAAAGGTTCAAATCAATGTTTGCATGAGGGAAATCAGTACTACCTTTGGTGTATTTAAGTCAAAATTGTCTTAAACATTTATGGTATATTTTAACAATATATAGATAGATACCTTTTTCTGTCAAATTCAACGTTTTCTGATTTATTTTGACTTGAAAATCTATTTCTCTGTAAATAGTAACTACTTTGAAGCTTTGCCACAATGAAGGCTGTCCGATTAGGATCACATTGATATAACTAGTTTCAGTTTTAAGTCATTAACTTTTGAAAATGAAACTAGACACTCTTTTAAAAAAAACAGGAATTGAATGACAATCACCAGACAAAAGGAAGTAACAAAGTGCCTCAGTACAAGATTTAGGTCACCGATCAATCTGGGAAACAGAACTACAAAAAAGCAAAGCACGTATTAGTCTATAGCAGAGGTGTCTAATCCTGGTGGCTGAGATTGAACACCACTGGTTTATAGTGAGGATTTTGGATTCCATAGTACTGATGTTTTAGCTGGAGCAGATGTGGAAGGTGACCAGCCGAGATCCACAAACACCTACATAGACCCGATCAGTTAGTCAGAAATCAGTATCTTTTGGTGTCCCATTGCCTTCCAAACTTCCAAACGTCATGGGAAACAACCCTCAGAACGTATATGTGGATGAAATCACCCCGGCTCTTCATGTCACCACAGACAGACTCCACCCTTGAGATAGACCTCTGTGAGGTCCACCCCTTCTCTCCACTGGTCTGGCTATAGATAGCTCCTGAAGACTTTGGCTGTATGTTTGAATATGGTGCAGAATTACTTGATGGATATATAGCGTTTTACCCCACAGCTCCCTAAAGGTTTTAGACAAGCATTGATGACATCACGTCAATGTTGTTTTGGCCTCCTTCACGCCACACCACACTGCTTTCTTCTCACTTCGGGCTGTTGAGGAAGCTGAGGTATATGGAACTTTATTATTGAATTTCTACTCGTGGCGTGGTTGTCGGTGATTTCCACTGGACTGCAGATGTGGATGATCCGTCTTCGGGTGTGTACTGAAACACCCAACCTCACTATTTGAATCCACTGGCTTTTGAGAGCACATTCAGCAGAATGCAGACTCAAACCTACATCAACATTTACAAAACATTGAAAAAAGATTGTAAGAGGCTGCTGAAACCAGGTTTTTTGAGAATTACACTCTGAGGTTTACCTGTTTCTCAGCCCTCGGGCTGCTAATTGACTTTTATCTCTTGTACCTCTTACATTCAGCCTTTGCCCGCAGAGTCAGACAGCGTTCGTTGAAAATATATTCATTTAGTTGTTGAGAATAAAGTTGTAGCGATGGGACACTTTTCCACACTCAAATGTTGAAGTGAGCATGTACAGTATCAACCTGAGGGTCCGGTTTGCACCTTCAGACACCCGTGAAGCCATTAAGTGGTTCCCAGGCTCGTAAAGTAGGCAGTGGCAGAAGTCATTAGAGCTCCTATGATTCTCAAGACGCACACACACACACACACACACACACACACACACACACACACACACACACACACACACACACACACACACACACACACACACACACACACACACACTGTGAGTGTTGGGTCCTCAGGGGAGCGGGCTCTTTCCCATGGGCCATGTCCGCAGTGCTTCCAAATAAACAGGGTCTCTAATGAAGGCTGCCAGATGTGGGCTGGCCAGGTCAGCTCTCCTGGACGATTAGAGAGGAAGGAGCACGAGGATGGATGTAAGGAGAGGGCAACTAGCACAGCGTCACCCCTGTAATTTCTCCAGCCAGTTGGGATTTGGTTTTGACTTTGGTTTCCACTCCACTTCAAAGAGCCCAATATTTTTTTTTTTTATTTCTTCTTCTGCGCGTGTGCCAGGTGTGGTTTTCAGCGAAGGAGTTATTTTTAATGCAGCGGGCCCCATTTGTGTCATCAAAGCTGAATTTAGGGGTGCGTCTCAGATTTTATTTCTTTTCCTTTTTTTCTTTTTTTTTTCAACGGCGGTGGCAGAGTTGCCACTATGGTGAGCTGCCATGCCATACACGCTGCTGGAAAAAAAACAGGAGAGAGCGAGGGAAGTGTGGAGGAAAGGAGGGGTGAGAGGGTCCTCCCCTTGGGCAATGCTTTTAAAACAGATCAGACAAGACTAAAGGGGAACTAAGACCAGGCACAGCACCAAACGACCAGGAAATGAGAATGGGTGGGAGGTGGAGGGTTTTGACAGGAGGTACAGGGACGGAGAGGAGGGGAGCTCAGAGGTACAAATGTGCTCCACTAACACAGTTTGACTTGTGGCTAAAAGATCACTACGGACTATGCTTGTGTGGAGAAAAAAAAACCTGACCTCAACCAACTATTTCTTTTAAGTACATATCTGCTCTAGAAATTTGGCTGTATCAACATTTCAAATGAATTTGCAAAAGGTTGTAACGGTTGTAATTTTCATGTTGACGTAGTGAGCGCTGTTGTTTGCACGCAGAAACCAATATGCTATAAATATTAACAATGGCAAGTACACGGATATTCGTAGGGACAGACGACAAAGCTGGATTTTTTTTATAGCGAATCTCATCGATAAAACTACAAAGTTCCCAGAAGAATATGGACTGGGAGTCATGACGCTTTGGAAGCCGCCATTGTTGTTTTTGTCCATTTCATTGCACATGTGAAGTGAAACTATTTACTACGGCCATGGTGCACATGTGCAGCAGCAGCTTTTCAGAAAAGTTGCGTTTTCCCCATTTTCATAAAGTTGCGCTTTCAGTGGCTCCTAACAAAATAGGTGTGTAAACAGACATTATTCAAACCTTTATGTTGTTTTCTATACAAATATAGCCTGTAGGTCAACATTACAGTATCTCAAAAAGTTACAATATTATACAAGTTCAGGTGTTTATTTGATCTTTTAATTGATAGGACATAATTACCGTAAATAAAACTTGTATCACGCTTAGATTGTGTTTTTTTTAAGTTTATATGTTACGTGTGCAGAACTAACTGACAAAACAATTAACCTTGATTTTGTTTTGCATTGTACCAGTATTTAAAAATAGTTGTATGATAATACAAATTGCATGCTTTCAACAATGAGAGCAAAGAAAGTAATCTGTATGGTCAGTAAAACTCATTGACATTGGTAGTGAATGAGTCTACGGTGTCCCACCTATGTCCCATCAGAGTTATGGAAAAATCTCCATTTAGTTCTTTAATGAAAAATGAGATATTCATGAGTATTTCAAAACAACTCTTGGGCTACTATGAGAGCTTATTTTGTTCTTTCATGCAAATGCTTTTAAACAATCTATACATTATATTGCATGTGCATGGCGTTACTGTAAACAAGATGATTTTTAAAGAGGTTTTGTCTCGTTTGCAGTCTCCATGATGAGCTGAATGGTCGTGTTGTGTACACAGTGAGACATGTTGCGCTGCTGATCAATCGAATCAATGGCCACAGGGAAAACTTAAGACAGTTTTGACAACATAGGTCATGGTTTGCGGAAATCTGGAAAAAAAAAGAAAAACTGTAAACAAAGGACTACCCCTGTAATATTCATAATTACATTGTTTACAGAAATCCAAACCAAAACCAGACATTGACTCCATGTCCCACAGAGATTTACATGGCACAATAATTGAATAAGTGCACAACCTAATTCACTGTAAGCTTCTTAAAAAGCTTTAAATGCGTGGTGCGTCCAGCTGCCAAAACCTGTGCTCCCATTCGAGGTTTTTATTTGTATACAGTGCACATGTGTAGCCCACATATTACATATATCCCATCTGTGTGTGAGACCTCAGAAAGATGGCAGATGGCTGATTGGCCCGACAACCAGGAAAAACCCCCTTTTTTTCCCAGAGTGCGACGCCTGGCCAAGGGTCATATGTCACCGCAACATCTGCTGCGGGCCCGAGCCACTGCCACCGCCGGCGCATGGCCCCCTGTTATTGCTCTCCCATCAGCAGCGCAGACCTGTTGCCACGGGCTACTGCGGGGGCAATCGAAGAAGAGCCGGCCCAGAAGTGAGCGGCGAGGAGAACAATGAGGGCTCCTGGACCGGGATGACAGAGGAGATAATAACAGTATCGGCCTTACCGCGGAGATAATTCCACTGCTGTCCCGCAGTCACACGATCCCTCCCAAAACACCTGATATTTGCTCAGCTTCTGATTTGTGCCCCTCCTTTCATGTGTTCTTTATTTACCTTTCCAGCAGCTCCAGTTTACCTGCTGCTGTTGAGATTATCCCGCTCTCCTGGCCAGTACCTCCCGCTTGTTGGAGCAGCTGCTCCACTCTTGTTTGTTTTGAACACAGCCAAGACTCCATAAAAGAGTCGTTGATTGTCTGGCGTCCCACCTTCCACTGTTTCTAATACATCTGTGTCCTTATCGAGGCGGTTAAAGCGGGGCTGTTTTGCGCCTTCTTTCGCGGGTTATCTCCAAGTTAAAGAGCAAACTGTTTGCCTGGCGTGCGCTACAGTTGACTCACGGCTGCAGCACCTCGGCCGGGGCGTGTTTGGACAGCGTGTCCACGTGCTCTGAGGTGAGGCCGCAAGACGCCCCCGTCTGTTTGTTTTTCAGGCCTCGGCGTGAGACGCTGGGCTGCCTTTTCACGAGGGGTAGGGCACTACTTTCAAAACTGGTTGAGGTTTCTTTTTTTTTTTTTTTTTTTTTTTTTCCCCTCTTTCTTTCAAAGAGCCTTAAAGTGAGGCTGCCAGAGAGCCGCCATTGAGCTTCCTCAGGTTAAAAACCAGGACAGGAGACTCTTTAGAGTAAACACCAAAATTCCTGCTTGAGCTGGCAGCTCCTGTCCGCTTTTCTGTCCTTGGAAACCAAACCAAACCAGTTCCAGTTTCCTTTCTTTCAGACTCCTTTGTTTCTCTGACCGCCTCTATGTGAGTGTGTGTGTATGTGTGTTTTTGGGGGGATTTTAAGCCGCTCTCTTGCTTCACTCTTGGCCTCCAACATCGCCGACTGCTAAGAGAAAAAGTCACAGAGCAGCTTGGGAGATCGTCCCGGAGGGAGTGAAATGCTGTCAGCTGAGACGTACAAATCTAAATGCAGTGTTTCATGAATTAAAAACTTTACTAGAAGCTGGGTGAGTTTTTGGGTGGCTTTGAAACGAGGAAGCAAAATTTAATAATGAGTGGGGAAAACGGGGGACAGTTCAGGAATGAGGCACATGTAATGACGGATGATTCAAAGATGGATTTTTTGGGGGAAAAAGAGGAGGCGAGGGAGAGAGGGAGGAGGAGGAGGAGGAGGAGGAGGAGGAGGCACTGCAGCTGAATACGCTCGTCCTGTGGTCAGCTCTGAATGGGGAGGAAAAACAATGCCCCCACTCATCCTTCGCTCTCTCTTCCTATCCTTCTCCTCCCTCACTCTCCGCTAAGTGTTGACAGGAGGGAGCGCTGTCATTGAGAAGCAGACACTGCAAAAAATGTCCGGTTTAAGACAAAGTTCAGCCATGAAATCTAAAGAAATTTTTTTTAATTTTTTTTGTACTGGTTAGTTTGAGTCTTGAGTATATCGCTATATTTTTTTTACAAATATTTTCTGATGCAACTTGTCTTCCACACAGATTCCGTAAAGAAAAACTGTTCCTGAACCTTTAGGGGTATGCTTTGCAGTGCACGAGGCTTGAGCACAGTGGTTAGGATGGGGTGCCGTGGAGAGACGTGGTGGGAGTAGTGTGTGTGTGTGTGTGTGTGTGTGTGTGTGTGTGTGTGTGTGTGTGTGTGTGTGTGTGTGTGTGTGTGTGTGTGTGTGTGTGGAGGCGAGGAGGAGGGGGGCATCAGTGACTGGCCCAGAGCAGCAGCTGCTGTCTCCTCATTAACATGCGCACCTGCTCCCTGCGGCCTTTTTCCAGCGAGCTCGTGTGGCGCCTCACGACCTCAGCGCCCGCCACCGCTGGGCCTCGTCTCGGACGGGGCCTTCCAGCAGCCAAATATCCGCAACCCCCCCCCCCCCAATCACAGGGGAGTACACACATGCCTTTACAGTCCGCTCTGGGATTTGTAAAAGATTCTCAAACACGATGTGGAAGAATTTGTATGTAAAGGCGTGTGATTAGATTACATAGAAAATGTAGAGGCGAGTCAAGTGTGAGTTTAGTGTCACCAAATCATCTTAGATATTAGATCAGCAAAGTTCAGCTTAAATTCCTCCAGTTTTCTTTGATTTCACCTTTCGTTTGTGGCAACAACAAAAAAAAAACCCAGACTGTCTTCAAGTCATGGATGGTTGATTCAGGTTTTCAAAGTGTTTAATTGGCCTGAACTTTGGGGCGCCAAAATCTGAGGGTCCAGCATGGGGGCGCCAAACATAAAGCCCGTGAGCCCGACAAACTACCAAGCAAATTGTGAGCAAGCAATCGAGACCCTGAGAGCACAGCTTCCATTAGCCTCAACGCCATGCTGTCAGAGTGAATTTGTAAAGACATGCATAATCTAAAAGATATAAGGAGAACATTAGTTTTTTTCAGATTTCACTCTATTTTGCACCAGAAGTTTCATTTCAGTTCATTTTTGTCCCCATAAGGCAATCTGTGTGGGGCGCAAGTATAAAACATTCATATAAACATGGCATACAGAAACATATATGGCATACAGCATTTAAAAATCCAAGAGGGAGGCGATAATACAGTGTGCTAAGATAACATCAATAGCAGATTAACTCGATAGAATGGTAAAATAAACTAGAATACTGTAGGTCGGGTCCAACAGTGTATCACCTATAAAATCAAGACGCTGTCAATTGACTTCCTGTAGAGATTGTTGGCATTTTCATTAGTAATTATTAGTTTTTTGCGTAAATATAGACATTTTCTTCATGTATGTCGTTTCAGTGATAGTGAAGATGACATGAATGTATGCAATGCTCTGAAAATAAAATTACCCCCCCACCCCCCCCCCAAATTTTTTTTTTATTTGGAGTCATGACACTGTGGAGGCCGCTGTGGTTGTTATTGTCCACTCGTGCATGTGCAGAAGAACGGTTTACTATGGTCGTGGTGCGCATGCGCAGTCGCAGCATTTCAGAAAAATGGCATTTTCCATGTTTACACGGAGACAGGGTTGGAGGTGTTTCCAAAAACTTGCATTATCTGTGGCACTGAGCACCGTTGTCGTGTAAACGGGGCCTCGAGACACCATCGCTCGCTGGCTTTTGATCGTGTGATGATGAGTGACAGTGAACTGAAGGTACCGACTCCCTCCGCTCTCCGCGCGGTGACATGCCACCACTCACTGCTACTGTTTGTGCAGCAGGCAGCGTAGCATGTGATGTTTTCTTTTCCTTGCCACAGTCCTAAGGCTGTATAATCCCCTGAGAGGGAGACCCTGTCCAAACACAGGCCTGTCCTCTTGCAGGGGCCACGGCTTGGCCCCCAACACACACACACACACACACACACACACACACACACACACACACACACACACACACACACACACACACACACACACACACACACACACACACACACACACACACACACACACACACATCGAACGCTCTGGGAATGTTTGGGGACACGGTCCTGCCAGCCCCTCGGGGCTAACAGACTCGGTGGCTCTGGTCAGGTATTTGAGTGTCACTTTGGGTTTTTAATGTCGTGGGAATGCCGCTTTGATGTCTGCAGGATGTTTTCTGCTTGTTATTATAAGTAAATAAACAACAGATTCATTGCCCATCTTTGGATCGCTCTGGAAAAAAAGCTGAAGGTTTTTTTTTTTCTTCTACATTCTCACGTTTCTCCAGAATTCACTTGTCAGAAATCTTTCATGTCCGTAGCCAGCGAAGGCCGCTCTGTCTCATCCTGCGCCCGCTCCTTGTCTGATGCTGGAGAAAATCCTCTTGGGGAGAGAAAGAAGGAGTGACAAGCGCCAAGGTGCTGGCGTGGCGCTTTGAAGTCGCCATAATGTTGGCTTGCAGCTCAAACACCGTTTCATAGATGCTGCCTTGTCTTTGGGATGAATGAGTGCTGACAAAACGGTCAACGCGAGCATATCTTGGCCAGCGAGAGCCGCTGACGGCTGCCATGATGCCGGCTTTATCTCGGGTCTCAATTTTTTTGGGAAAAGGACGGATTAGGAAGAATCGCAAATGCCTCAGATTGTTGGTGTCACCGGTGTTTTTGAGGAGATGCTTTGTTTTTGTGAGGGCCGCCCAGAGCTGTTGACAACAGTACTGAACCTCTGGATGTAAAGAGAACGGAGATGTGGGTGCTAAGGAGTTTTGTCTTATAGTCACTTATTCTTCTAAAGTTATAACGAATAACGTCTTGATCACAAATGTCTAAAATATGTTTTTTCTCCTCTCGAGATCTGTTAAATCAAGATTTTATGACAAATAAACAAGAAGGACTACCTGTTGATAAGGCAGCTCTAGTGGAACAGGTTAGTTTGCTGTATGCAAGAAAACTTTGCAGTAAATACCTGGCAACATTTGAAGGAATGGGGGGGGTGTTTCATCATCTCTGATCAAGGCAGCTGGTCATTTTGTTGATGTTGGATGTTTGGTTTTGAGACTAGATAATTAGATTACAATTTGTAATGTGATTCATATCTTATCACCAGATTCTTGTCAATATACTAATAGCCACAGATGAATCTGAGACACAATTTGAGTCTTTTTGTCAAATATTAAAATAGTATAGAGCTAAATGCATAGACAAACATTCCAAAAAACTCACACTGAAAAGAACTACCATCAATGTGCAGCTGGAACAAAGATGTGGTTCATGTTTAGTAACAATTAATCAAATATGTGTTTGGAATAGCATTTCAACTATTCCTGTAAAACGTGACTCTCGATCTTAATTTTACCGACACCGGTATTGCCTCGTGCTGACATGTACACAACTGTATCAAGCTCCTGTCTGTAATCTTCCTGTACGTGTGTGTGCGTGCATGCATGCTGTGCATGTGCGTGTATGCGTGTGTGTGGCCTTTTTGTTGAGCCGCTCTCAGGGGACGACCCTTCAGCTCCACTCATTGAATCATTGAAGCTGTAAATGTGTGAATGTAATCTCCAGTCTCTCTCTCTCTCTCTCTCTCTCTCTCTCTCTCTCTCTCTCTCTCTCTCTCTCTCTCTCTCTCTCTCTCTCTCTCTCTCTCTCTCTCTCTCTCTCTCTCTCTCTCTCTCTCTCTCTCTCTCTCTCTCTCTCTCTGTTTGGGAACTCGGTCACCATGTTTACGACTCATACACAACCTGTGAGAAACATCACAGGACACTCTTCCTCCCCCTCATCTCTCTCTGTGTAGACTTGGTTGTTTTAGAAACTCAAACACATTGTTCGTGGTTTGTTCGTGGGGGGGGGGTTCGGGTGCAGGGGCTGTGGAAAGATGGATGTCCCGTTTAAAGCAATAGTTTCTCATGGCCATGTTGCCGAGTTGTAAAAACAACAAGGCAGGGCTGTCTTTTAAAAGAAATGGATAGCTGGTGAAGGCTATTACCCAGAGCAGCTGATTTATAAGCACAGTAGCACACACAGGAGGGACCTTTGCTCCTCCTCCGACTTGCATTAGCCCCGTGAACTCTTGACTGGGTGCATGAAAATAGCGTTTGGGAATTCCTTTTGACTGGCTTTGAAATGCTAAATGGGGAAATAAATAAAAAGCTGACATTTATGAGTTCACCAATACATTTTGAAGACAAAAGGTTTTCATCAAATCATTGACATCTTGTTGGTATTTCTCTGGGATGCAGCAGATTGAATTGGTTTCAATTTTCACTCACAGTTTGGATCTTAAATCAAACCTCAAGAATATGAAAGTGGTACAAACCTGGCTTTGGATTTGAAAGATATATTTGGAAAAAAGGCTATTATTCCAAAACACGAGCATGAAGTTGTTCATTGAATGCAGTTGGATCAATCGTTGGATACCTCCACACTTTCAATTGCTGTAACTGGCACTGAAAGCTGCTTTAAATCTTCTTTTTATCAAATTTAAACAATTATTAAATTAATTATTTCACTGTATTTTCCCCAATTTTAGGCTAATTATTTACTTCAAATACAATCAGATTTCTTGCTTTTTCAAGATGTTTATTTACATTTATTTATGTGATTTTTTTGGGGGGGGAGAAGAGAATAGTGGATTTCATGTCATCGAATGCACACAGCCACAATGACATTTGATTGATCACATAGTTTTTGGTAAATTTATAGAACCGACTCAGTGTGTTGGTATCCAGATATCCGCCATATGTGATCGGTATGAGAAAACATGGCAAATATACACCTGTGATGAAATTGATCGTCTCAGAATACTGATGGGTCATCTCTAATATTGCCTCCTCCAGGTGCCGGGACGGTTACGTAGGAAGCAGTTGCCAGTTCCGCGACCCGTGCACCAACCAGCTGTGCGCGAACGGGGGCACCTGCAGCGCCATCTCCAAGGGAAACACGGTGGACTTCAGCTGCGCCTGCAGACCGGGCTTCACCGACCCCCGCTGCACGACGCCTGTCAGCAGCGGCTGCATCGGCTCGCCGTGTCGCAACGGCGGCACATGCGAGCCGGCGAGCCTCCACACGTACAAGTGCCACTGCCCCCCGGGATGGTCAGGTAAAGTCAAGGGAGGGGATTACAAGAGGAGTGGGAGGAGTTGGGATGTGTGACACCACAGATTTTCATTCTGAACCAAGAGGCTAAACTCACTGTGTAAATTCTTTTTTTTAGAAAAGAATTCAACCAAACAGCACAAATTGTGTGTTATTCTTGATGATCTCGACATATTTAATGTGAATTACAGCCATACTTTACACTTCTGACTAAGAATAAATAATAGTAATTTGAGTTTATCTGTTCTGTAAGAGTATAATAACGTTTTTTTGGGTTCGGGTTAAACTCATATTTACCTAAAATTACTACCTGAAAGGTGAATATTGATATTTTAACTTGAGAATCAGTCATAACATTTGGCATTCGAAGTATTCAAGCACTTTAATTTATCCACATATCAATATCTTTTTCGCATTTATACTTTTGATGAATTTTAAAATTCACCCTGACTTTCGTCAACATAAGCGAGCAAATTTGTGTGATTGCAAAATCAGTTTATGAGCTTTTAAAACATATACTTTATAATAATCTCCATGTGCGGTCTCAGGTAAACGGTGCGACCAAGCCGACCCCTGCGCCTCGAATCCGTGTGCCAACGACGGGCGCTGCTCCTCCGTGGACTCGCGCTACGTCTGCTCCTGCACTTCGGCCTTCTCCGGGAAGAACTGCAAGCAGGACGTGAACGAGTGCGACGTCAGTCCCTCGCCCTGCAAGAACGGCGGCGTGTGCGTCAATGAGGTCGGCGGCTACCGCTGCCAATGCCCGCAGGAGTACACGGGCAAGCACTGCGAGAGCCGCTACCTGCCCTGCAACCCGTCGCCCTGCCACAACGGGGGCACCTGCATCCAGAAGGGGGAGACCAGCTACGAATGTTCCTGTGTGCCAGGTACAGAGGTCACATTGCAATCATGGAAACATCAGCCTGGACACCAGTTGTCAGTGGCGCTTTGTTGACATTGCATTTTCAAATAATAATATATCACAATGCACTTACAATAACATTAGATGTATATACATGTATATACATTTACACAGATACATTTCAGATTTATTTACACATGAACGCAAATATGATGACACAATTCTTTCTATATAATAAACCTACAAGTAGTGTTAGTTCTTTATTAGCACAATCTGTTTGCACGATGCTTGATTTTTGTTTTTTGTACAGACAGTTTGAATTGAATGTTAGAAAATATGTATAATTTGTTTTTTGAAAAGATACTTTGAATGTATTTGGGAAGAGGGGCATTATACAGATCAACATTTCAAAATGTTTGAAATGCATGAAAATCTTTAGTATAAAAGTTTCGCAATAACAAAACATTTTTTAATTCTATCAATTTTTTTTACATGCACATCCACAGTCCATTTACTAGAAAGATCTAGCTGTAAATCCAATTTCTCTCATGATATCACATTCTGATGTTCACATGGAGACTGGAATCATCTAATTTCAGATTTCCAGTGTTCATGTGAAAGTGCTCAATGTTTCCCAGCTTCTGTATGCAAATATTTTTCACAGTAAATTGTTGTTTTTAAGATGAAAACCGGAAAATACCTTTTTAAAAGTTACATATAAATCACACGTCATGCTAACATGGATCATGTGGTCATTTAATGCTTGAGGTCAAGCCACAATGTCTAAATGCAGCTGTAAGAGTTTAAATGCCAGGATTGATGGCTGCTGGTGGAGCGGTGATGAAGTCATGTAAGGCAGGGCCGTTTGTGTGTGTGTGTGTGTGTGTGTGTGTGTGTGTGTGTGTGTGTGTGTGTGTGTGTGTGTGTGTGTGTGTGTGTGTGTGTGTGTGTGTGTGTGTGTGTGTGTGTGTGTGTGTGTGTGTGTGTGTGTGTGTGTGTGTGTGTGTGTGTGTGTGTGTGTGTGTGTGTGTGTGTGTGTGTGTGTGTGTGTGTGTGTGAACAAGGCTGAGCAGGAAGGTATCCAGCCTTATCGTGAGGAAATGGTCAGAGGACAACATCCTTTTCACATGCTGGAGAGAAGCAAAGCATGCTGGGAGTGCAGCGGCGCGGACCTCCCTCCCTTTTAGCACATCCACCCAGACTGACTGTGCTTTGTTTTTTTTTACATTTTTTTTAAAATGTCTTTCCACTGACTTCAGACATTCATGGAAAGGATTGAGAAGGCCACCTTTTGTCACGTCTCACAGCCGTGGGCCGGAGACGTTCTGTTTCCTGGTCGTCCATCCGTCCGTACTTGTTTCCACACATATCTCTGTCTGCCCTATTCTCATTACTGTCACGAAATATAATACTTATACACATTTATTAAGAGAATTTCTAGTCATCCAGGAAAATTCTCTGGGAGAAGGCAAATGCACAAGTTTGATTCAAACATCACGGTCATCTGATAACGTAGAAGTTGCTTTTATATTACAATAAATTTGTTTTTTGAGAGATATATTCACAAACAATGCATTGATCCATGAGAACAGAGGCAGATTCAGCTCACAGTCGTGGCCTCATTTCCACTGTTGGGGGAGAAAAGCCATTTCAGTTCACATATTCAACAGCTTTACACCAGAAGCAAAACGTTTATGGTTTTGTCTTGTTTCCTTTGAATTCTTGTACTTTTGTGCGCTGGACTTCTGGCCTGTGGCCATCTGGTATCTTGTAACATGAAATGAATGAAGTGAAATGAGATCATCACAGCATTACTGCGTTCACTCTTCATTTCATGTACGTATTTCTATCTTAACTTTAACGCAATTTGATTTATTGCCTGCAAATATTGTACTGCAGCTTCCCCGCTCGTCTTCGGGTTTTGTAAAACCCTCTAAATCTATCCCGAGCCGAAGGCAAAACTTGTCAGATCTGCTTCCTGCAGGTTGTATGTGTAGGGCCGAGACACTTCTGCTGAAAAAACAAGCATTGTTTGGACAGGCTGCCGAACACGTAGTATCGGAGCACTTTTTTAAGTATAAATGATACTGATTGGAGCAGTGCTGTTAATACCCAACTTCTCAAATAAAGGTTGTTTTGAACAAGGTGAGTTAGGTGTAGTCATCTGCATCACTGGTATTTGTGTGATCTTGAGATCTTGTGAGTTGTCAGTGCAAAAAAAAGAAATCCCCATCAAAAACGTTTGGATTTGTTATTCTATGTTTGCAGTATTTGGGGCAGAAGTACAGGCGAAACAAGAGAAGGGGAAAAGGCCTACGGAGCAGCCAAGCTTATGTAGCTTTAAATCACTGGCCTGGTGTTCCCAGTTTCTCAGTGACAGCTCGACTTAGTCCCCCGGCTCAAAGGAGAGGTCACTCAAAGGCGAGTTTAGGAGAGATAAAGCTACAGGTGGAGTGGACTTACCTTTAGAAAGACAGTACTACACTTTACAATGACTCTACATGTGTCATATGAAAATGTGTCTGTGCATCAAATGACTTTCATTTTGCTGAAAAATCTGCAGTTCATTAAACTTTTTAACTACATTCAGCTTCATCAGTAGTATGGCGACCTTTGAGTAAGTAGCTGGTGTAACTTGGAGCCGTTACTTTGCATTTTACATCAGCGTGGTGCCACTTGCGCAGTCCAGCGGTTGCCTCTTGTGCAACAGAGTAAATGTTATTGCATGGTGAGCGAGCCACAGACCTCAAGAGGGCACAGCTGCTTTCTTTTCCTGGGAAGGAAAAGACAGTTGACCGCATTTAACTGTAGAGAGGTTTCATGCCCTTTGTTGTAGCTGGGAGACTTGTGTTCAAACCATGAGAAACTCAAGTCCCTGAATTAAAAAACCCAGCGCTGAAGGGAACGATCAGAACATGTTGTTGATATTTCCCTCGTTGTTTCAGGTTTTACAGGGAAAAACTGCAATCACAACATCGATGACTGTCCGGGTCACGAATGCCAGAACGGAGGGACCTGTGTGGATGGAGTCAACACGTACAACTGCCAGTGCAAGCCAGAGTTCACAGGTATGTGCGTGTGTGTGTGTAATCATGTTTGTATGTATAATTTTTACTTGTGCCTACCAAAATTGTGTGTGTTGTACAGAACTTGATGTGCTTGTGTGCATATAGTTTGTATGTATGTGATATACGTTTTGTGCGTGAGTACAAGGACCTTTAAAAGTCTTTGTCCTTCCCTCCACCTCAGGTTTTGCCTCGCAGTCACTATGGTTAAGGGCAATTTGCTCTTCGTCAGTAAAGGCGTCATCGAAGTCCTGTGATGTTGTTTGTAATCATGGACCAATATAAAAGTGCTACTTAGTGTAATAAAGGCTGTGTAGCTCATAAGACAGACCAGACTGAAATTAGAGAGCCTGCCAGTCCACACTGAGGGTAGTACAAACCCGGAGTTTAAGCCAATTATCTATTGTGGCTGGAGAGAGAAATGCAACTGAGAGGGAAGTGAAGAATTACACATTTACAGGTCCGTGTAGTCAACTCCAGATGCCTATATGCACACATGAATCTTTTCATTTTCATTCAAATGTGACCATGCACAAATCAAAGTATGCATACGTTTCATTACAGACGCACATATGATTATGCACACACAAGTGCAATTACACAAATTAAGATACACTGAACTTAAGATACACTGAACGCTTTGGTTCCCGGCCCCCCCCCCAGGTCAGCTCTGCACAGAGGACGTCGACGAGTGCCAGCTCATGCCCAACGCGTGCCAGAACGGCGGCACGTGCCACAACACATACGGCAGCTACCAGTGCGTGTGCGTGAACGGCTGGACAGGGGACGACTGCAGCGAGAACATCGACGACTGCGCGAGCGCCGCCTGCTACCACGGCTCCACCTGTCACGACCGCATCGCCTCGTTCTTCTGCGAATGTCCACATGGACGCACAGGTAAGACGCGGTATTTTGGATGGAGAGTAACACAACACCAATACGCTTAAGTTCTCTTGCTTCTTTACAAGATATTTTGAGGAAAATGCTTCATATCTACTCCACTACAGATAATTTTTTTTTCTATTTAATAATTTTTTGCAGGTAGTTTTTAAGATACCTTAATTGTCTTTTCTTAGAATGTATTGAGATGAAATATACAGGCAAAGAAAGGAATAATGATACTTTCATGTCAAAACAGTGACGTGCAACTTGTTTATATGTAACAGTCTGAATATTACATGTACCTAACACTTTACTGTAATGTACATTTTAATTATATTTTCAATGGAGGAATCGTATTCATATGTGGTTGTTGACACTTCCATTAAATTAAAAGATGTCAGTATCACTTTATCGCTGCAAATAGCAGTTAAAGTCCTAAATCAGCTACTTTTCTCTTCATCTTGAATTCTGAATTTGATTCCTATTCAAATTGGTAGAATATGAAATCCTATTGTTTTCAGTTCTTTTCAGTTCACAGTTTGTTATTGTTTGCCTATTTTCCAATGTTTTGAGAGGGATCTTGAACGTAGAGGAACTAACTAACTAATGAAAGACTTGTCATTATTCAGTTTATTAGCACTGGAATCCGATACATTCATTGTTTTTGTGAAGTTGCCCTGACTGCAAAACTGCAATGAGAAAATTTTTCTGCAGAACACAGTTTGATATGAAGGTTACAGAAACAAGGAGGAAACCATGTAAATTCCTGAGACCCTGCAGGGCCTGTTGTTTAGGTTTAACACTCCTTTCTGCTCTGGATCGGAGTACTGCGCTTGATGGTAGTTGTTGATCGTACGGTCTTGTTGAAGTAGAGCCCAGTGTAGTGAAGTTAACCTGAGTGCGTCGTCTCCTGCAGGCCTGCTCTGCCAGCTGGACGACGCCTGCATCAGCAACCCGTGTCAGAAGGGCTCCAACTGTGACACCAACCCGGTCAGCGGAACCCACTTCTGCACCTGCCCCTCGGGGTACATCGGGGCTTCCTGTGATCAGGACATCGACGAGTGCTCGCTGGGTAAAAGTCACACTACCACACAAGCATCATGTTCCTCTTCACACAAGCCTAAATGCAATGTTGTTCCCTCCTGTTATTATGGATAATCTGGTACCTATAATTGCTGTAAATACCACCTTTCGGGGCATTATCGCTGTAATCACACAATTAAGGCTGTGGTCTAGCTTTGTCAAACAACACTAAACCTCCTGTTTTTCCAGGTCTTCACAGCAAAACTGCTGCTTTGTTGGGTCTTCACGTACACGGAGGCCTGCTAAAGAGAGTGAAATTAAGGCCAATGATCTGTTCCAACAGGTTCCAACCCATGTGAGCACGCGGGGAAATGCATCAACACAAAGGGCTCGTTCCAATGTAAGTGCCTGCGGGGGTACGTGGGGCCACGCTGCGAGCTGGACATCAACGAGTGCATGTCCAACCCCTGTCTGAATGAAGCCACCTGTCTGGACAAGATTGGAGGCTTCCACTGTATCTGCATGCCAGGTGAGTCTTTGGATTTCTTTTATCTTCACAAAAATTCTTAATCTGACTTGATTTTTGCAGCTTTCAGCATTTATCCTATTGCATTATGAATCGATGCAACTTCTGGCCACAGAAATAAGGCTAGCTTTCAGTAGAGCATCATGCTGCATTTAGCTGGTGGACACCAAAATAACAGCTAATTTTATAGAAAGAAATTACATTTAATGTTTTGCATTTTGTCAGGGGTGTCAAAAATGGGGCCACAAATTTCAATTGTAAAAGTTTTTCATTGTTGTGGCGCAGAGTATAGGTGATGAAAATGTCTGTGTTTTCACAAAATACGGGTTTGGCGGACCGGTGTGGAGCCTCTTGCGGGCCGGTTTAGGCCCACGGGCCTCATGTTTTGACACCCCTGACCTGGAAGCTTTGGAAGTCTGTTGTCTTGTTACTGTTTCCTATCAGTGTACAATTTTAATCCCTGATGAGAATAGCAGCATTTCTGTAGCAGCAGTGTGAAAATGCCTCCATCTGTGTCTAACCACTCCACCCCTCCTCACCCCTCTGGTCCTCCCTTGCTAATTGGCCAGGCTATGAGGGGGAGTTCTGCGAGATCGATACGGACGAGTGCGCCAACAGCCCTTGCCTCAACAACGGCAAGTGTATCGACAAGATCAACGCCTTCCACTGCCAGTGCCCCACAGGTGAGAGGGGAGAGGGGGTTGGGGGGTGGGGGGGGGGGGGGGGGGGGGGGGGGGGGGGGGGGGGGGGGGGGGGTGGAGGAGGAGGGAAGGGAGACGGCGGGATGGGGCCAGGGGCCACGGAGGTCGATCTCTCTCCTCTCTCTTTTCTGTCTCTATCTTGTTCCCGCTCTTTCTAGTCTCCACCACATACACACAAACACCTCTGTGGACAGCAGCTAATCCAAGCCCTGAGGCGGGCTTACCAGGGCCCGGGCAGCCCGGCACAGACGCAGCAGCCCAGGAGGAGACTCTAAATAAAAAAAAAAAGAAAGAAAGAAATAGGGAGAGGCTTGAGGAAGTTAGAACTTTTTAAACAAGTTTCTAATCCCTTTTATCAAGTGTGATGATTGAGCAGAAACTAGTGGATCTGAGCGAGACTTTTGATGGCGACTGGAAACAAGAGAGGAGGGCTGAGAATACCAGGCTTCGTAAAATGACATTTATTGTAACGTGGTGGTGAATGAGTTGGTTGTTGGGCATCTTTTGAAGCATTTTCTGCATAGAAATGCTATTGGAGTTGTACTGTTTGGACAAGAGGTTTTGATGTTTTGTTCAAAAGTGGAGGAATTCAACTATTAAATCTAAAAGAGAGAAAGCAATAAAAGGAAGGTTCTTGAAACTCCTCAAATGTTTTTTTTTTTTATTTTTTTGAGGAGGGGGTGGTGTTTTGAATTCTTTCATCGTGATTATTGAGGTGGAAGTGATAGCTAAACCCAGAGTCGGCGTATCAAAGGCGGCCCGGTTTGGGGAGAAGAAGGAATTCTCCTGATGTGAAGACAAGAAAGGAAGAAGAAACGACAGAAAGAAAGAGAGACAGAAAAGAAATCCCAACAAGGAAGCTGTGGAATTAATGGAGCGGGGGAACAAGAGTGAACACAAGAGCTTAACGCCTAAGAGAAACTCAGTGTGTGCGACAGTGAGCGAGGGTTATGTGAGGAAGCGGCACAAAGTGGTGGTGAAAGTGTTTTTTTTTTTTTTAAAGGTGGGGGGGGGGGGAGTACGGGGGGGGATTTGGTGTTTGAGACGCACAGACCGTTATGCAGAAGCAGGAAGGGGTAAGGGAGGGGGGGGGTAGTTTAACCGCACTGCTTGAGATGTAAATTTGTCCCTGTTGCGAGCCAGGCCCGAGGCGAGGGTCCCCTCCTTTTCATTTCTGTACATGGAATAGCCATGGAAACCCTGCTGAGAGCCATTGAAATGTCTCATTCCAGCAGTCTGGGGATAAAAATCCCTCTCTCTGGTTGTGGAGGTGTGTGATGTGACCCCCCCCCCCCTTCAAAGTGCATGCTTTTGCATTTCACCTTTTGTGTGTGCATGCATATGTGTGCATCTGGGTAAGAAATTCTTTGACAGACCGGAGGGGCCCCGGGGGGCGGGATGTGGTGGTGGGGGTGTTCTGATTGTAGACAGTGTAGTGTTTTTGAGGCACTGTAACTGAACTGTGAAGAAGGATCATTTCCTAGTGAAGAGACAGTTTGTGCAGCTCAGGTTTCTTCTAATAGCACATAAGCTGTCCTTCCTCCTCTGTCTGTACTGCTGAATGTCAACTTTTTATTCTTTTTCCTCTGATGTTGAATGTTTTCTGGATTCTTTACGTCATTGTTCAAATGAGGTGAAGTCTTGAGTTTTTGAGGATGCAAGTTGCAGTGACTTACTGTAACTAAGTTATACACACGTCTATAGATTTAGCATTGTGTTTATTGGACTGTGTTGTGTTAAATACTTGTTGTAATTCTTCCTGAATTCACAGGGCAACATTTCATAAAATAATGGAATACAAAGCTTAATAGATTGGCTTGAGGCCACTGGAATAAAAAAGGTGTTTATCCTAAGAAAATTTCAGTTTCAGTTTCCTTGTAAATAATGTCTAAAATGACATCTTTTTACAGAGGGGCAGGAGCCCATGTTGTAAAGAAAAATCTGAAAAGCGACAGTCAGAGCCAACAAAGGAGCAAAACCTAAATGATCAATTTCAAAATCCAGAAATAACGTTTTTGGTTATTCTTGTGTTTTTTGTGAATTTTCAAGAAAATATGTAGTACTGGAAATAAAATCTATGTCTAAATAATATAAGTAAAATTACTAGTCGCTCACTCTTTTTGCAAGCCAGCCCAAATATTCCACATTGCAAATGCATCCCTCTGTAATAAAATGTCACAATAAGAGGAAATTCAACATAGAGGAACAGGAAATGCTAATCTAAAGAACCAAATCAGTGAAACGTTTTGCAGGCAGAAACCACAAAAAATGCTAACTTTGGGATCATTTATAAAAATAGATCATCATTGCGGTGGTGCTACAATAATAAACCCTCTAGTTTTTGACTCAGAAATCTTCAGTAAAAGTGTCTTACTACTACTTTTAACCTTTTAGATGTTTTTCTTCTATATATTCCCATAAAAAAAACGTTGAATTTATGCATTTATTCACAGCCTATTTAAATATAAATGGCGTAAACTCAAAACTAAAACTAAAGCACTTGTCTCATTGATTTGCTCTATAATTCAGAGTGACTGGGAATCGCAAACATCCTCTCCATGCTCGCGTGTCCACACTTTAGTGATCACATCGTATGGGATGGGCTCTAAGTGGTAAAGAAGATGAATTGATTCCCGCTCACAGCTCATTCAGAAATTACTGAATGGTTTGAGCAAATTCCCCTTGATGAAGGGACAGAGATGTCCTCGCTGGATTAGTTTTTTTTGTTTTTTATGTTAAATCACCTGTGTGTTCCTGTCACAGGAAAATGTAAAGTGGGGGTCTTTATCTCTTCATCGGAAACATCTCACTCGTCATTGCGCTGTGACAGAGGATAGACGAGTATTTGAGCTGGGAATAACTACGCGAAATAAGAGAAAGCCTGCTGGTTAGTTTTGAATAAAAGGCAGTTTGAATAGTGGAGGGTCAAAGGTCATGCCGGCTGCTTTTTTGGAGGCGTGCGGGAGAGGGGGGGGGTAGCGAGGGAGGATGGGTGAAAGCAAAACGGGAGAATGCACATTGTGATGGAAAAGTTTTGGGGGACAAAGGAGGCAACAGGCTTGGTTTGGCGCTGCGTCGAGCAGACAGTCCCTCCTTTGTCTCTCACCCCTTGGTCAGGAGGCCTCGCAACTTTCATTCTTCCCTCGTTCCCCCCCCCCCCCCCCCCCCCCCCCCCCCCTCTTTAAACGAATCCCCCCCCCTCCACCCACTACTCTGTCCCCCTGTCCCTTTTGGAGCTTTGCTGAAAAGAAGTGAAAAGGGAAAATGGAGAGCTTGTAGTGTTGCACAGTTGTTAATTAACATGCAGATTTCTGATTTGTTCGGAGCTCTTATAGCATGAGCTCAGGATTATGAGAGGGTTTGAAATGGTGAGAACACAGTAGCCATGTCTGTACACACTCACACACGGGTGCGCGCGCGCGCGCGCACACACACACACACACACACACACACACACACACACACACACACACACACACACACACACACACACACACACACATGCACACATGCACACATGCACACAATGACAGCCTCTTGTTGTTCTTCCAGGCTTCACTGGGAACCTCTGCCAGATCGACATCGACGAGTGTGCCAGCACGCCCTGCAAAAATGGCGCCAAGTGCACAGACGGACCCAACAAGTACACCTGTGATTGCACTGAAGGTACACAAGCATCTAGAAAGGAGAAAAAAAAAACCCAAAGGGCAATAACAACTAGAGAAATGCATGAGTTATTGTCAAGTAATTGCGTGAAGACAAATGAGAACGTTGTTATTTCCAAGGTTACTCCGGGAGGCACTGTGAGACGGACATCAACGAGTGTTACTCGGACCCCTGCCACTACGGCACCTGCGTGGATGGCCTGGCCTCCTTCAGCTGCCACTGCAAGCCCGGCTTCACGGGCCGGCTGTGCGAGACCAACATCAACGAGTGCCTGAGTCAGCCGTGCAGGAACGGAGGAACCTGCCAGGACCGGGAGAACGCCTACATCTGCAGCTGCCCAAAAGGAACCACAGGTACGCACAGTCAGAGGCGAGTCTGAGCGATTCTCCGGAGTCTGCGGTCACTGAGAAAACTCTTCCTCCTTCCAGGAGTCAACTGCGAGGTCAACATCGACGACTGCAAGAGCAATCCCTGTGACTACGGGACCTGCATCGACAAGATCAATGGCTACGAGTGCGCCTGTGAACCGGGATACACTGGTAAAGAGCCTGACGTGTGGAGCTGAACGGTCATGTTATTACACACTGCACACATAGCCGATAACTCAATTTAGTCGTCAAAGAAGAAAGAGAAAGAGCAGTTTAGGGAAAAGTATAGTTACGAGGCAGTTACGAGGCAGAAAATGTGTAAAGAGCACAGGTTGCTGAAAAAAGCCAATAGTCCCCATTTTTATAATTTGCAAATCTGCAACTGTTGCTACTCTGGAACCATGATTAGACGGGCATCATCATATGTTCATTCATGTCGAGCTAAAGCCAATATGGACCTATGGATGTGGTCTGTTGTGTAGAATCCTCCCATTTCTAAATTAGCGTCTTCACTGTAATTTATAAGATGTTCAGCTTTACAGTACAAAATTAACTATTGGATTTCCTATAACTGTCATATACTTACAGAGGCTGTGATTTGTAATCAAACCGCAGTTAGGGAGGGTTCTTTAACCTCCCAGCATGCCTCAGTCCCTTTAATTTCCAAGAAATAATTATAAAAAAAAGAGGGGTTTAAATAGTAGCACACACATTTTTAGCAAGAATGAAAGAAAACTGTTATGAAAAAAAAGCATTACACTACATTATTAAAGTCATAATGTGACAATATCTCAATCAAACCATCTGATCTAGCCACACGAGCAAATGGCAAGATGATAAAGCATAGTGGCCAATCCAAGGAAAGATGGGCAAGAGAAAGACACTGAAACTGCTTGTTTTAGATCACTTTGAAACTTGCCTGCTGTGTAAAGAATCAGTATAGGAGCCAGTATAAATATCATATTAAGCATATTGTATATTCCAAACCACACCTCGAACCTGAGTTTACGTCTCATTTGTCATAAATACGGCATCTTTCTTCTGCTCTTTTGCTGTACTTGTGAACTACTGCATGTATTTTTTCCATCATTGAGTAAGTTTTTCTTTTTAAGTTACAGTATATTTCTAATATGACCAGCCAAACAACTGAACAAAAGTGTGATTTATAATCTGGTGAATAAGGTAATAAATCCCCTTTAATGATACTGAACATTTAATAATATCATTTTTGGACAAATCTTTCCTCTCAGTTCTATTAAAACTGTGTTGGTAAGTTCAACATTTTGCTGCTGACAAAACAGATAAAGATCAGAAAATGTAAATCAAGTAAAAAAAAAAAAAAAAGCGTAAATTGAGCATAACTTTTTCAAATGAAACAAAGAAAGTCTTACAGCACAATTGGCATTTCAAAGAAAACTAAATTTAAACATCTACAAAACAGTTTATCCATCCCTGGTATCTGACAGTAGTGAAGGCAGATTACACCCTGGTCAGATTGCCAGTCCATCACAGACATACAGTAAGTGTACACACTCACATACTACCAGCAATGTATCGTCACCAGTTGACCATAAACACGTGCTTTTGTACTTTCGGTGGAAAATTTGGGAACATCGTCAAGATAAACACCTTGGAACTTGGAAACTCCACACAGAAAAGCCCCTTTGGCCATGATTTCAATCAGGGTCGTGGTCAATCTGAGGCTGTGTGGTCCAATCACAGGAAAGAACATTTGTAGCAAACTTTTCTTTAGAGCAAGAGCTCTAATTCTAATATATCTCAGGATATGTTTATCCAAAAGAAGATGAACTCTCTGTGTTACAAGTGTCTAAGGTAGAGGACTGGAGGCACGTTGATGGTGCAGGCGGAGGTCCTGACGGGGGGAGGGTGACAGATGGTGAGCGAGCGAGCACGCTCCTCTGAGGCCCGACCGGTGTCACTTTCCCGCTCCACCCTGTCCCCAACCTGCTGCTGTTAGGACACGCAAGCTGCCCTCCCTCACACAGAGAGCGGACACACACTTGGGCCCGCAGCGTCACCGGGGATTTCGGCAGGAGAAAAGATTCCCTGAAAGATTCCTGAAAGTTGAGCTTTTAAAAGCTTGGAAGCCGGTCCCTGCTTTAAAGCTAAATGGGCCGCCTTTATGCTATGCGTGGCACCGGCCTGAATGGCGTCAACGCTTCAAGTGGCCGACAAAGGGCGACTTTAAACCCCTTATAGTTGCGGAAATTGATACATTCACTGCACATGGATATAGAGCTCATTGTGTGGTGCCTTTGTGTGAAGGAAGAAAAGTTGTATATTTAAAAAAAAAAAAGAAGATACATCTTATTAGTTATCATGTGATCTGATGCCAGGAAGTAAAGTCAGGTGTCTCTCCAGGTACCATGTGCAGCATCAACATCGACGAGTGCGCCATCAACCCGTGCCACAACGGCGGAACCTGCATCGACGGCATCAACGGCTTCACCTGCGTGTGCCCGGAGGGTTACCATGACAACACCTGCTTCTCGCAGGTCAACGAGTGTCTCAGCAATCCCTGCATCCACGGGCACTGCGAGGACAAGGTCAACGGGTGAGACAGACGGCAAAGTACTCCAAGACTAAAGTAAAAAATGTCTTGAGGGGGGGGGCTTTATTTAAGTCAAAGGGTATTGTCTTTCATAACCAGCAAGCAAATCAAAAAATAAAACAACCTTGCAAAGTGTATGCAGCCCTCTTATTACTATAAAGAGAGAAATAATTAGTTTTCATTAAACGTTGGAAGGAGACCGAGTTTGATTGATGAGATCATTTTGTACTGGATGGTTTTAAAGTATTTAAACACATTTTGATACTCAGTGTGTAATATGTGGACTGAGTATTTTAAAGGAAACTGCATAGGCAAAAAGCTTCTGGTGCAGATGTACTCGGGTGTGCCCAAGTTCACTAATGTGACTTTAATGGCGGTTAATCTGCATGCAGAGTACAGAGCAAGGTTCAAAAGGAATGTGCTTCATCTCCTGATTATTCACAGGTGGCGTTTCAGGCTTAATGTCAAGAAGATCAGTCATCAACCATTCGCTTTATGAACCAGGAAACACCTTTATCTGAGATCAGCCAGAACATTATGATCAGTGAAGTGAATAAGACTGACTATCTCTCTGTCATGACACCGTTAGTGGATGGTATAGGGCTGCAAGTCAACAGAATCAAAGTTTGATGGGTTTGACTTGGGAAAAATGAGAAACCATTGGGAATTTGAGGAAGGCCAGAAATGTATATGTGGAGTTATCACTGTCATAACTCCCGAAAAGGGAGAGTGCCTGCTTCTGAGCCATTTAATTGTGGGAGAACTCTGTTCTGCACCCTTGAAATGATAAGAAACCACATTGCCATAAACTGAAAACACGCTCTTACTGGGTCAGTTATACATTTGCTTTTATTTACCTCCAAAAAGTACCACCAAAGCTCTGACCACGCCTCAGTTTACCACCAACACACAATATTCACATGAAAAAAGCAGCTGCTTCAATCTGAAAATAAAATTTCAACACTTTGGCTGGAGTGATCAATGTTTGTGCCAGACATATAGTGGCACCCTTTTTTTTGTTGAATATCACTGAGGTTTTTCCATTTGTGGTTTTCAGCTACAAATGCCTGTGTGACTCCGGCTGGAGCGGCCAGAACTGCGACATCAACAACAACGAGTGCGAATCCAACCCGTGTATGAATGGCGGCACCTGCAAGGACATGACCAGCGGATACGTGTGCACCTGTCGCATGGGCTTCACAGGTCAGCGTCGACCCGCTCAGCGTGCCATCCAAAACCGTACTCCGCTCTACAAGCGTGTGAATAATCGTCTGCTCTCCACACAGGACCGAACTGCCAGACCAACATCAACGAGTGCGCCTCCAACCCTTGCCTCAACCAGGGGACCTGCATCGACGACGTCGCTGGCTACAAGTGCAACTGCATCCTGCCTTACACGGGTATGAAAATATTATTGTAAATATTTGATCCGCCCATGCTTTGGCCTGGTGTTCTGGCATTTCCGTTCCTGGGGACAGTTTCCACACGGCGTCCTTTAAGTTTCTGGGCAGAGGGGAAAAATGTGCGCGGGATGAAATAACTGTTGAGTAAAGTTCAGCTGCAAGACTTCCTCAGGGCTCAAATACACTAAACCTCTGACTCACTCTGCTCCTCTGTGATACACAAGCATCCCCGATGAGGGCTGGGAGCTATTTTCATGTCATCCCACTTAATATTTGTCCAAACAGATAATAATGGAAAGGCTAAGGGCCCATTTTCTTGCATTTGTTCATGTATTTTTTTTTGGGGGGGGAATCCACAGGACTTTGAATAGTAAAAGGCTCCCGCTTGTGTTGGGGTGGGAACAGGGTGTTTGACACATTTCCTGTTCGCCTGCTTCCTGTCTCACAGAAAAGCAAATGGCTTCACAATGGCCGGAAACTGGAGCCGGCTTCCTGTACAAGCCGTGTATTGTGGAAACAGATAGGAAAATGTCTCCGCAGGCCTCAGATACTGACAGAACCTGGCTAAAATCTTCTGATAGGACTGACTGAAAGATGGTGCAGTGTCCTTTTGGGCAGGGCTTCTCGAAGTTCATGACTCTAGCATGATATCATAGAGTGAAATGTGGTGAAAGATCCAGTTTGTGTTTCTTGTAAGAGAACCCCAGAGGTCAAAACAAAACTGAAAAGAAACGCCCCTCCTCAGAGAAAGAATAAGGTTTAAATAAGGACCCCCATTCTCCTTTACGTAGTTGACACAATTAAAGTGGACTTGAAACGGTTGTATCATACAGTACATAATGCACACTTCATATGCCAACTGACACAACACAGCTAAAACTAAACATCACCCTCCAAAGTATTAGGAACCGTCACAGAGACTTTGAGTATTCCCACCACTAGAATTAAATCTAAATTTAGTTCTTGAGCACATTTCTTACCACTGATAAAAGTCCCTAATTGTTAATAGTACTTTTAAAAGGCACAGTTTTCTGGCATTTTGTACTGGACTTTCAAAAGCAGTGAAGGACATAAACAGGACAAATTAAACCTCCATGTTTACAGTCTGGAAAACCAAGTATGCCAGCCTCTCCATCGCTTTTAAGACGGCCATGATTTATCGCAAATACAGTCATTATGTTCCCCCCGTATGTCATCAGCTTGAATGGATTATTACCCCTGTAAGTTTTCAGGTATCAATAGATATCGGAACCTTTTTAAAGAGAAGTCCTTGGAACTTATGGTTCTAGGTACTCTTGTTGATATGTGGCTAAACAGACGTTTTAGCTGAAGGATTGTCCCTACAGCATGTTTGATTTATTAATTAAACTCCTTAAAATGAGGCCCCCCTCAGTTCGGGGGCAGATACTGAAAGTTAAAACATTGCACTAGTCATGTATAAATATAGTGATGTTACACATCAAATTAAACAAGAATATCTTGGCTCTAAATATATTTAAGCTTTAGGCCTTATTTCACCGACCCGCCTGCTACATTTCGGACATGAGCACTCTGCCACTTTATGACACGTGCACAAACTGTGAATGCAAGCAGAGAAACCCAACACTCCACAGACAAATCCTTAATCAAGCGATCAGTTTTATTGGAAGCGTGCACGTTACACCAGTTTGTGGCACTAGTTTTATGTTTGCAAACAGAAAGCAAAGAGAGAACAGCAGTCCCTCTTCTCCACACTGTGTACTGTAGAGAAACTTCATGTATTTAGCCGTTTGGATGACAAAACATGTTAAGTTACCTTTATAATACGGCACCATATTCCCCCCAATTTTTTTTGCTTTTCAGTTAAATTGGGGTGTAAATTAAGATTTGCTCTTTGCGCTTCAGGAGAAAACTGTGAAACCTTGATGGCCCCATGCAGCTCCAAGCCCTGCAAGCATGGAGGCATGTGTCAGGAGTCTGAGGACTACATGAGCTTCTCCTGTGTCTGTCCGGAAGGATGGCAAGGTAATCAGTTCATCTCTTATCTCTACTTATTTGTAGTATTGTTTAAATGTACCCGTGTTGCAAGTTTCTGGGTCTGGATCAATGCAGAAAGAACAAGAATTTTAGTATTTTCTTAGAATTGTATTTTAGTTTGTTCATCGAACTGCTTCCTCCTGGCTATACTAGCCAATGTGCCTAAAAGTTCACATTTGATGTACAAATGCCCCCCAAAAATAGCAAAACAGTAAAATCGCATGCATTGTTAACACAGATTTCTTTGAGCCATTATTTCTTATTGACCTTTTGATTCTTAAATTTGATATAAGTTAAATTTAGCTTTATGTACTCAATCATCAGGACTTTATATGTATGTTTTACTTTTATACATCCTTGGTTTTGAGATGATTATTGAAATGGACCTTCTCTTTCTCTTTCTTGTGCATGGAAAGGTCAAACATGTGAGGTGGACATTAAAGAGTGTGTGAAGAATCCCTGTCTGAATGGAGCTACCTGCCAGAACACTCTGGGCAGTTACCGCTGCGCCTGCAAGCCGGGCTTCACCGGACGCAACTGTGCGACCGATATCGACGACTGCAAGCCCAGTAAGCATCTCACTCCTTCCCCCTGTGTGTCCTCTGCTCCTCATGCTCACTGCCGCGAGCCCTCAGATCTCAGCCTGACGCCTCTCTCTCGCAGACCCCTGCAGCAACGGAGGCCTCTGCAAGGACGAGGTCAACGGCGTTCTGTGCACGTGCCTGCCCGGGTTTCGGGGGACCAAGTGCGAGGAGGACATCAACGAGTGCGACAGCAACCCGTGTAGAAACGGGGCCAATTGCACCGATTGCGTCAACAGCTACACCTGCACCTGCCCGCCCGGCTTCAGCGGGATCCACTGTGAAAACAACACTCCCGACTGCACCGAGAGGTACGGAGGTCACTGGGGATGGATGGGTGGGTGGGTGGGTGGGTGGGGGTGGGGGAGATTCAGATTTTATTTACATAACTATAAGGAAAGGTAAGATCAGCTTTATGCATCAGGTTCATCTCCATCCACATGCTGCTGTAGTTCACATTCTCTTGTCCACTGCTGCCCCCTCTGGTAGATTGTGGAAGCAGTTAGAAAGTAGTAGTGTGTACATGTACTGAATGTGTGGCTGTGGGGAAGTAGCTTCACTCCACTTCACTGAGAAGGCAAAAGAAAAGAAGCATTTTCTCTTTGGGAACTTTCTGTAGATAAAACACATGTGAAACTGCCTGCAGCTGAGATATTGACAGTTTTATTGATTAAATTTCTCTCCCAAAAAGAAAGAAGAAAAAAAAACTTGACAGCCCTTTTCAACTGATTTTGCCATAACTTTTTCTTCTTCCTTTCTACAGCTCTTGCTTCAATGGCGGCACCTGTTTGGACGGCATCAATACCTTCACCTGCTTGTGTCCGCCGGGCTTCACCGGCAGCTATTGTCAGCATGATATCAACGAGTGTGACTCCAAACCGTGTCTGAACGGCGGCACCTGCCAGGACAGCTACGGCACCTACAAGTGTACCTGTCCACATGGCTACACCGGACTCAACTGTCAGGTGAGGAAGAGAAGGACGGGTGACTAACTCATAAAGTTTGATCTAAAGATGTTTTATTCTTTGTAATTTTAGATTATTAATCATAAAAATACTGTATCTCAATTATATATATTGCATAATCTCATTTATCAGATAAAATCTTTTTAAAGTAGCATTGAGACTTGGTTTCACAGGGCCTTCCAGTCGTTTTAGATATTCTCTTGTGTTTATTTGATAAATCTTTTTTTTTTTTTTCCGGGATCTCAGTCTGTTTGTAGCACCTGTCAGGATAGTAATTATCCATCCTCCTTTCCCACAGCTGTGCACAGAGCTCAGTCAGTATCTGTTTCTTCTCGGGTGTGTTTCAGAACTTGGTGCGCTGGTGCGACTCGTCGCCCTGTAAAAACGGCGGGACGTGCTGGCAGAGGGGCACCACCTACAGCTGCGAGTGCCAGACCGGCTGGTCGGGTCTTTACTGCGACGTACCGAGTGTTTCCTGTGAGGTGGCGGCCAAACAGAGAGGTACAATGGAACTACGGATCATTTTGTGTGCTCGTCTGAATGCTTTTAAAATTTGCTTCGACGATTAAAAACAACAGTGTGGCGTCCTGAGCCTGACTTCCGGTCTCATTTTCTCTGCTCAGGAGTGGACGTGGCCCACCTGTGCCAAAACTCTGGACAGTGTCTGGACGCCGGAAACGTTCACTACTGCCACTGTCAGATCGGATACATGGGGAGCTACTGCGAGCAGCAGGTGGACGAGTGCACTCCCAACCCCTGCCAGAACGGAGCCACCTGCACCGACTTTCTGGGCGGATACACCTGCAAGGTAACGACGAGAACCTTCTCTCAAAGTTTCTGTTTCTAACAATCCAAGATGCACCTGCACAAAATGGCAGAAACTCAATATTTGTAAACATGTGGATCATTGATAATTTTATGTGCAATTCTTGCAAATCTATGAAATATGTACATTTAAGCTATTTTGTAACTATATAACTATACTCATCCATTCAACACACTCATCTATTGCCTTCTGCATACTGCGTGTTATGTGATGTGAGGCAGAATTGAATAAGGCATGTGTATTTATCTTCAGTTTTCAAAAGTTTATTTTTTTCATATTTCATAGAAGTGATTGTTTATCTGTATTTTATTGATGTCAAAATATAGTAGTATTGAAAAGATTGAGCTTTTTTTAAATGTTACTTTTTAGAAAATGATTCTGGTATCTTTATAAGTAAGATAAGATAAAATATTACATAATGTAATTGTATATTTCTAGGGTGTGGTATTATTTTTGTGTTTTAATAGCGCTTAAAAATAAGATATTTAAATAACACCGATATTATGTGAAGGTAAATTTTGTTTCTATATTCATAAAACATAAACTGAGACGTTTCAAACATCTATTGTTTTTCAATTATTTATAATTATTGCCTACATTTGCAAAAATATAGAAACGAGTATATTATTTCAATTATTTTGAGATGCTGTACTTTTTACAGTTTGGGTTTTTCCTCTGAGGTGCATCTAAATAACTTTTGAATACCATTGAAAATTTCCCAAAAGTTTTCAAAAAGCTTTAGTTGTGATATTTATGACCCATAATTCTAAAACCTTAAAGAGAAAAAAAAACATATGAATGTAATATATTTTATATTTTGACACGTTTTGAATGTCATTGCCTTCTATGCTGGAATTAGAAAGGAAAATAAAACTGACAGAGACTTGAAATGTTTCAGTTTATATAATAGAATAGAATAGAATAACTTTATCCATCCCAGAGGAAAATTCTTTATCATTGCCTGAATTAACTTTTCGATTGTTAATGTGTGGGGACCATGTTGATCACCTTTTTAATAAGGTTATAAAAGACGTGTCATGACATTTGATAGGAGACTAATTTGGATTGCAGATTGAGAAACAAATGTCACACCACTCAGCCTTTCAAAGGTCGTACCACTCAAGTCTTTACATGTTTTAATATCACCTGCATATCATTTTTTTTGGGGGGGGGGGGGGGGGGGGGCTCTTTCATGAGACAGCAGGCATCATGTTGGCTGATGAGCAGGTTTGGCTATAAATAGAAAACAAGTAGCTTGGTTATGTTAATCTCCTCTGGAGTGGAGGATCTGTTGGCCTTGGCAGGATGGATGCCAGAAAAAGAGCCAGGTAAACAAAAAGCACCTCTTGTTTCATGTCATTGATTAAACTTTACCTCCCTCTTCCTCGTTCCTCCTCTTCCTCAGTGCATGCCCGGCTTCTTGGGGACCAACTGCTCTGTGGAGATCAATGAGTGTTTCTCCCAGCCGTGCCACAACGGGGGCACCTGCATTGACCTGATCAATACCTACAAATGCTCCTGTCCCAGGGGAACTCAAGGTCAGCAGACCCACACACACACACACACACACACACACACACACACACACACACACACACACACACACACACACACACACACACACACACACACACACACACACACACACACACACACACACACACACCCTGCCCTCCATGGTCTCCACACTTCATTAATTAGGGCTTAACTGCACCCGGGGCATTAAAACTCCTCTTGTTTTGCCTCCGTCTCTTCCTCTGTTTGTCAAGCGCTCCATCGATACTGCTTTTAGAAATGAAGGGTCAGTTTAAGGTGAAAGTCAAGTTCATCCCCGAAGCTGGACATAATATGAGCAGAAAAACCTAAGTACTTTTAGATTCAGGAATTCTTCAGTCAATTGTGTGTTGTTGTTTTTTTTTTTGTTTTTTTTATACAAAGTTACAATCCTGTTTTTCAAAAACATATTGGTCTATTATGAGTCACAGACTATACAAATAATTACAAGCATTTGATTGGCAGATATACCCCATGATAGTTGATCACTTATAAAAAGCGGATTTTCGAAGAGCTAAAAACCCACAAACAAACATGGTTATGTTTGTTACTTTCAATGCATTAACTGTTTAATTACATCTCTTTCAACACACTTTAGTCTGAAATGATGACTGGACCCTCTCGATACGCCCTCGTCCATCATTGTTTCACATTTTCTTGTTCATGCACACTGCACAGAAACCTCACTCATTTATTCTTCTGATATCGATTGAGGAACTTAAAAACTCAAAAGCAACAAAAAGCAGATCAGAGTAACACGATGACTTCACAATATTGGCTTGTTTGGGAAAAAATAAGCAACTACTTTTATTGTAAATTCAGTTAGAGGTGAGCTGTTATATGCCGGAGTTAAGAAATGAATCATTTAGAAAGAAAATGAAATGAGTGATGATGAGTTAATTCTGAGTTCGACAATTGTAACATATTGAATTATTACTATAGTTCCACGAAAGAGAGAGAAAAACAGCTGTTTGAAAACCTTTTGCGATGACTCAGCATCTTTATTAGATATAGTTCTATTTCTATTAGATAGAAAAACACATTTTAAACTGCAAATTATTAAAAGCTGCTCTGTGGAGTTTGAGAATATGTGGATAACTCCAATGATAATATTAATTCTCTGTAATTATTCAATTCATTAGTGAGGTGTGTATAACTGGACTGCAAAACAAAGTGTGTTGTTTATGTGTTTCATTTTGGGAGTTTAATTTAATGAGAAAAAAAAAAGTCAGTTGCACAGCACATTGTTAAAATTAAATTTTAAGATAACTTCACCCTGATTGCATTAAAAAATAAGATATAACCATGAGGATGTTTGGCATTTTGGATCGTTCAACACAAAATTTTACTTTTCTGAAATTATCGCTCACTCTACTTATGTGAGAAAATCCTTCTGATGAGTTTTTATCCAGACGCTTGTATAAAAATGAGCTGAATCAGGGTGTAAGAGAAACTTCTGTAACGCCGTAAACCCGACAATAACCCTCACATGATGTCAGTAATGTTTTTAGCTGCTTTAAAACTGAACTGCCTCGTTTTCCCCGCCGTCGCCACCAGGAGTGCACTGCGAGATCAACGTCGACGACTGCACGCCGTTCACCGACCCCGTCACCAACGAGCCAAAGTGCTTCAACAAGGGCAAGTGTTCGGACGGCGTGGGGGGCTACCACTGCATCTGCCCCGCGGGGTACGTGGGCGAACGCTGCGAGGGCGACGTCAACGAGTGCCTGTCCAACCCCTGCGACCCGCGGGGGACGCACAGCTGCATCCAGCTCACCAACAACTACCGCTGCGAGTGTCGCACCGGCTACACAGGTAACCAGAGCTCAGTCTCATGCTGATGCTTTTATTGGCTTACACTTAAGATCATGAGCAACTTTTATACAAGTTGAAATAAAAGCAGCAAAGTTTGTGGCCCACAGGCTGTAAAATACCCAGGTCATGCAGTTTAGTGTTAAATAATATATGAAACCACTTGTGTGTGTGTGTGTGTGTGTGTGTGTGTGTGTGTGTGTGTGTGTGTGTGTGTGTGTGTGTGTGTGTGTGTGTGTGTGTGTGTGTGTGTGTGTGTGTGTGTGTGTGTGTGTGTGTGTGTGTGTGTGTGTGTGTGTGTGTGTGTGTGTGTGTGTGTGTGTGTGTGGGATCCCTCTGCAGGTCAGCGCTGTGACACGGTGTTTGACGGCTGCAAAGGTCGGCCGTGTCGTAACGGAGGGTCCTGCGCAGTGGCCAGCAACACGCCGCACGGCTTCATCTGCAAATGCCCTCCAGTGAGTACACACACACACACACACACACACACACACACACACACACACACACTCACACACACACACAGAAAGGACAAAATGAGCAGTCAGTGTAATGCTCACCAACAAAAGGTTGATTTGATATAGTTTCACATCTTAAATGTGAAACATATGAGGGCTTTCAACTGGAATACCGGTAAATAATTTTTTACAGTAAGAACTGGAAGTGTAATTAAATCAATTGAAAGGTTACTGCTGAGGACAGAAAGTTGTATTTCCAGCCTTAGGAAACGTCAACAAACTTTACATCACATTATAATTATATTACAAAAACCTCCAGAAAGCCTGGAGCTGTGAATCCGGCGTCCGTGTCCAGTCCTACTCTGAAATCAGCTGATTTTACTTTGTCAAAGGTGAACAGTCAAGATTACTCATTATTACAGTGTCTTCAGATGGTGTTATCCCAGATTATGTTCACCTCTTACACTAATACTCTCACATTGGATTTGAAAGATTTGAAAGAATATTTTGCAGAATTTGTACTTTATTTGAATCTGTTTTATTTTTTGTATAAATCTAATTTTGGCAACCTCAGAGCAGAGAAAGCCTCTTTGTGGCTCTTGCTTCCCCCTGAGGAGTCTCAGGCTGCTCGTTAGGAACCACTGTCCCGTTAGTTATCCCTGGAGTTCATGGGTGTAAAATACATTTTAGTTCAGCGGCCACATTCATCCCAATTTCATCTTGAGTGGGCCCGACCGGTAAAACAGTGCCATGATAACCTTTTAAATTGTAAAGTTGTTCTTTGTTGTGGCGCAGAGTATATGTGATAAAAATGTCTATATTTTCACAAAACCAAAGGAAAATGACTCCAATCTCAATATACAGTCAATTTTCATGAAACGTTCTGGTTGAAAATACAGTGTGGCCCGGGGGCTTTATCTTTAACCACCCTGCTCGAGGTTTATCTTGAATGACACCCTGCTGGGATTAATTTGATTAAGCCACTTGGCTGTCTTCCTGCCACAGATATATATATCTGTGAAACTTGTATGTTTATTATTATTCGATAACTTTCATAATCTTCGTCATCTTGTTGCAGGGCTTCACTGGCTCCACGTGTGAATATGACTCTCAGGCCTGCGGCAGCCTTCACTGCCGTAATGGGGGCACCTGCATCTCCGGCCACAAGAGCCCCAAGTGTCTGTGCACCCCGTCGTTCACCGGGCCCGAGTGTCTGTACCCCACCGACAGCCCCTGCAACTCCAACCCCTGCTACAACGGCGGCACGTGCGAGTACACGACGGAGGCGCCGTTCTACCACTGCGTCTGCCCCGCCAACTTCAACGGCTTGCGCTGCCAGATCCTGGACTACGACTTCCTGGGGGGCATCGGCACCAACATCCTGCCGCCGACGGTGAGGATGGAGTGCGAGATCCCGCAGTGCGAGGAGCGCAAGCACAACAAGTACTGCGACGTCCTCTGCAACAACCACGAGTGCGGCTGGGACAACGGCGACTGCTCGCTCAACTTCAACGACCCGTGGAAGAACTGCTCGGCCTCGCTGCAGTGCTGGCGCTACTTCAACGACGGCAAGTGCGACTCGCAGTGCGACAACGCCGGCTGTCTCTACGACGGCTTCGACTGCCAGAACCTGGAAGGACAGTGCAAGTGGGTGTCTTTCTTTTTTTATAGATACTAGAGTAGAGCGGCATTAGATGAAATGGATATGAATACTGGCTGCTTGTGTGTCCGCGAGGTCAGAATCTTACTTCTTGTCTATAAAGCTTTGAATGGTCTCGGGCCTGAATGCATCTCAGATGTACTTGTAGAATATGAAACATTAAGACCCCTGAAGTCCCCAGGAAGAGGTTTACCAAGTGAGTCAGACAAAACAAGGCTGAGCAGGTTGTAGTTCCAGTGCTCCTCACATTCGGAACAAACTTCCTGCTGACGCACTCTCATCTTTTAAATCAGAACTTAAGTCATCATTTGCTCAGGATTTCCAATTAACAATAGATCTTACTTACTTTATTGTGCCTTTCTTAATGATTTTGTTTTAATGTATTTCACGATTTGAATTGCTCAAGAATTACATACTTAATTCCCTTGCTTTCATGTATTTCTTTTAATTCTTTGTAAAGCACTGTGAATGGCCTCATACCTAAACAGTACATTTGCCTTGGAAGAACAAACAGATTTAAAATAAAATAAAAAAACAACTTGAAATTAAAATTAAATACAGAGCAGATTGATGGATAAAGTCAACATTTAGTAAAATCAGTGTTTATGAGACACAATTAGTCTTTCCATCACATATATTTCATATACAATATCCATATATTCGATAGTAGATGGAGAAGGTTTAAACCATTTCCTTGTAATTGTCTTTTTACTTTTAGAACTAATACAAATTTAGTTTTTTTATCTTTCTTTGGAATAGAATAGTTTTATATAATTACTGTGAAAGAAATGTATAGACAGTGTTTACAGTGTCCTCTGTGCCAGCAAAACACAAGAATAAAAAAACAGCATGTAAGTAAAGATAGAATATTAACACTAAGACTACGAGGAAAAGTATTTACAGCAAAGAGTACAGTGGCTAGATTGCACTATTTAACACAGTTTGAAAGATGTCTGATGTATTGAGCCTTTATCCTGCAAAAGACACTTCGCATCCAGACTCGTGTGAATCGAATATACGCTTCGTGTTTTCAGTCCTCTATATGACCAGTACTGCAAGGATCACTACGCCGACGACCACTGTGATCAGGGCTGCAACAACGCTGAGTGCGAGTGGGACGGCTTGGACTGTGCCAACAACATGCCGGTGAAGCTGGCCGTGGGCCAGCTGGTCGTGGTGGTCCACATCACCCCCGAGCACCTCCTCAACAACTCCTTCGGCTTCCTGCGAGAGCTGAGCCGCGTCCTGCGGACCAACGTGGTCTTCAGGAGGGATTCGGAGGGGGAGACGATGGTCTACCCGTACTACGGGAGCGAGCACGAGCTGAAGAAGTACAATGTCAAGCGTTCGCTGGACTCGTGGCCGGAGGTTCCCGCTAAGGTGCTGAGCGTGGTGAAGAGGAGCTTGTCGGGGCGGAGCAGGAGAACCAGGAGGGAGCTGGACCATTTACACATCAAAGGGTGAGGAGACATAACAGCCCATCAACCTTGTGCTCGCCTCCAAAGATTTATTTGAAACTAAAGAAGATCCAGACGAATGATAGTGATTGTCATGCGATTGTGCCTCCTCTTTATAGATCCATTGTGCACTTGGAGGTGGACAATCGTCAGTGTTTGCAGCAGTCTACCGAGTGTTTCCAGAGCTCAAACGATGCCGCGGCCTTCCTCGGTGCGTTGGAGTCCAGCGGCAAACTGGACGTGCCCTTCACCATTGAAGCTGTTTTCAGTGAGTATAGCAGATGAAAATCTGAATGAATTATTCAAATGCTACAAAGTTCTTAATAGAAATCTGAGGGACGTACCTTCAGCATAAAGCAAATTCAGAAGTCAGTTTATACATGCAGTTTGCATGGATCAGTTTTTTGGACCATTTCCTGCTCAATTCTACAAGTTTCTTAAAAACTCTGAAATAATTGCAATAACATGCCTACCAATTACTGCAAGTTTCTTTATGAATGGGAATTATTATCATAACTGCTAACCTAATATAAAAACTTGTTGTCAGCCGTTTGTTGTTGACAATCCATGGACTGCAATTTTACATCTTCAGTGGAAAATTCTTCTCAAGAACTTTTTTCCTGCGGTTTAACTACTCAGAACACAGATTTCTAACTGACAAGCAAAACAGGATTTCCAAATGTTTGCAAAAAACAATACTGAATACTTTTTTGATAATTGTTTTTTTTTTCATTACCGAGGACTCGTTATTTCTGAAGGAAACACTATATTTATTTTATCCTAAGTTGGAATTGTGTGCATGCATTTATAGCTACAGCTAATTGGATTCCAGTTATTCCACTTGGGTGTTGTTCATGAGTTGCTGCAGCATCCGGTCTGGCTCTGACGGTTTCATCACTTTGCTTTAGTAATTAATAACTACGCTCAGGACAAGTAAGTAAGTGAGTGACTCACTCCACCATCTTGTGGTGCAAAGTGGTATTGCATGAACTTGACAAGCGGGGTGTGTTTCTTTTTGGGGTTTTTTACTTGCTAATTTGCAGATTTACCTACTGTGCCATGCATGGTGTGCCAATTGCTTTTTGTTATTTTGTGTGGTTTTTGCAAAAGAAATGTTTCAATGACATTGCGTGGCTTCATTAGAAATTAAGTTAAGCATATTTACTACTTATTTAGTCTTTTTACCTGCATTTTCTTTCAAAAGCAATGCAACATTGATCCATATTTGAAGTTTCTTGGAGGGCTGTAACAATTTCCTGGAGTCTGATAATTGATTCTCTTTTGAGTGCAAAGCAAAGTTTGCCTGGAGTAGAAGGACAAATAGAGATTTAAAAAAACTAAACAAAACAAAATAAAATCACAGCACAACCGTGTGCGTAATTACATTGATGAGTTCTGTTGTAAAAAGAATGTGATTAAAGATACGAGGCCAAAACATGAAAATCCAGTGGCCTGATCCTTCAAGGCCTCGCTGTGCTCTCCTCACATGCACGGTCGTATCAGACACGTGCTCCTTCACGCTCGCGCCCAAAGTATCCGGCACGGCCTCCGGTCGAGTCCTAACCCTCGCGCTCTTTGATTGTGTATTTGTTATGCAGCGGTGAACAAATGCAGTTGTGAATCTCATAGCCTAAACAATCAATCCTTTCCTCGGTGCTGTAAATCCAACGCCTTCAGGCTCCAGAACGGTTAATTGCTGCAAATCAACACATCCATCCCACCCCCCACCCCCACCACCCCCACCCCACGTAACACAACGGCATGGCTACCTCTCATATACATCCACTGATAACACACTCGCACACATGCACGCACACACACTTTATCCCACAGTGTGAGGGGCTGCTGCAACCTTCACCTCGCTGAATGTAATACCAGGACTTAATGTATCTCTGAGGGTTTAGGTTGGGGGAGTTTATCATTTCAAAATCGTTAGTGGAAAAAAAGAGAAGGGGAAAAATTGATCGGGAGTGTGCTAGAAGTTGGGAGTCTTTGTTATCTGGAAAATCCTAATAAATCCTTCGTCTTTACAGCTTAAAGCGCGTGCAGTAATTTGAAGTTCATTAATCCCCCTCCTTTTTTTCTCTTAAAGAAGAAATGGTAAAGTTGTCTCTTGGTACCCTGGGTTGAAAAGGGAGAGAGGAGGTGGTGATGTTCTTTTTTCCCCTCGTCTTTTTTTTTTTTTTTTTTTTGTATCACGCCCCATCCCCTTTTTTTTTCTTTTTTGATGAAAAGTGGTTAGCAATTCTGATTATTACTGAATAGATAGTGGAAGCTAGCTTTACAAATGTGAGGATCGTCAGTCAGTTTCTGCCGGCCGGCGCAGGTTGCGGTGTGTTTTGGAGCGGGAACCGCGGGGCGAAGACGTGCCGGACTAGCTCTGCTCCCGCGCTCGGGCTGATCCTGGGCGCCCCGGTCTGTCGCGTCAGTCCTCTCCCGTCGCTCGGTCCCGTCGTGACCATGCTGTCCCTCTCCCCGCCAGGCGACGTGGACCCCCCGACCCCGCAGGAGCTCTACCCGATCTACTTGGTCTTGGGCGGCGTCGGGATGCTGGCCTTCCTCGGCGTGGGGATGGTGGTTGCCCGAAAGCGCCGCCACGAGCACGGCCGCCTGTGGCTCCCCGAGGGCTTCAAGACCACAGACACCAACAAGAAGAAGAGACGGGAGCCCGTCGGAGAGGATTCAGTGGGATTAAAGTAAGTTGCTGTTTATACCCCTGTTGGCGTCTGTCATGGGGTACCTGTTTCTTTGCGGGTCAGATGGGGGGGGGGGGGGGTGAGAGGCGAAAAGCCTCAGAACTGGTGGTCAGTCAAATTTAGGGAATGTGGGATGTTTAGTGTGAATCATTAATGGTAATGATATCGCAGGTTTAGTGTGCATTAATTCACTTGTTGGGGCAAAGGGGTGGGGTGAGACTTGAATCAATGCTTCTGTTTTTCGGCATCGCTGCACCATTAATGTTGAGGGGTCCGGGTGAGATGGAAGCAGTGGAGTACATGGATTTTCACTGGGTTTTCTGCTTCATCTCAGGCCATTAAAAAACACCTCCGACATTTCCCTCATGGATGACACCCAGAATGACTGGGGAGAGGACGAACCTTCGGATGCAAAGCGTTTCAGGGTGAGAAAACTAAAAAATATGACTTCCTCCTTCATATTCATGCTTTGACGATGATTTTATTAGATTTTGGGATTTTCTTTTCCTATGACAGCCAGAGATTTCTTTATATTTGATAAGTTATTTATTTAATCTTCAGTATTTTTATTCATCTCTTCCAAATTTGAAATGTCTTTTTTGGCAATAATTTTGTCTTCTTGCCGTTTAATCTCTTGCTGTCCCTGTTTTAGCAGTTTGATGAGCAGGCGATTTTAGAGGCGGACGACCAAACGGACCACCGCCAGTGGACACAACAGCACTTAGATGCCGCTGACCTCCGCATCCCCTCCATCGCTCCCACACCCCCTCAGGGCGAAATCGAGAATGACTGCATGGATGTGAACGTCCGGGGACCAGGTGGGTGACTGATAAACACACACTTTGGGAAATTAAAAAACCTCATCTGTTGGTCAACAGATGATGATCAAGTAGAAGTGAATTTATAAAAGCTCTAATTGCGTAATGCAAGGTAATGCTGCATAATGACAGAAGAAATAAAACGTGGGTTTTTTTACCCATTTCTTCTTGTTTGATTCTTGATATGTCTGTCACAGACATCAATTCCCTCGACAATCTCCTCAGTTGAGTGTAACAAATTGTGAAATTTGCAAAATATGTTGAGCAGAATGATTGAAAAAGTTTTTTTTAAAAATGACACAACTAAAACTGTATTCAGACAGGAGTGTGTGTTAGTGTGCCTTCGCATGAGTCTTGATTGATTCATGAACTTTTCACAATTACAGAGAGTGTGTGTGTGTGTGTGTGTGTGTGTGGGTGTGTGTGTGTGTGTGTGTGTGTGTGTGTGTGTGTGTGTGTGTGTGTGTGTGTGTGTGTGTGTGTGTGTGTGTGTGTGTGTGTGTGTGTGTGTGTGTGTGTGTGTGTGTGTGTGTGTGTGTGCCTGTGTGTGTGCCTGTGTGTGTGCCTGTGTGTGTGCCTGTGAGTGTGCCTGTGAGTGTAGGAGTAGCTAAAACCCCATATCCTCAGGGTAAAGGATCTTCTTCAAAGCAGCTGGCTGGAAGCCAGGCGCCTGGGGGGAAACACTGATTCCTGATCAGATTAATCATTTGACCAGTAATGGGCCACTCTGTTTTTTTTCTCTCTCTTCTCTTCAACTTTACAAAAACCATTGAAGGCATCGAATGCAAAAAACCCCAATTTTGTAGTAAATGCTAAATTCCCTGAAGAGAAGCTATGAAAAATCAAAGTAACAGATTTAACAACTTGAGAGCATACTTTTTTTTCTCTCCTTCTTTTTTTTTTTTTTTTTTTCTCCCCTGTCGTGGATCGATGCACTTGAATCGACCAAATCTGTGAGATCTGGGGCTTGCTATCCTTTTGAAGAGGAGAAAAACCTATCCAAGTCGACTGACTGAGCTGCCTCTCACAGTTAGATATTAAAGCTTGGTTTTCGCAGCAGTCTAGCTTTAGCGAGCCCTGGCCTCTATCCCCTCAGCTCTGCTTTCCCTGTGAAGCTTCTCCTGTGCCGGGGCCTTGATCAGAATCCATTATCGGAAAGAGAGAGCGGAGACGATTCAACTCGGGCAAACGTGTCCAATCCACGTTCGATTTGTTTGTTGCTTTGTTGTAACGTGCTTTGAAGTGCCACCTCCTGCCTTTTGCCCGTCAGCCGTGTGCTGACCATGCAGATGTTTACCCATCATTACCTTCCGCTCCTCTCCGCGCAGACGGATTCACTCCCCTCATGATCGCGTCGTGCAGCGGCGGAGGCTTAGAGACGGGCAACAGCGAGGAAGAGGAGGACGCCTCCGCTAACGTGATCAATGACTTCATCTACCAAGGCGCTAACCTCCACAACCAGACCGACCGCACCGGCGAGACCGCTCTTCACCTGGCCGCCCGCTACGCTCGCTCCGACGCCGCCAAACGCCTGCTGGAGGCCAGTGCCGACGCCAACGTCCAGGACAACATGGGCAGGACGCCTCTGCACGCCGCCGTGGCCGCTGACGCCCAGGGAGTCTTCCAGGTGGGCTCACTGAACTATTATTTTCACTGGTTCGGGGTTATGTTTCTTTTCCCAGCATGCATCATTGTTCCTGAAACATTTTTACTAGAATGAATGAAAAAAAGGGAAATAAGGTGAGTTTAAAACTAAAATTTCTTTTGCTGCGTGATGCATTTTGGAACTTTTTTCAATGTAAATGAAGACGGAGTATAAACTAAGCTGTAGTGTATTATGGTGAATTTCATTTAAAGACCTGGACATGCTCCATGTGTGCAGAGTTACCACAAAAATACAGGAATGTATCTTGTCTCCAGTGATGTAAAATTACACTAAATGTTCCATTCTCTCAAAAACAATGGAAACAACATCATCCAGTGACATTGATTTTGTTGCATATTCTGATCATCATCATCTTTTTTTCACGTTGCCACCACAGATTATCTTCTTCTAATACGTCATCCACAAATCCATTAATAGAATTGCAGGGGTTGCACTCCTTTATTCAGCTCTATGATTTGTTCCTCACATGCACATTTTTTTATAACAGTTTTAAGACCCTTGGGGATACAGTATGGTCTCACTGCGTCTGACGATGTAGAAATACTTGGAATTGTTGGCCATCACAAAATTGACAGAACAAACAGTACACATCCTTTTTTATGCAGTATTGTTCATCCATCTTCGATAGTGTTTTTTCAAATTCAGGCTCACAGGGCTGAATCTGATTCCAGGTTACTGGACGTGATGTCAAACACACACACAATCACACAGTGTGATATTGTCATAACCTCATATTTTTGAATTGTGGACTGAACTCGGGATTTTCTTGTTACGAAGCGAGAGTGCTATATAATACACCCTGCTGGCCTCAAGGTAATTTGTTTAGGTTGCATTGAAGCGAACACACGGTAGGCTCTTCAAAGTATACAAAGCTCAACGCAGCAAAGAAGCTACTTCTTGCTGAAAAAACTCACAATTAATGAAATTGTGTTTTTCTGCAGATTCTAATCAGGAACCGAGCCACAGATTTGGATGCCCGCATGCACGATGGCACAACGCCCCTGATCTTGGCTGCCAGGCTGCCGGTGGAGGGCATTGTGGAGGAGCTCATCAACTGTCATGCAGATGTCAATGCCATTGATGACTTTGGTAAAGCTTCACTTAAATGCTGTAAAATCTTTGTAATCAAAAGTTGCATGCATTTGAATCTCCGAGGTGCTGAAACGTGTCAGTGGGGAACTTAGAATTGAGCGGAACTGTTCATGTCTCTGCAGGTAAATCGGCCCTCCACTGGGCTGCAGCGGTAAACAATGTGGAAGCTGCTATTGTGCTGCTCAAGAATGGTGCCAATAAAGATATGCAAAATAACAAGGTACAGAAAGAACTTTTTTTTGCATGTGGACTGTGAAATAGCTTTTCTTGTGGATCAGTGATTTTCTTTTTTTTTTTTAACACACTTGTCTGTTTGGTTTACCTGTAGGAGGAGACCCCTGTGTTTCTGGCTGCAAGAGAGGGAAGCTATGAGACTGCCAAGGTCTTACTGGACCACTTCGCTAACAGAGAAATCACTGACCACATGGATCGGCTTCCCAGAGACATTGCACAGGAGAGAATGCACCACGACATTGTGCGCCTGATGGATGAGTACAACCTGGTACGAAGTCCTCCCATGCACGGAGGGTCACTTGGCACCACACTGTCACCCCCTCTCTGCTCGCCCAACGGCTTTCTGGGCAGCATGAAGCAGCCTCAGCCTCAAGGTCAGGGCAAGAAGGCACGCAAGCCCAGTGCCAAGGGCATCGGGTGCAAGGACGGGAAAGACATGAAAGTGAAGAAGAAGAACTCCCAGGACGGGAAGCCCGGCAGCCTCCTGGACAGCTCGGCCGTTCTGTCGCCAGTCGATTCTTTGGAGTCTCCGCACGGCTACGTCTCTGACGTGGCTTCTCCGCCCATGATGACCTCGCCCTTCCAGCAGTCTCCGTCTGTTTCCCTGAACCACCTGCAGGGTATGTCTGACCCACACATGGCTGTAAACCACATGGTGATGCCCAACAAGCAGGAGCTGGCTCGAATGCAGTTCGACCCGCTGCCTCCCCGTCTCACTCACCTGCCCGTGTCTGGTTCAGGAGGCCAGTGTGACTGGCTGTCCAGGATGCACGGCAACATGAGCCAGTCGGGTCAGTTCAACCCCCTCAGAGGAGCTCCAGGAGGTCAAGGAGGCCTGCACCAGGGAGGCCAGCATGGGATGATGACCACCGCACTTCATAACGGCCACCCCGGGACAAACCTGTCCCAGATGATGACCTACCAAGGCATGCCAGGTGCCAGATTAGCTTCACAGTCCCACATGTTGCAGCAGCAGGCACAGCAGATACAGCAGATGCAGAATCTCCAGCAGCTTCAGCAGCAGCAGCAGCAGCAGCAGCAGCAGCAGCAGAGCATCCAGCTCCAGCACCAGAACTCAAACACCACCAACAGCCAGAACTTCATCAGCGGAGAGCTGAGCCCCCCGGAGCTCCAGCAGGGCTCCGGAACCTCCAGCATGCCCATCCACACCATCCTGCCGCAGGAGACTCAGATCTTGCCCTCCTCCATCAACCAGTCGATGCCCAGCACCCAGTTCCTTACCCCGCCCTCGCAGCACAGTTATTCCGGCCCCATGGACAACACCCCCAACCATCAGGTCCAGGTGCCCGACCACCCCTTTCTGACTCCGTCGCCCGGCTCCCCTGACCAGTGGTCCAGCTCATCCCCTCATTCCAACATGTCCGACTGGTCGGAGGGTATTTCCAGTCCACCGACGAGCATGCAGTCTCAGATTGGACATATACCGGAACAATTCAAATGAAAAAAAAAGAAGAAACAAAAAGCTTGTATCTTTGCTTTCAGATGAGCTTCTGTATATTTTTTTATTGAGAAAAAGCACTCTTGGTGAAAATTCCAAACAAACAATAAGGAGGAAAGCTGTAAACAAGATTGAATAGGAACTTTTCTACGCTTTTATACTAACAGCAACATCCATGTTTCATCCACTCTTTTTTTTAATTTATTAATGTCTTATTTATACCCATTGCCTGCTTACTGAAATTGGAGGGTTTGTGGCATTAGGTCCCACACAGAGCAGAGAAAGCCCTTTCGTAAACTTTACTTTTAGTTCTTTCTTTCAGCACACACACTGGGTATTTATTTCCTTAAGGACTTTTAGTCTTTGCCTTTTTAAAAAAAAAATATGATTTCATTCTTTGTTTATATATGTATTTTTTTTGTATAATCTTGTTTATAATGAACATTGTGATTGAGGGGAATTTTATAGAGCACATTCTGAGTTCCAGTGTTATTTTGTTCATGTTTCCAGTTGTGCAAAGCCCCGCCACCCTCCTCTCCTTTAACAAAGGACGTGCTTGTTTTAGTTACACCGTTTAGCTTCGTGTACATTTCAGCAATATATTGTGCCTCTAAATTTGATTGCATTCGTGTGTCGGGGACGTGGTGGAGATGCGATTTGTTGTACAGTATACGGCCATCTTGGAGATTGGCAGTTAAGGCAGGCGTGGCTCTACTGTGGGTCCTGTCGTGTTGGAGAAACTGGCCCGTTGGCCACAGAGTTTTATTGTTGTCCAGAGGGGCAAGGAAACGTCATTTTTTTCTTCTCCCTCCAAATTGTTTGAGCCTATGGCTGTGTTCTTCCTTTTGTAAATATCTTACGCATTTTCTTTTTGTAAGCAAGATTTTGTTTAAGAAATCTTACGTCCTGAGCATGAACCTGGGAGGTCTCTCACCAGTCAACCGCCTCGCAAATGTAAAACAGAATGAATATATATTTTGTATCTTATTGTCCCTTATGCATAGATAAATTTGAACTATATACAAATAGATACAATATATTGTTAGGTAACATGTTTCTCATAAAATAAGAAAAAAATTTAATATTGAGGTTTTATAAATTCATATTTATTTACGGTTCTGCAGTGCATACACATCAAATCCACTGAGGCAAAAGTTTTTGTTACACTTTGGTAAGAAGAAAAGTTCTCAGCCATGTTCACGTTGACGTTTTGTGAGACAAAACCTGGTATCGTTTGGGAAGTCGTATCATTTGAAATGAAAGCATATTAGGTTGTAGTGAAACTGTGATTTCATGAATCATCTTCTCTTCCTCTTATAAAGTTCAAATTTGCAAGAAATGTATTTTCCTCACTTGTTTTCAGTCTGTAATAAAATGTTTCTTGTTATGAAATAAAAAGGGCACGTTTGTGTCTTGAGTTCATGAGGACTGTCTTTTTTTAATTGTCTAAGGTCATTATAACTAGACGGTACAACATACATACATAATTATTGTCTTTATGAACAGTGCTTCATGTTTTCTTTACTGTAAATAGTATGAGTATAGTATAATATTCCTGTGGATGGATTGGTTGAAGTCTGAAGACCTCACCTCCCCATACTAATTTGGATGAAGTGGGTCTGAAGGATGGATTGATTTGAAGACAATCACTATGGCTCCATCTTGTGGTGTAATAAGTAAATCCATCTTCTACACCAACGATTCCAATGGCGTTGGCCCTGAAGTGTGTTAGGCGAAGTCAATTCCAACCAGTTTATAAAACATTTTCAATATTCAATTTTGTAATTGAGTCCGTAATTTGTAATGAGACTAAATTATATTACAGTTTAGTTTGTTTGTTTACTTTATGACTATGATTTTCACTTTCCCTTTTCATTTTGAATCACTAAATAACCATAAAGACAAGTGTTTGGACAGAATAAGAAGATGGTATGCCACCTGGACTTGAATAAGAGATATTCTTACTGTGAGGGAAAAGCACCAACCACTACTACATTGCTGTCTCAAAATATACTGATAAGTGTAGTAGAAAAACAGCCTGTGCATTGCTACATTTGCTGTATGGCAATCTAATTAAGCACATTGATTAAGATAAGGACATAATTTATAGAAGTTACTTTTTATAACCAAGCAATGAATAAATGTCTTAACATTTGTATTTCATGAATATGTTAGATGAGATTATGTATGGATGTAGAATCTGAATCCTATTATTGTCATTATTATGCACATGCTTCAATACACACAACGAAATTGCAGCTTGGAGTCCTGGCTTTAATAACATAATAAACTCAGACACAATATGTCCATTCAAAATACCCAACTTTAATACTCACATTGGACAGTGCAGTGTAAGTATTGGATGACATTCTTCATAAAAATGCATGTGTGGTAAAAGTGAACACGAGGTTATTCCAGACTATCCTTACTACTGAATCAGCCATAGTCAATGTAAGAAGACCACAGGAATATAAAGACTTTGTCCAGGATGTTAAAGATTGCAAGTGTTGTGCAACACAAATGTGAATCAGAACTGTGTGACTGTGATTTCTTAATTTTTCTCTAGTACTAATGTATTCTCTAAAGGTTTTCAATTGCTCCCCGTCTGATTCCTGTGTATTTTGTCTCCTTGAGGCTTAGTGAATTAATGACGTATTTCATTTTTAATTCTTCGTATATATATATATATATATATATATATATATATATATATATATATATATATATATATATATATATATATATATATATATATATATATTATCATTCTTCTTCTTCTTCTTTTTTTTAAACCACACCTCCCACAATGCACCGGGAGCAGCACTGCGAAAGTTCAAAGTTCAAACATCACAGTAAAAATAGGGTATTCGCTGCTTGCTGCCCTGTGCTAACCGGGAGGAAAACAAACACCTGGACGGGCACGGAGCGCGCTGCTCGGCCACCGCTGCCCCACCATCCGACTGAGGGACCCGGGAATGGCCCTCAGCTAATCGGCGCTCGCTTCTGCTCTGTTGTCGGGGGACTTTCGGAGCAACGGCTCGCTGGCTGCTAACATTAGCACGTAGCCACTGCTGCTAAGCTAACGTCACCGGACTGGTACCCCCGGACCGGTACCACCGGACCGGCACTGTGCTGTCTTAACTGTCGGGACTGCAGCTATGTTCGTGCAGGAGGAGAAGATATTTGCCGGGAAGGTGTTGAAGATACACATCTGCACCATGGACGGCACGGAGTGGCTGGAGGAGGTCACGGAAGACACGACTGTGGAGAAACTGAAGGAGAGGTGCTTAAAACATGTAGGTTCGGGGTTTGTTTGTGTTTCCCTCGGCGGTGTTGTTGTTGTTTTTTTTTATCGGTCGCTCCCCTGCCGTGCCCTGTGTGTAAACTGTCAGTGCCACTGGCTTTGTATTTATAGTAACTGGGTAGAGTTTGCTATTTATAATTTAGCAGGTTGGCTGCCCCTCTCCCTGCTAAGCTAGCTGCCCCGTCCTGCTCCCAGAGGCTGCGAGCCGGGGAGGCACGCTGCTTTTCAGCCTTTCTATTATTATACAGCTTCTCCCGGCTCTCCTTCTATGGCCTATAGCATAACTCAGCCCGTGATGCAATGTTTGTTTCTCCTGACAGCGCAGAATGCACCTGAAATTAATACTTCAGCCTGCACAGTCTGAAACGTCCAGCCAGAGAACGAACCAGACGTTATAGTTAATTAATAGTTTACTCTAGTCCAATACTTATCTTAATGGCCGTCCTCTTCTGTGAGTTTTTAAGAGTTTTCTTTTCGGTGGATATGATCTAAACTGAATACTGAGATGTTTTCAAAAACTCACCCGCTTTTAAAACGTCCAATATTTTATAAGTGAGTGTATCTACAGATGAATCCACAAATGACCAACCTGTGATTCGTTTTCTGTCTGTTCAACAGTCATAATGAAATTCGACCAGGGGAATTTATTCATATAATACCATTCAGACACAAGGCAATTAGCAGTTCTTTCCAATGAAATATGGGAAATGTGTGTGAATAAATATAGTAACTTAAGAAAAATCTAATACAGTAAAAAATATAAATTTTTTATGGAAGGCCAGAGCAAATAATAGTATTTTAAGGCCTTATTTACAAGAAGTCTGTGTCAACAGTCTTCAGGTGTTCATTATTAAAACGTCTTTATATGATACACATTAAAACAAATCTCAAATGTTATTATTTAACTTGTAATTTAGTTAAATATTAGTTTTAAGGCGCTATCGGTGTATACAGTGGAGCTATTTCACATGAATGAAGTGACTATTGTAAAAACATTTCTCTTGTCTTTGCAAATTTAAATGATTGCACTTCCATTTAGAACATTGACCATTTGTGTTCGAGGTGTTTCACAGTTAAAAACTTGGAATTGCTAATATTGTAATTGATTTCACTCTTCTACAGAGCCGTCAAAATATGATATATATTGAACTTATATTTCTATTCGGCAGATGTTAGACACAGAATCTGATTTTCAATCTGAAACAGTCTGTGTTTTTGTCTTTTACAAAACTTTTTTTTTTTTTTTTCCCAATATCTTTACTGAAGACTCTGGCAGATAAGTTGTGAAATAATAATATGTCGACTTTGTACATGTGTAGAGTTCAGAGCAGCGAGCTTCTGAAGGTTGGTATTCACGTCCCACTGAGGGTTAAAGTCAGGAAGGGCATCCAGCTTATAAGTTATGTCAAACATGCAGATCACATGGTTTGTTGTGGCGGCCTCAGAAGGTAGCAGGCGAAAGACGATCACAATGCATCCGCTTTAATTAGTGTATCTTCATGAAGTTGATAACATCATTAGTGCTACAATCAAGAATATCATCATCCCTGCTGTTATCTGTTCAATGCCGTACCTGTCCTCATTTTATTTGCAATAATCCTGTGTTGTCTCCTCAGTTTTGTGCTTATTACTTTGCACCTGGTGGGCTGGGGGGTTGGGAGGGTGTTAAATTATAAAGACCTTGCATGTTGTTTGAATAAAATCCTTGTCAGACAGTGTGACTGATATTTTCTTTTCTTTTTTTTTCTCCCAGTATGTACACGGAAGCGTAGAAGACCCCAAAACACTCACACATCATAAACTTATACATGCTGCTACAGAAAGAGTCCTCACCGACACCAGAACTGTTGCGGATGAGAACCTTAAAGATAAAGGTAGGAGACATTTTGTTTGAGGGGTGCGGACGTCGTGACTTGAGTATTAGAAACACCCGACTCAATCCTGTCTTTCATGCGTTGTAGACGTATTGCTGCTCATAAAGAAAAGACCACCTCCGACCCCTCCGAAAATGGCAGAAGTTAGCACAGATGAAAAAGTAAGCTTCATCAGCTTCTTATTTCACAGAAATTCTAAGCCCAGTCTCTTAATTGATCTCTCTTATTAAATCCACTCTTTTTTTCTATTGTTTGTTACAGAAGAAACAAGATAACAAAGCTCCAGACAAAGACGCCATCCTGAAAGCTACCGCCAGCTTGTCCATACGCCACACTGACCGCACTGTAACGCAGCACAACATCAGAGATGTGAGGATCTCATGAGCAAAGCTTTAACCGATGTGTTTTGATACAGATCTCTACTAACAGTTTTCTGTTGTCGCAGTTTCAGACGGAGCTCAGAAAGATCTTAGTTTCTCTCATCGAAGTTGCCCAGAAGCTTCTTGCCTTGAACCCCGATGCTGTCGAACTCTTTAAAAAGGCCAACGGTAAAGTGAACCGTCTTTTTTTTTTTTCTTCTTCTTCTTCTTGTTCCAAATGAGGGGTATCAAATATAAGGCCCATGGGCCAAACCCAGCACACAAGAGATTCCAATCCAGCCACCAAACCACCAAGCAAATTGTAAAAATTTCTGAGAAAACACTGACTTTTTCAAACACGTTTCTTAAGAGTAGCGGACACAACTCAACACTGAGACCCGAGCTGAGATATTGGTGATCTTGTCTTGAAAGCTAGATATATATTACTTTCCATAGTAATTGTTTGGCTTTGTGATAATATTGACATTTTTGCCATTTATATTCTAAGAATGCATAGGTTTTATATAGCACTTTTCTGGACACTCAAAGACACTTTACATTGCATTATTCATTCATTCCATACTCTATGGTGGTAAACTACGTAGACTGACGGAAGCGCGGCTGCCAATCTGCTCCATCGGCCCTTCATCGACCACCACCAACCACTCACTCTCACACTGCATTCACCCAGGCAGTTTGTGAAAGAATGAGATGTTGGATGTCTTGTAGATTGTTTGTTCAGCATTTCTGGGACACACTGAGAAAACCCTGCTGCTGCAGAATAATCCCGATGATTACTGATTCAGCCATCATGGTGCTTTCATCCACTTGAGTTTTAGGCATTTGATCTCTGTGTTTGTGCATCTCGTAGCAATGTTGGATGAAGATGAGGAGGATCGGGTGGATGAGACGGCTCTTCAGCAGCTCACTGAGATGGGTTTTCCTGAGAGCAGAGCCATCAAAGCTCTTCGATTAAACCAGTAAGGCTTTCTGTGTTTTTCCAGTTCCGCTTTACTTAAAATGTGGAAAAAGCAGAATTTGTATTGTTGTCCCAGATGATTGACAGCATTTTTATTTGCTTGATCTTCTCCGCAGCATGTCCGTGACGCAGGCCATGGAGTGGCTCATCGAGCATGTGGACGACCCTTCTATAGACACGCCTATACCGGGACAGGACTCTTCTGGTGCTGCGGGAGCCACGGCTGCTGCAGCTGCTGCTCCCACGCCAGGCCCTTCCGCCTCGGCCTCAGCCTCATCCTCGGCCTCGGCCTCAGCCTCAGCCTCAGCCTCAGCTTCAGCCTCAGCCTCAGGTCCGAACCTCCTCCGAAGCCTCTCCAGCCAATCGAGCTCAGAGGAGAGCAGCAGGCAGGATGAGCTCACAGAGATCTTCAAACGGATCCGCAGGAAAAGGGAGTTCAGACCAGATTCAAGGGTGGGTGAATTGACCCTTTTTGCCTTATAAAACTCACCTCGCAGCTCACATCTACCACATTGATCAGTTGCAGCATTGGTCTATTTTGTTTCGGGCGTAATGCTTGATATTTTTTGGCACGTTACACTTTGTTTTGTAGGAGGAGGCTGTTTTTTCATTCTCGGGCCCAGAGTGCTGGCAGGCTACATTTGATTTATCTGAAGTGTTCTCTGCTTTCATTAAAAGGTGTTTCTATCACTTGGATCATGTTTGCAGTCTACTGACTTCACTGGTCGCTACAGAAATAACCAGTCTCCACCGTCCCCACAAATAACACACCATCCTTCAACACAGCACTTTTCACTGTGGCCGGTCGTAGAACCTGTTCGCAGCTTCTTCTTTCTCTTTTACAAAATATGCAATTTCTCTGCCCAAGATTTATGCCGAATTCCACATGAGCAGTTTGTTGAATCGGAGTCAGACTAAATATTTAGTTCCTCTGTCTGTTGGTAGGCTGTCATTGCATTAATGGAGATGGGCTTCGATGAAAAGGAGGTGATTGATGCGCTGAGAGTAAATAACAACCAGCAAGACGCTGCAGTAAGTATGCACGGTGTTCTCACATGGAACAGTTTATAATGATCACAATGAACTTACACGGTCCAGTTATAGATTATTCACATGTCGCATAAAAAGTTTGATTAGCCTCTACGAACTCCACTCATAAATGTGTGTTTTTCAAACCATTTTTTTTTTTTTTAACTGGAAAGCTCGAAGGTGTTCATGTCACCTGAACTGTATAAGGATATAAATTATTCAGGAGTTTCCTGAAAGCAAACCTGCCTTTTCTCACCGTGTTTTTTTTACTCTCCTTCGTGCAGTGTGAATGGCTGCTGGGAGACAGAAAACCCTCTCCAGAGGATCTAGATAAAGGCATCGACACCAACAGCCCGCTGTTCCAAGCCATCCTGGAGAATCCAGTGGTCCAGTTGGGTCTGACCAATCCCAAGACTCTGTTAGGTAAAGTCTGTGGAGGGGTCTGGTGGCAAAGCCAGTTGAACACAAGTTGGCTAAACTATGGGATTGGATGGATTATCTCGGCAAAGGAGAATTGCTCACGAACACAGATTTAGTCAAATCTGTCAACCATATTTGAAAGAAATAGGCCTTTTGCATACATATAAAAAGTCTTTGATCTTTGAGTTCAGCTCATGAAAAATGGGAGCAAAAACAAAAGTGTTGCATTTAGAATTTTTGTTCGGTGTATGTTGAATGAAAACTGTTAAAGCATAAATATCAGCCACTGACTTAATAGTTATGTAAGTTTGAATAGATTTGTGTTTTATTTCTATTACAAAATCGTTTGGCTGATCTGTTTTGAGTTTGTGCACATGAGAGTTTGTACACATGAGTTTGCAAGTTTGCGTTTCCACTAACTGAAGTAAACTCGAGCAACCAGTAAGCTTGAAGTTAGTGACTACTAGGACAACTAAAGCAAGTTTTTCATTTTAAGAGCGATAAAAATACCTGGAAAATTTTAGAAGACATTTTTTGTGTGAGTGCTGCTGACTAGTATCTCCACTCCATTTTGTGTCTTTCTCCCAAATCCCATCGGCTTTGACTGGCCAATTTTCCACAGCATTTTTACGTAATTTTTGTATTTTTGTCCCCCAGAAACGGTTTGTCGAATCGCGCTGTATTCTGAAATTTTAGGCCTGTTTTGATGTGCATTTTGTGTTTGTGCTCCCAATAGAAGATTTAAAAAAACACAAAAAAACTGGGGCCTGGGATAGTAATCTTTGCGCCTTGCCTCTGATAGAGCCAGGCACACAGAAATGTTATTGATCCCTTTAAGATTTTTTAATATCCATTACTCAGTCTACTGTTCTTGGCCACTACTTCCCTTTAAAATGTTTGCTCAGGGTGGTAAAGTAAAAAGCTTCATGCCCTTCTCGATATATTGAAAAATCTCATCTATGAGTGAACCCAATCATTGTGGGTGTAGTAAACCAGCCTCCTGTAGCATCGTCGGTCCTCCCCTCCACCTTCTGCTTCATCCTGAAGCTGTAGCTGACCCCAGCTGACTGGTTGCAGTCAGGTTACACTCAGGAGATATTCCCAGTCAATCACAAGGCAGCGAATGTTGAGTTTATTTATAATAGCATAGTTCCAAATTAAAACGCATCATCTGAAGTGGCTTCATCATAGGTTTAAGAATAGCCATCAGGAGTCACCTCAGCAGCTTTTCATCCGACATTGATTTAATACGGCCACGGCCAGCATTCTATGTATTAAACAAAACCTGCCTGATAGATCATCATTCTCAACAATGAACTGATTGGCTTGTTCACCCCAAAGGAACTAAAATTATCCACATTTACCGTTTAGTTCTCCCAGTGGAAGTGAATGTTGTTTTTATTTGTAAAATCACAATATCGTTGTTATCGCTTTATAGAGCCCAAATAGAGAAACCTGAAAATCAGCAGTGTCCAGTAATGTGCTTATCCAACTGGAAAGTGGAATACTTGTGATAGCAAGTAGAATGTTTTCTATCCCAGTTTACAGTGTTCAAATCACAATAACAGTCCTGCAGTGCCGCTTTACTTCCGTCAATTTGATTTTACTCTACATTTACATGCACAGCATTGACTTTGCTCTGACCTGATGTCATACAAGGGACTGTTGTAAGTTATGGCTGCAAGTAAAAGCAAAAAACACAAAGACAATAACTTAATTTGCTTAACTGTCATTAAAACCACTGCCATGCTGACGCCTCACATTTCTCCCAGTTTGACCACAATCACACCTGTTTTTCCCAGTTAAGATAGAGATGTTTTCCACTTCGGTTATTATAAATCCTCTCCAGTTACCTATAAATTCTGTTCACATGTGTAAATGGAGATCAGTCGTTATTGTAGCAGCTGGAGACATGGATGGAGGAAGATCTCTGCCACACATGTGGCAGATCTCGGTGTTAAGAGCACAGAAATGGGAGTACGTCTCTCACCCATTCGTCTTGTTTGTGTGCAGCTTTTGAAGACATGCTGGAGAACCCGCTGAACAGCACCCAGTGGATGAACGACCCGGAAACCGGCCCCGTCATGCTCCAAATATCCAGAATCTTCCAGACTCTCAATCGCACATAGAGCCTCCTGGTGACCCCACCTACCCCGTGTGACTGTGGCAGCTTGGGTGTGTGTGTGTGTGTGTGTGAGTGAGTGTGAGTGTGTGAGTGTGAGTGGGTGCGTGATCATACTGGGATGTAAGTGCGTGTGTTTCTGAGTATGGCAGAGGCACAGGTATTGTTTTTGCCTTGTAAAGACAAAGCCAGACGAGTCAAAGTATGAATTAAGATGTTAAACATTTAAACTATTTATACCAGTACAGTGAACTCACTTATACAAAAAAAAAAAATGCAAAGGTTAATATGAACATTATTATTACAGTAATAATATAAAGTACAGATTTAGTATGTTGTTTTTACCTTTTAATGAGAACAATTTATAGGTCTGACAGACACGATTTATTTTATATAATTTCTCCATGTGCAAAAATGACATCAGACATCGGTTTAATGTTTACACTTCAAAGAGAACAGTTTTTGTATGTTTTGCAATATTTAAATATCACTTACAGTCCCGTCTTGTCTCTTCAAATGGTTTCCTCCGGCAGGCTTCATGTCTTTCCGCTGGTTCCCTCTCCCGCACTTGTTTCCATCAGAGCAACTGCTTCAGGCCGAGAGGCCTGCGGTTCAAATAGAGCGTCTCGGAGCTCGTTGAAAACTGGCTCCCCGGCTCATTCAGCCCCACAAGTCAGCCGCCTCTCCATTTAAAATGGGGAAGCTATCGTATTGGTTTATCCCTTTTTTGGCCTTTTTCGAGGAAAGCTGTACGCTCAAGCCGTGCGTCTCGATAACGTTTTTCCGAGCAGATGTTAAAAACTCGGCCTGTGTGTTTTTCTTGAATGTCATATTTTCATGTCGCGCTCATTTAGCACTTGTTCACCTCTGTGAAATCGGCTCACAAGCAGCGCTGAAGGAGTCAAACCCAAGTGGTTTGTCCAGAACCTGAAGGGGTTAAGTGAAGCTGAGCCTAATCGAAAAAGGGGTTTGCCTTTTTTTTTTTTTTTTTTTACTTTAATTCGAATGATGAAGACACACACTCATACTTTGTGTCGCAGACTCATATACACACACACACACACACACACACACACACTAAGAAGTAACTAAGCTGAGATTCAACCAGTGTAGAGGTTTTGGTTGATCCAGTTTCTTCTGAACGCATTGGACATTTACGCTGTCAAACCAAACCAAAATGTCACTGTATAACCTGCCTTGTCATTAGATGTATCCAGTGAAAAAAAAACAACAAAAACAAACATGTATTTCTGTGCAATAGCAAAGACTTCTGTTGATCTGTAAAGACATATATTTGATTTGAGTGTTAGAGACGTGTGAACTGCAATGGGTAGTGTGATATACAATATTAGCCTTTTGCATCGAGTACTTTAAAGTCTCAAAATGAACGCTGGCGGGGGGAGGGGCAGAGCTTTGCCCCTCCCAAGTTGTAGCGGGAGTTCAGAAACCATGCGGAGGGCGGTGTGTTTTGCCAAGCTTTTGAGTGTTTTTATTCAATATTTAAAATGTGGTGTTGATGTGACTTTCTGCTCAGGGAGGCTGAGATTGTTTTTCTAGACCTGTCGCTATGGCAAACCTCTGCTCGACCCCGATTAGTTTGGCATTTACAAAACGAACTCAAAACGAAAATGGCTTTAACTTAGACCGTCAAGAATTCTGCTTCTGAAGAAGAGCACCACAAGACATGGTTTCGTAAATGCAATATTTGGAAATATTTCAATGTTTTTAGAGAGAAGTGTCTGTTTGATCTATGTATTATTACATTATTTATATCAAAGCCAAACTAGTGACTCGTTCTTATTTATAACATTTTTAGCAAACCTTGAAGCTAATCTACAAATGTGAAGAAGAAGGAGAACGATCCAGAATGACGTGCTTCAAATGTTGTTTTTACAAACCATTTTAAGGACGTGCTTATGGACTGGTAGCTCACAGCGGGGACGGAGGTCTCCAGGCCTCCCTGCACTGCTGTGGACGTCGGGTCAGCGGCCGTGGGGACCAGCCGTCTCGCCACCTCCATGCTTTTCATTTGCTCGCCTACAACAAAAAACAAACCTCTCCCTCCCTCCTTGAATTATTGTGAAACACGTAAAGGACACTTAAGGGAAATGGTCCACGGGAAACGCTGATGTCTTTCAGAGCGGTCAGCAGGAACGAGCGAAGTGAACTCTATTGCGCGGGGACGCTGACGGGAGGGGTGTCGGTAACGCAGATTATTGTTTTCACACCACTGTCCTGCAGGACCGTCCCAGATCAACAACCTATGCAATATACTCACAGTCTGTTCATTCAAACAGCCTCATGGCTACTGGCGTCTGAATCACTATTGCATTAAAGTTATTTTTTGTGGCTGTATCCCACTGATTCCATGTGTAGACTTTTTTTTGTTTTTAGTATTTATTGTTATCTCAGAACAAGGCGTGATCGTCGCCTGTGTCCTTTTTCATGCAATACAGAGTCGAGGACAAAACGGTGCATAGACGATACCTGCTTGCGCCTGACAAGACTGATGCAACAAAACATTGAACTTACAAGTGGAAGTCTGAACTTTCATTTTTTTTTTCTACCAATAAAGGCGGATGTGTGCGATGATGCAGTGGTCAGCGCTCCCACCTCACGGTGAGAATATCCCCGTCTGATTCCTTGGAGGTGTATCTGGGGAGTTTGTGTGTCCATGGCCTTTCTCCGATGTATTTTTGGCAGTAATTATTCTTATTTTACATTTTAGAACTCGGATTTTGGGGGGAAAACATTTCAGAGTCTGTCTCCACTTCTTTGATTTTCATGCATACCGTGTTGAAATGAGGGTGAAGGCAGGATACTCCCTGGACATGTAGCCTGTCCATTACAGGGCAAACGCGCATTCAAGAAGTACTTGGGAGTTGTAAAGTCTCCAATTAACCTCAAATTCATGTTATTTCTGACTGTGGGTGGAGACCGGGAGAAAACCCACACATGTACAGGCAGAAGAAGAAATCAGGAGGATGAATGAGACGACAAAATGAGAAGGGATTGAAAGAACAGACGAGGCCACCAGCGTAGAGTTTATTGATTAAAACACTCCTTTACCACAGCCGAGAGTAGGTTTTATGGAAATTGCATTAATGTTGGGTGACAGATGTTGTCAAAAGGCAGCTCCTTCAGATGGGTTTGTCTTTTATAGTGTGACCTGATAGAGGGTGTCGACTAAAGCGACGGATGCATCAGAAACTATCAGAAAAGCACATAGTCGTGAGGACATTGGTCCTGCTGGACCACTCAATTTGCCACACCCAGGATCCCAACCACTGCAGGGTGGGAAAAAAAAAAAAAAAAAAAAACCTGGGAGGGGAAGAACGCATCCCACAAGGATGTGACGAGAAGGAACTCCCAACAACAGCTGGGGTTGTGCAGGTCTATAATTTGCTGCCAAAGCAGCCCTGGCCCCTCGAGGCATGGACTCCCACCAGCAGACCTCTGAAGGCTGCTGTGGTATCGGGCGCCATGATGTTAGCAGCCTGGAGGTTGTGAGATCAAGTGATGCAGACGAGGAACACAGTTTTGAAGATGCTCTAAACAAGCCTGACAGCCATCACAATTTCGACCTTATCGAACTCTTAAAAATGCTTTTTGTTTCTTACTTTCAAGACAACTTCACCAGTCCGTGATAATAATAATATGCTGATCATTGTGTGTGGAAATGTGTGCATGATATGGAAGTAGGGAAGGTGAAATTAGAAAGCAGTTCTGAATTTGAACTTTCATGAGCTAATTTTTGTGTCAGAAGTACACCTTTCTCATTTTGACAGTGTTAGTTCCTGAATGGTCGAGCTCCATACTGCTCAAAACTCACTTCTGCTGTTTGTTTAAATGATTTTGATGTTTCATTTTCAGTTTTAGGTGTGACTTGTAATGACACTTCATGTGGATCAAATAATCCACTGGGGCAAACCCAGAAAGGAGCAGCCAAAGTGCTTTGATAGTACAGACAGTGGCAGCTGGTGGCTTGTGTGCCACGTGTAGACCCAACCTTCTTTCTTTACAACCTGTAAGACAATTTCGCCCCAAAAATATTACAATATTGGTTTTACAGGTTATTTCAGCCTAACATAGAGTTCCACTTAAAAAAAAAACTATTTTTTTTTTTGTTTTATACATAAGTGAGAATAGGCTTTTACAAAGCATAACTGGATTTTTAAACTTGTCAAAAAACAGTGAAGTTGGCTCGCTAATGCAGAGATATTTTCTGCGACTTTGATGACAGCTTCTTGATGAAAATACTCCTTCAGTATGTCTATATATATGATGTAGCTTTATTGGGTAGTACCCTGGAAATAAAAAAAGAGAAGGTCTTTTTTTTTTTTTTTTTCTTGTCTGGCTCTGTGAAACAAGGACCCCTTGTGGTAAAATAGGGGAAATGCTCTAATTAAAGAAACATGATTAAAAAAACCCCACAGAAAACAATTCTATCACATCATGAAACCACACAATCAAAAGCTCCAGCAAGAGTGATCGTAACAGTTACAAATACTCCCATTAATGTTTTAAGGTACTATGAATATTACTCTCCCCCCCAAATATAAAAGTTGACTAATATATTTTTGCCAGATCATGACTTTTTAAAACAAAGATACGTGCTGAGTACACCCAGTAATCAAATGATTTGACATGCATGTTTGTAGCCAATAGGTTTATCTCTCTGACAGATACATCCTGCTTTACATACACATCTCTTTGTTTGAGGTTGTTCTGGATAATCCTTTAAACATACACAAATACCTGCTATTGATAATAAAATGAGGTTAAACACTTGATATTTTGAGAAAAGTAATTTTGAGTATTTGAGCAAAACTGTTAATTATGATTGAGTACAATTGAGAAATGTAGCTATAGTTTTACATGAGTACAAGAGTTTGGGATAATTTACACTTTTAGCAATGAGATGGCATGAGTACCTTCAATGGCAGTTCAATTACCTTCAACTACGGTACGTGCTTGGACAAGTTTGATTTTTATTCAAGGTTTCAAAAAGATTATTTGTTAAAATCTTAAATTCTTCAATCTTCTTATCAGTGCATTAAATCTATGTTATGTGCTCTATGATTAAGAGTTTAAAAACCTGTGTTGTGTGAGCTGAGCTGGGAGAGAGTGTAGAGTGTGAGTGTGTCGGACATAAACCGGCCCGCAAGAGACAAATCCGGCCCACCGAAGCCCCAAGAACATTGTAAATATCAGGCACAACACAACACTGAAACTTGAACTGAGACATTGGTATGAAAGCTAGCTACCTCAATGTGAAAATGTAAACGAGGATACTGTGGTAGCATCAGCGATCTTCTATGCAGTGGTCTGCTGGCGCTTCTCTGCTCCAGTGAGAGACAGGACCAGACTGATCAGACTGGTTAGGAGGGCAGGTTCTGTCCTGGAGGCCCCGCTGCAGACCATAGAGGAGGTGGGTGAGAAGAGGATCCTGGCAAAGCTGGAATCTATCCCGGACAAAGCCTCTCATCCCATCTACGACACTGTGAGAGTATTAACCAGCTCTTTCAGTGGCAGACCGGAGCTACCACATTTCATTCATACCTGCTGCTGTGAGTCTGTTCAACAGCAGGAACCGAGTAATAAACTGTAAATACCACTGTCATGGCACTGATGCACTGTTAATATTGTAAAAATATCAATACTACTCTACCAGAGTATTGTGTCCCCTGTCATTCCATGTGTATATATACATATATATTTATCTAATTATCTACTTACATATTCTCTTGTGTGCAACTATATTTGTGCGATGTTTGAGCTGCTGAGATGACTGAATTTCCTCATGTGGGATTAATAAAGTCAGATCTCATCTCATGTGATCTCATCTAAACTAATTTCAAGTTTCATTAAAATTGGCTTTATGTTGATATTGTAGTAATTTTCATGAGTAAGTTTTGGATTTTTTATATAAATATAGACATTTTCATCACCTATACTATGTGTCATGACAAAAGAAAAACGTTAAAGTGCAAATTGAAAGGTTATTATGGCACTATATTTCCGTTTCGGCCCACTGAAGATGAAATTGTTCTATATGTGGTCCCTAAACTAAATTGTCTGTCACCCCTGTTTTAGTTTGTAATGACATTTTTTTTTTTTTATAAAATGTTAACACTCATTTTGAACACTAGATGTCACAATAGATCAACGTCACAAGTACACTATTGTCCTCACACATGGCAAGTGTTCCGTAAGGGTGAAAATGTAAATGTTTGTTTTATATCCTGTACAAATTGAAATTAAGCTTATTTAAATGGGGGGGGGGGGGCATCTATAAGGTTTTAATGTCCAATAATGTACAGATCACCTTAACTTTCCTTGATTTGAAAACATTTAGGCTGCCTTTAAAACCTTAAAAAGGTAAGAAAGCCCTGTTTGAACATGAATTAGAATAGGTGAACGGGACTGAGCAGTTCCCAGAAGTAGGCTGGACGATGATCACGCATGCGCAGTGGAAGCCTCCAGGCAGGCAACCTGGGATGAGAATTACATTTCTATGGGCAGAGTGCGAGCACACCGCTGGCCTCGCAGCCTGTGTATATTTTATCTAACACGATGTATTTAATACAGAGATAGAGACTGTGTACACCGTGTTTTTCCTTCTCCGGAGTCACTCTGTGTTTTCCCCCCTCCTGCCTGGAAGTCTCTCCGCGGTGCGCTCGTCCCGCAGGCCGCGGTTGGGCTCTTGTTGCTGGGAGGAGACCTCACAGACTCGCCTCCCTGCTACTAGCATTATTAGCAGGCTAAAATGCGTCGCTGCTGCCGCTGCAGGATTTTTTACACAGCGGGCCACTGTGCGACGAGACACGTCCTTGGATAACCGTTTTCTGGAGGGACGTTAACGCCACACCTTTCAAGGTAAGGGGGCTTGCCAGCGAGCGAGCGTCATTCATGCGGCGCTAACGGTTAGCAGGCGTCAGTTAGCCTCTTAACATTTGCATGCATGTCCGTTCAGCTGAACCAACTGTTACAGAAACCACCACCACCTCATTAACGTTACCCAAACACCAGCATACTGACGTTAAAGAAAAGACTCAATCTGTTATCACAAGCTTGGCCAACAGGCAGGAATTGGGCCGCCCATGGATGAACACATTGAGAGAATAATGTTGTTATTGCAATGATAATTAAACTGTTGAGGTCAAACAGACCCCTAACTCCTCACTGTAAAGGCATATGTAAGCACAGAGAAGCACTGTCTAGTCTTCCAATTCACCATCCTGTAATTAGTGTAATTGGGTATGTTGTTTGGGTGATTGTAGGTCTCACACTCTAATAACATGTGCACATCATTCTGATAAAGAAAACAGGAGTGTACAGATATAACAGAAAAACACATTAGAATTGGCAATAGTTACACCAAGACCTGTCAGAAAACATTAAGATTACTGTACCAGTCAACTACGTTGTGTTGCATAGTCTCACTGCTTTATGAACTAGTTACCAACTCAGTCAGACTCCAGATTGCCTACACCCTGCACATACATATCAGAAATATTTTGCACATAGCTTGTGTGCTTTCCACAGTGACCAGAAAGATTCATTCTTACAATCAGTGCTTTTTTTGATCTCCACGGCTTCATTTAAGCATCAGGTGCTGCAAAGATAGCCATCTCTCTATAATCAAGTGATTAACATAATGAATGTGTCTGTCAGGATGGCTTCATATGCCTTAATTGAGCCCAGACAAGACTTGACGATTTTTCAGGGGATGAAGGTTGCAAAAACATTTTCCCTAATGAACCTCGAAATGCTCAAACCAGTGTAATTTTATTGAATTATTTATTGTCGTATCACTCACAGAGAGCATCCAGCCTCTCAGGAGGAAAGGAATTAGCAATTTGGCAAATTGTAGCTGGCTTGTACCCTGTTATTTGGCCAAATCTCTTACTCAGCACTGTAACTGTATGTTTATGTTTTGTAGGATGGACGTTGATTTGTGTTCTGGCGAGGACAGTACCAGGAGGAAAGTGGAACTAGGTGGGGTTGCAGAAGGCACGATGGACGTTGTATCTTTGGAGATGTACGACTCTGCCAGAGCAAAAATAGCTGCCAACCTACGCTGGCTGTTTGCCAAAGCCTACGGAATTGGTAAGTAATTTAGTTTGCAGCCATGATACACATGCTCTCTCTCTGTAGACTAATAGACAGCTATATGGTTCACTTGTCATAAAATTTGTATATGTAGCATTACAAAATAAAAGCCTAGTATATTTTTACTACAGCGAGAATCAGCAAAATATTTTCTCTTCCAATGTTCTTGTGGGAACCATGTGTTTACTCTTCTTGACACATTGAAGCTCAGCACATTGAGTGGGGCCTCAGCAGATATACTTTGACAGGGAAAGCTCAAGAGAAAGATATCTTTGTTGTATGTTTGTATGCACGTGCTCGGGCCGATTTTCCTGCGACACATGGGGAAACAATGTAAAGCTCCCGCCCTGATTCACCAGGTCCCTCCATTCCTATGGAACGGAAAATGAGATCGAACCCTAAATCTGTCTGAGTGACAGGCGCCGACGATCGGGCTATATTTGTTAGAGTCAACACACAGCATGGAAAATACTGATCGGCACTGCCAGATGCACACACAAATGCACGCACGCTTCCTGTTAGGATTGTAATCAGCATTTGTAATGGTCCTTTTAGACCAGATTCTCTTGGCTCGTCACATGTTTTAATAGCAAAGATTTTCAGAAATGTTTGTGAACAGTTGAGGTAAATTCAAGTAGAATTTAACACAACACAGTTTATGTTTCTCTTTTTGTCTTGCTTCTAACAGCAAACTGATAATGACATTTGGGTGTCCTGTAGGCAAGTTGACCCTATGTTTACAGATAATTTGCCATAAACCATCACAGGTTACATCGTCTATGGACTTTTCTGTGTTTATCTATTTATTAACCATGTGAAACCAACGCATCACGGGCCAGTGATGGCCTGATTTCTATCTGAGCGCCTTCACTCATTTCATGAATTTTTTACCTCTAAACCGGAGCCTGCCTCTCGACCGTCTGACATAACTCCTGCAACAATTTCAGCTGCTGATAATTAGCCACATACTAGAAAAGGAAGCCATTGTTTCTCAGAGGAGCTGCTAGTTATCTTTTTGATGTGCTACAGGTAGTCCTCTTATCGTAACAGCTGGGCTCAGTCAGCATAAGCCTTCGCTATCGGTCCCATCATTCTCTGCTTTGCATTTCTGTTGCATCAGTGTGGTTTCTGGTCCATATACAAGCTTTCTTTTGTATTCTGCGGTCTCATTTGTATCTGCGGTTGTTACAGAGATTTCCTAATACAACACAATCATTGATTCTCAACAGACGACAGAAAGATAGGATTTTTAATCGTAATCCAGGTTAGAGAAAGGATATTATAGTCCCCATTGTTATTTTTACAGTCCATTATCTACCTTTAAGCCCCTTTCTCAAAATACACCCGAGCACATACCTGTGCTTATAGCCATTTACTTTGTCATTTCACTGTCTTGTCATCATAAGCTATGGTTAATGGGTGAAACGAGCATCTTTGTACTGTCAAAAAAGATCAAAGATTCAGATCCTCCTGAAGCTTTGGTGACCCAGAGGGAAGCTGCTCTCAGGTGCAGCTGCAATTATCCTCCTCTCATGGGAACTGAATCTATTAGGCCCATTTTATTTCCATCCTATGGCTCATGTGGCAATGCTAATGCTGCACAGTTGTTTATGTGGCTCGTGAGGGGACTGACAGAAACAGGCAGCAATGTGTAAACAATTGATGTGGTGTAGTTCCATTATAAATAAGTGCATCCGTCCTGTGATGGTGGGGGTTGTCAGAGCCTGGGATGTGTCTGCGATGTGTTTGTCTGCGTGCTTCCCTTCTTCATCCGCCTTTGATCGCGCTGCCTTGTGTTTTGTGTCGATGCCCTCCTGTCCTAGTGGCCTCTGCCTGTGCTGCAGCTGCTCTCAGTCTGAGCCACAGAGCTGGTGAGAGGGAGGACCCGTCACAGTTGCAGGCACGTTGCTGGTACTTGGTCCGCCTGGCCTCAGACTGCCAGTCAGTACAGTGCAGATCATGGCTGGCTGACTCCAGATCATCACTGGCTTTGTTGCCAGGCTCCATATCCTCACGCTCCACCCTATCTCGGTCTGCTCTGGGTGGCAGGAAGGTGGAGAGGGGGGCAGTTGCCACATGACATCAGTGTCTGCAGAATTAAGTCGAACGTGAAGACTCTCCCCGGCTAGACCCCTTTTGTTTTCATACACAATCCCTCCTACTGTTCCACTGTGTTTATTTACTTGTACACAGCTCCCCGGGAACGACCCAAGCTACTGAGCGTTCTGCATAATAAGCTCATGTCTATACCACATAATTATCAGCGTCTGGTGCGATTTGGCGCGGGCCAATAGGTACTGTCTATCCATCATCTTAAATTGTCATTGAAATTCATGCTTCTTTTCCGATGACAACAATTCATTATTGATCAGCAAAGAGAAATGGCTTGTCGATCTCTTCCAACGCTGCGTCAACAAATGAGAAGACTGCCATATGTCATGTGAACTGTTCCCCGTGGAGGAGCAGAGACCAAAACAAATGTTTCATAAAACAGGGGAGGAATAAACCTGCTACCGAGGAAGCCCCACATCTGATGATGAATAAATGGCCGGTCCAATTATCATGAAAAAGTCCAGAAATAGTTTGTATCTTTGTTGAAAATAAGGAAGCTGGTCAAGAGCATCTTATTTAAAAATGATCTGCCACTGATCATTAAAAAGGCCACAAAAACAACTGAAATAAACCTTTTGCAAGGCCATTAAACATTAAAGAAGATTTAATGTTTCATTTATCTTTTGGGGGTGGGGGGTTAAAAGCAAAAGACAAAATATAGTACATATTGAAACAATCCATAACGTGTTGGATCTATTCAATTAAAATAGAATCATTTTGAGCCCAATATGATCAAAATTATTTGCCAGTTTGTTTATTGTGGGGGTTTTTGATTACATGTTGGCGGAAGATTAAAAAAACAAAAACCAAACATTTGGTTATGAATTTTTAGCAGTAGCATCTAATTCAGTAAACCAATCTCCTTGCACCAGTACTCGGTGTATTCCAATGACTTTCTGAAATCTTTTAACCTTCAACAAAGTTAGGTGGGAGTGACTGGGATCTCAAGATCTCTATCGTGGCTAGTTAGCGTTTCTATAATGTTATTGCAGGATCGATTCAGTGTATTCCCTTCTTGTTATTAAAACCATTTCATCAGCCGATTGCTCAAACAGATTTGAAAGTACATTTATTGCATAAGTAAAGCAGAGCGACTCATTCTTAAGAATAAAACTCCTTTTCTCCTGTAGTGTTCGATATCCTGGCTTCAGTCCTTCACTTTTGGCGTTGAGCTTTTGTGTGGTACATAATCATATACACACCAGGCTAGAAGAAGCCAAGCCGCCTGCCTGCCTTCCTGTTTTTGTGAACAAGAGATTGCTGACGAGTGGCTCCCTTTATCCCGTTGGTCAGTGTACACGCACACACACACACACAGAGCTTTATGCTGTATTACTCGAGCTCAGGCAGAGTTTAAAAAGAGATTTAACTGAAGGGGGTTACTTCAATCGCTGCACCGTTTAGCGGAGTGTAGGATTTTGAGCAGGTTTTGGAAGGATAATTTCAGCCCTTTTATAATCCCGACTGTGTGGTTTTCCTCGTAACATAAATTTGGTTTGTGCATGCCTCGAGACGCCTGCTTCGTCTCATGTCCATATATGGCTGCAAACACTGGTTTTGAGAATGACTTCACACCCAAAGCAACAGAATCGTTCATGTAGGGCCACATTTTTCATGTTTAGTTTTTTTTACAGCTTCAGTTTTGTTGAAGTCGTCTTGGTAGAGTGTCACCTGAGAGGCCTCAGGACTGTGACTTACTGCTACAAATGGCCATGTTTGCTTCAGTTAAGCTAAACATCACAGGGACAGCACATTCCTCTTGCTTGCTGACACTGCAGAAAACACATTGCTGGTCAAGGTGCTACACATTACATAGTGTGTCACCTGCAGATCTATATATGTATTTACGACTCACCTAAAAATCTTCCCCTTTGCAGACCATATACCAGAGGACATAAGGGACCCGTTCTACACAGACCAGTATGACCAGGAGCACATCAAGCCCCCCGTCATCCGCCTGCTGCTGTCTTGCGAGCTTTACTGCCGGGTCTGTACCCTCATCCTCAAGACGGAGCAGGCGGCCTCTCTCCAGTCCCACATGTCTGTAATCCAGACTCTGGCCAGGAAGGGGATCTACGTCGTGGAGAGTGACGACACGCCAGTCTCGGAGGAAGATCTGGCCTCGATGCCTATCAAAATGGTGAGTGAACCAAATCTTAACCACGATATGCAATATTAGTGATTTGCAACCTGTTTTGATTCGAACCCGCACAGGCTTCCTTTAAGAAAAGCTGCAATGCCAATTCTCTTTTTTAATACCTAAAACAGTACAAACACTCATTCACAAGACTGTCAACTCTGTAGGGAAACTTTTTTTGTAGCAAGCATGAAATGCCACTTTTCACTTTTCACACACGCTTTATTACTCTACCGAGTGAAACAGTCAGCAGATGAGTTGACTTATCATTTCTATTCAAATTGGATTTTCATCATCATGCTAGGTTAGTTCAGACTTGACCAGCGAGTGATTGCATCCATATTCCACCATGAGAACTGGTTTTGATTTTGTATCCTGATTTTTTTTTGATAAGCAAGCGTTTCATCGCCTGTGCAGCTTGCATAGGTATTCCACTATCTTCCCTGTATTTGTGTGAATGTGTGCTTTGAACATCCTTCGGCAGCCCGAAGTTAGACAAGGCTTTATAGATAGTGCATATGTATGTGGCTGGAGTGGTGAATATTCACTTTCATTTATAAAAGCAGCCAACTCTTCTTATTGTTGTTAGTTAAGCTGATTATTGCTGTTTTTGATTGTTGATTCTATGAATTGCTAGAAAACAAGCAAAAGTCGTAAAAATGAAAAACAAAATGGTCATAACCCATCTAATGTATCTCACACTCTCAACCAGCAGGCAAGTCCTCAACAACTTCTGGGTTGATTAACTGTCTACCTCACACTGCATGTAAACACACTTCACCTGGTCACCTTGGCTCAATTGTTTTATTGTCAAGAAGATTCTGTTCTGTTTGATTGGTTGGTTTTCCCCTCGTCATGCTTTCAGTAATCTTTTCTACTGCAGCTTTCAGAAGAGAGCAGATTTTGTCTTGACTTGTTCTGAAGAAATGGAAAAGCCTGTGCTCACTTGCAGCAGGCAGCTGAATCACGGCCATCAGTGTTAAGAGGGTTACATATTCTAATACTTCTCAGAATGGATCTTAATGTCGGTTATATTGTACTCAGCCACAATTTTATCAAACTGTTAAGAGCTTTTTTTCTGAATGTTGGCACTTGAAAATCTTTTTTTTTTTTTTTTAAGAGTCGTTGAAATGGTTTTTATCCAGCTCAGCTCAGCATTTTGTCCGTTTCTTTTTTAAAGGAAAATGGTAAATACTGAGAGAGCAGTCGTCTGCCTGTGCAGGACTAAGGGCAGTTGGCCTGCTGACACTCCCTGATGTGGTCATATGTGTGTTATGCTCATTGCATTTTCCCAGATCAGCACCTAATGAGGTTAAACATTCTCTGTGTAACCCACATCTGTATCATCTGAATGAACAGCACTATTAGTGAAGTAAAGAACAACTCCCACCCAACCAGCAGCTGTGAACTCCTGTATCTTGCTTTTCTTCTCTTTTAACCGAGCACACTTCATACCGGATAGACTGAACCAGCTCACTTGATCTCATCCATCTTCCTACCCCTTTAGTTACCATGGAAACCTGCAGTTATGCTGAGCAGGCCTCCCCTCCTCCGGCTGCCTCGTAACGGACAAGGCGCCTGCTTTTCCAGAGAGCAGGCCTGACAGAATAATCCACATAGGGCCATGTGTAAGCAGGCAGACACAAAGCCCGGTGAAGGGATGTGGAAAATCCTGAGAGGGATGTCGCTTATCTCTGATAGACTGCCGAACGCACTCCTTCCTCCCAGTTTGCTGACTTGACAATCCGTTTCCATAGCAACCTGTGTTTTCTCTCATCACTGTGTGAGTGTGAATGAAAACATCCCACACCTGCACAGTTCCTCTGCATCATGCATGATAGTTCGATGTAGCAGCTGTGGCTTTTGGATGCTTTGAGAAGGTAGCCATCCTCTCGGGCCCCCCTGAAACTTCTGTGTGTTTATGTGTGTGCACAATGTCTGTCAACATGCACACACTCACACAGACCCACAGCTCGGGGCAGCAGCAGCATCTCCCCTGCTCCCCATGGGGATGCCTGCTGTGTTCATGAAGGGCAGAGAACAAAAGACTGAACAGCACATCAGGCTGTTATGTTCCCCCTATTGTGTATGTACTGAGCTTTATCACAAATCTACTGATGCATTGTTGTCTTCTAATATTTGCATTGACTTGTTCCTGGGATTATAGTACCAGGCCTCCTACAGACTCTAGTGTCTATTTAAACCTAAACTGTATGTGTCTCCTGGTTTCTGTAATAGTATTTCAATACAAACTGCAATACTCTTCCGAACCAAAGGCAATGAAAACAGTACATTTATGTTGCGTATTATAACTATGGCAGATTCCAAAGAGCTTTACTCCCTCTTAAATTTAACAGTGCTTCTCAAACAGAGTGAACAGTTACCACATTATCGTCCGCATCAGTGGAGACACAATTGTTACACTAGATACTGAGTGGGCCTATACGACTAGGACAGACAGCTTACAAGACCTTGAATGTTTACAACACACTGTCCTTTGCACACGTGTCTGTGTGTTTGTATCAGAAAAACACACCACCAATGAGGGAGGCTGACATAGAAACTACAGTTTGCAGTGTTTCTGTGTGTCCTGCGATTGTTATCGAAGTTTTGCCGTCTGGACTTAAAGGAGACATATCATGCTTTTAAATCCTTCCTTTTTACATATAAATCATACAGTTGTGGTCTATACAACGCGGAACTGCAATGCTTGGGTCTGAATTCCTCATTATTAGAGCTCCACAGGCCCCTTTTCAACCCCTTTTCTGATGTGCTTCTGAGAGCAACTCGTTTTGGGGCGGTCTCTTCAAATGCAAATGAGACACTTCATACCCCGCCTCCTCTCCAGGTTGCAGAGGTGATACTCGGTTCAACGCCACCCTGTTCGGCCATCTTTGTAGTTTGATAGAACAGATACAATTATCTAGCGGCGCAGAAACTTTATATTCACACATTATTTACAAAATGTCAACAACGGAAGATTTGTCCATCCAGCCATACATGTTCGAGCCAGAGTCGGACCCGGCGGAGCGAGATGAAAATGACGATGATGCACCTACAGAACAACGTCTTCATATGGATGTAACGCAATGGTGTGTTACTATATTTACACTAACTTCTCCATCCATGCTCACTACTACAATACTGCCTGTATTACAATGACTATTTAACACAGAAGTTACATTATAATCTAAAACGAGCACACAGCGCTAACATATGAAGACGGTGCAACTGCTAATGCTAACAAAACAATGACAGGGACGTCTTATCATCACACTTTTAGCGTTATATACAGCTTACCGAAGTGCTCTGTTTGTCGTCTCCATAGATAGAAGGAACTGACCGCTCAATCAGACCAAGTCTTTCGGCAAATCCTTCTTTATACTGGCGGAGGTTGCTGAAGCAGTCGTCCTTAAAGTGCTTCGCGCACACAAAAATGACCTTACCCACAGATGTGGGTACATTTCTGTGAAAAATAAAACTCAACCAGGCACTTCGAAAAGGTTCTGATGCTGGGAGACGGTGTAACGAAGCTTGTGGGTTACTACATCCAACAACCGAACATTTCGACTTATCCTCTCGTAACTTCGGTTGGACTACAAAATCGCAGCGAGAAACAAAAATGGCGGATTGCTCGAAATGTCGATGTCCTAATTTGGCAGTTCCGCTGAGAATACTGTGACGTCATTGTTCAAAAAACGTAATAGAGAATAGAAAAATCGAAACCGATCGCAAAATATGACCAAAACAGAATATAAAGATATCAACGGAGCACCTGAAGAGACTACTTTGAACTTTTCTGTACTTCTAAACACTCTAAATATACAACAAAATGCATTTAAGGGCTAAAAAAGTGGATTTAGCATGATATGTCCCCTTTAAGACTTTTCAGAAAAGAAGACGGAAAAACAATGCAGTTTCCAGTCGTTCTCATGTGAACAGGGCTTGAGTGTTCTTGCTGATTGAACAGCATGGGAGCACCGATTCAGAAGTATTAAGGAACATTTCTCAGCATCTTCTAGCCATATTTGTAGAAATGCTCAGAACCCAGTACAGAAGGAATGTAGGACATTGTTCATGCTTATCGGACTTTTTTTTTTTTTTGCAGCCAGTATGTTTTTAATAAAAAGACACTGGCTGGTGAATGTGTGCCGAAATACTTTTCATCACTCCCTTTGTGTTGCAATGCAGAAATGTAGCTGCGTTACGATAGTTCTCGCTTTGGGAGCTGTGTTTCCTGCTGCAAAAGAATTTGTTGACTGATTGTGATGTCATAAGTCATGGATGTAAACAGTCTTCCCACTGTTATAGCCATGCCCTTTCTTTCAAAGCGTCTGAGAACAACGCAAAAGTCCTCTGCTGAGTCTCACAGCAGCACAATCGGCAAAGATGTGCTAAACTGAGATGTTTTCAGATAAAAATAGACTTTGACAAAAAATTCTGTGCAATCATTTAAACAATTGCAGGACTAACAAAATATCATAATTGTTTTGAACTTATATTGGTTTATGTTTATTTTTGTGTATGTTTGAATGTTCATTTCCCATCACTCTTCACAGTGTGACCCAGTGCTGCCTTGACATGTATGTGCATTATAAAACTAGCACACTGTAGTGGTATAACATATCACATACTCTAAAACAAGTTACTCTTGTCTTGGGACTAGCAAAGCAAAAAAACGCCTGGATGAGAATTCTGTGTCCTATCTGATGACTCAGTTGGTAGAGTGGGTCATCGTCTAATCTCAGTGTTGTTGGTTCTATCATAAACTCACCCTTTCTATGTGTTGAAGTGTCCTTGGGCACTCCAATATTGCTCCAAATTACATTGTAGGACTTGATGTTGGTATCTGAATGTGGTTAACAGTGTGAGTTGCTTCGAGGCTGCTGAAACGGTGAAAACATACCATATAAGCTACACTGTGTAAAATCTATTTCCTAAAGCCGTAGTGATGCTCTGATTTGCATTTAAGGTCTAAGGTTTAGTGAACCTAAGTAAAGACCTCAGCACATCAACTGTGAACAAACGGGCCCATGTGTTTTAAACAAGTTTTGCCTGGATGTGACCAAAAACTTAGCTTTTACTATATGAATGAAGTTGAACAGTCCTTATTTCTTCTTATTTTCATCCCTTCTTTGGTCAATAACTTGCCCATATATTTAATATCGCAGTGTAATTTTGTTTGGCAGTATATTTCCACTGTTTGTGTCCATCTGGATCGTGTTGTGCAGATTGCTCTGAATAGCTCATTTGTTTCGTTAACAAGCCTAATCTCTGTGCACTTCCATCAAGAATTGGATTAGACGAACAACACATTGCACAAGAGTGCTGCCTGTAACAATGGTGTTTACTGTAAAATGTTTTGTATTAGTTTGAGGTCCTGCGATTCTGTCTGTGATGATGTGGAATCAGAACAGACCTGTGCATCAAATGAGGTGTGGAAATATTGATTAAATACCAGAATTTAATTTGGCATGGCGTGGCTGATGGGAATTATGACTCTGGCTGTCAGGTTTCCATTTTTTGACTGGTAGGCACCAGGTGTCCGGCCTCTTGGAGCGGCGATGCCCCTGCTGAGCTTCCTGATTGCATTAGGATGTTGAGAGTGGGTTTAACATTGGACACCTACTGTGCTGAACAAGAGACGACAGCTTTGATTAAGCCATTGTGGTTAGTTAAAGCTCCACAATAATGCAGTAACAATAGGGTTGTCCTGGTCAAGCTCTCATTCACACAGTACCCTTACTCAGTAATTCTTAGTCTAGTTAGCCACATGCTAAATGGATGTTAAGCACAAGTGTTTAGCGAGTAGATTTTGGGACTTAATCCAACTTTTAAAGGACGAAGAGTGTTGGAGGACTAAAGCAAACGTGGCAAAGTTTCCTACGACACTTTGCTCCTGGGTACTTGTTGAGATCTGATCAGTGTCTCAGTGGATGTACAATGAGACCTGAACTTTCCGCTCAAGCATGTAAAACATATGGCTAACTGACCAAAACTGGCCTGCAAGACGGTTCAATCTGGCCCAAAGAGCAAATTGCACAGTTTATACATTACAAAGAAGACATTAACTGTAAATCTGTAAAGAAAGAAACTGCTGTTCCTAACTTGCTTTGTGTAGGTCACCTTGTAACACTGGAACATAAAACCAAAAAGCTAGCTACCTGTTTTGTTAAAGTATAGATTTCATGCTAAATCACATTAACATGAAATCAATACTATGGGGGGAGGTTGTGAAAACAAGCTGACAGTTGCAGAAATCACACAGTCTGCTGTTTCCAATATTAGTCGCACAACGGCACACTAACAGTCCCACAGAGAATTAAAAATTTTGCTTTTCGACAGCAAAATTCTGGTTGTTCTTTACAGGTTCTGGATGTGTACAGTTTCAGGATGTACTTGGGAAAAATTATTTTATTGGGCCATCCCATCTGTGGTTAAATAGTTTTTTTGTTTTTTTAAAGATTCTTTAACCGCTGATAAATCTGAACTGTGCTTATCATGCTACAGTGGTTTTGAAAAAGACTGCATGGAATAAAGAAATGCAGTTAGTCTTTTTGTTGTTGGGGCACACTGCTTTGTTTCCTCACATTGAGACAACTAGTTGTATTCTGTGCTTTGAGCCTCTGATTACTTAACGATTTAGAACCACTAATCCAATGCAAAGAGCTTACTGAAAAGCTGTGAATTATAGTACCTTTGAATTACATCTGCAGAATCCACATCTTTACATTTGAGCAGTATTTACTACACTGTTTTTTCACCTTTGAGGAAAAAATAAATAAAGCAGGCTGTGGCCACATGTATCTACTTCAGGGTGTAACTATACCTTTTGTGTATTTTCAACTGGGATCGGCTTCAGCACTCCATGATCCTAACTGGGATGAATAGTAGATGAATGGATGGCTCTTGCTTTATGGAAAAGAAAAAAAAAAATCTTTTGTGAGTCAAAAAACACATGATTACTACATTACTGTTTGACGAGTATAGGGAGCCAGAAGTTCATAGTGTAGATATACATTTGGCTACTGGAGCATAAGCATGTACATCAGATCATGTTGTGCACTAATAAGACACATAGCAGTTTTAGTTTAGTTTAGTTTAGTTTAGATTTTGTGACTCTGCCTCCAGCTCCCGTTATATTTGCAGTTTAAAGAGGGGTAAAAAAAAGATCCAATATAATTGAATTGTCCTCCTTTTGTCTTTCTGTCTGTCCCAGAGCGCCCACATACCCATGATCGATGCACTCATGATGGCCTACACGGTGGAGATGATCAGCATTGAGAAAGTGGTTGCTTCTGTCAAGCGCTTCTCTACCTTCAGTGCCTCAAAGGAGCTGCCGTTCGACCTGGAGGACGCCATGGTCTTCTGGATCAATAAGGTACAAAACCACACGTGTGTGTATATCATCTGAGAAACTCAATCAGCTGGGTTTTACTGTTTGGCTGAGTGTGATCGTGGGCTTTAAACTCGACACTCTGTGGGCTCCATAATGCGTTTCCCCGCCAACGTCTTGAGTGACAGTGGGCCTCTTGTTTTGAAGCCTGTGTGTCACTGAGACAGACCAGGAGACTGGAATGTGTGACTGGTGCTCTCACACGGGGCCCAGGCTCATGTTGCGCTCATCTCTCAGTGAGTGAAAGGCTTGAGGCAGCGAGAGTGGTGAGGCAGTGTCCCCATGAGATTTCCACATCTTCACTGTCTGCAATGCATGCTGAAAAGTCCTGTGGAATATTTCAAGAAAAGAGTGGAAACCCTGATTATAAGTTGGCTTTTTGAAGTGTAGGTGACAAATATGTGTGAAATAATGTACGAGGGCAGATAGAGAAAACAGTGCTGAGTGCAGGAAGAGTACTCGCATACCAAGGCCTTATAATGGTCTGAGTGGAGGCATGCAGGCATTTATTGACCATCTGTAATAGGAAAAAGAAAAGGAGAGATGGGACAACAGAATGGAATGGAAGAATAGGCACTGTTCATTGTTTTGTCATTTTCTCACTTCGTAGTGAGAAGGTTGTGGGTTCAAATACAGGTCAAGCCCTTTCTATGGTTCAAAAACATGCATGTGACTTGAATTTGCAAACCTAAATTGTGTGTGTGTGTGTGTGTGTGTGTGTGTGTGTGTGTGTGTGTGTGTGTGTGTGTGTGTGTGTGTGTGTGTGTGTGTGTGTGTGTGTGTGTGTGTGTGTGTGTGTGTGTGTGTGTGTGTGTGTGTGTGTGTGTGTGTGTGTGTGTGTGTGTGTGTGTGTGTGTGTGTGTGTGTGTGTGTGTGTGTGTGTGTGTGTGTGTGTGTGTGTGTGTGTGTGTGTGTGTTTTCAGTGTCTCTGAGCACCCTTGTCCTGTAAACAGACACACAAAATGCAACACAAGTTTTCAGTTTTCACTTGAAAACGTTGTGAGAAGGAAACCTAATGTCCAGTGTTCACTCTGACCAGAGAGGCTCTCACAGACTCACACTCATGGGTAATTTAGAGTCACCAGTGAATTTGAAGTAAATGTTTTGAACTGTAGAAGGAAACCAGAGTACCTTAAGAAAACCCCCTCCGGCACAGGAAGAACATCTTTCTTCTACATAGACTTGAACTTAAATCATTTTTGTTTTGAGGCTGAACCCCTTACATCATGTTATCATGAGCATATAATATAATGAAAACAATGTAATCATGACCAGAGTCTTGATTGAGTCAAATCATAACAATTGTATTACTATATGTTATTGCTCCCTTCACAATTTATACATGCAATATGACAAAGTTTGGGGACCATTCTTACCATTCTACCGCTAAGTTTAAACATATCCTGACTCAAACCACATTAACCGTAACACAAAAAGACATTATTCTTTCTCATTCTACCTCTATTGTTGACTTCATTTACACCATTCACATCCTATAACAGAGCTCGAACTTTATGCATTGCTGTGATAACGTTCAATGATGACAACATCCTGGGTGGTTGTCCTTTCCATGGGTTACTTTCTGCATTCCAGTGACTTTTATTAGATGTAAAGCCTGACATCCAGTGGTTTGTCACAATTGCTCTAAGATTCCCGATCTGATTATTCGGGTTTTAAAAATGTCTCTTCACCAGCAAATCAGTCCTGGATTACTGGAAAGAAACTCAAGGAAAATTGTTTTTCCATCATGTATGCAGGAAACCAGCTCATCCCTGTTATTTATAGTTGAGTATCTGAAAAATTCAAAGGTTCTGTGCTTTCAGTGAAAGCTTTGTGCTTGCAGATAGCCATCAGCAGAAACTCTTATAACAATTGCACAAGTCCACCAAAACGGGTGGCGGTTCCTCCCCTACTGCTTGTACGGACACATTCATACAAGCCAAATTACTATGGAAACACATTCATTAGTTCGTCTCTTGGTTTTCCATGAGTCATTTGGTTTTTCTGGAGTTCACCTTAACATGTGGAATGTTTCATTATTTTCTCTGCAGGTGAACTTGAAGATGAGGGAAATTGCAGAAAGGGATCAAAAAGTCAAGCAACACCCGCTGGAGTCCCCCAGTCATCAAAAGGTAAGACTACTCACCTTACAATGGCTTCCACTCTCTCTCTCTTTTTTTTTTTTTTAACTTGAGAGGAAGCCTGAAAGTCCTCAACGTTTTCATTAGAAGCCTTCTCGTCAAAGCTTGAACAGCAGGATCCTAATGTGTCTGTTGGATGGCATTTTGAACTTGTTCTGACCCTCCTCTCTCTCTCTCTCTCTCTCTCTCTCTCTCTCTCTCTCTCTCTCTCTCTCTGTTTGAACCTGAAGCAGAAACGATCCTGTTGTCTGTGACCTCTGACCTGTTAATCTCTCTGCTCCTTCTTCCTCACCTGTCCCTCCCTCCCCTGTTCTCTTGCCCCTGCAAACTGGATAGTCTCCCTCCAAATGGTATTGGAAGCTAGTCCCTGTAAGTTGGATGCCAGCTCCCCCATACTTGTCCCTCGCCCCACTTGCACGCATAGTTCTGTGTCGATGTGCGCGCACACTCCACCATGGCTCATTCAAGCTCATTCTGTGCTGCTTGTAGCCAGCGTATCAACAAGGGGGCAAAAGCTCCCAGCTGCTTTTTATTTTTGTTTCCTTTTTTTTTTTTTCTGCTCCTTGTGGCAAATGTGTCACACAGGTGTAAGGTTTTTCTGACCTTTTGTCAAGTGTTCAAATAGTATTCTGTTAAGTTCCGCAATATGTGCTACTTCATTTCAAGCGCAAGTAGGCCATGTGGACTCAATGTGCGCAAGTGTGTGTGTGGTATTTGCTTGCCCAGTGAGAATCAGAGCAAATTCATATACCTCCACCTCTCCCTGGCTTTGCAGACCCATCCCCAAGCCACCCTCTCCTCAACAATCTGCTTTGTCATTCAAACTCTCTCTCTCTTTACTCTCACACACTGTTTCCTTATGAAGCCACGGTCTCTGCTGATGGTATCTCTCGCTGTGTTGTGTGTGTGCGTGTGTCAGCCTGATGTTGTGCACGGCCCACTGCATGCTGGAGCCACAGGAGCTCTCCACAGCGGTACTGCAGTTTCCTCCTTGTCAGTGGAACGTTCGCCTCTTCTTCTTTGATTCCTGTTGTTAGTTTCACACGTGGCACAATATGCAGCAGTGCAGTTACTGTACGTTTAGACAATACCCCATAGAGCGATACACTGGAGTAAATATTCAGCAAAGTGTGCTGCTTGGTTGTGCTGTTGTGTGTGTGTTTAGCAAATGGCTCCATTCAACACACTTTAGAGTACAAAACAGTTATCAGGGATAGCGTTGAGTACAATCAGTGCACCACCATTGGTGCTTGTTCTGATGTCAGTTCTATTTATTGCTTACGCTTTTGTTGTAATTTTGTTTTTACACCGAGATGTGTTGGGGTTTTTTGTCAATGGGGTAGTAACTGCAGTCTTAGTAAACTGTACAAAGTTATGACCCTTGATTCCTAAAAGTTAGAGTGATGTGTAAAATGTAAGCGTGAAATGATTTGCAGCTCTCATATACTCTTATTTACCAGAATCTATGGTCATATGTTGCTTCAGATTTGGTCAACACTGATAGTAGCTTTCCAAATACGTAACGCTGCACACGCTGTTGACACTCGTCCAGTCAATACTATATGAGATGGTCCCTCTCCCCTTTAGTTCACTGGTCACTACCTCTGTAGTTTCCAAAAAGAAATTTCGATTTTAATTCATCTGCTCTCAGCACAGTTTTTTTCCATGTTGCATCATTCTCTAAGCCCTTTAGTCCAGAATTGACAGCGGCAGTGAATGATTTTTTCAAATTACTTCTATACATGAGGCAACTAAGGAACTGTGTTCATACTATGATGTGTTATTACAGCACCAGCTAGTATAGGCTTTAAGCTTTTTCCGTATTTGAGAAACATTTCTTTGAAACTTCCAGTTTTTGAATTATTGTTTTTTGTATGTATCGTTATTTTGTTGAGACTCTGCCTCTCTAATATATATATTTTTTCATATCAGTCATTACTGGTCTATCTGTATTTAGCTCTTTTTTGCAGTTTGTCATCTAGTTTCAGTCTCTCTGAGATGTATTCTCATCAAATTTAAATTGAGTAAATATTTTCCATAGACTTTTACTTTCAACATCTGCCATCATTTCTTTGTCCTGCTGTGGAAAAAAAGGAGTTTGTGAGATTTGCAAATCATTGATCCTGCTTTTTATTTTTGTACATTTACCCAGCCTTTATATACATCTGAATGTATGTCCTCAACTAAAACATATCCGATTTGATGAACTGACTTTTATAATTATTTATGCTTTTGAAGCTCAAGGCAAGTTGAACGGCTTTAAAATGCCACAAGAGTGAACGGCGTGCAGAGGTGTTCAACGCTATATGAAGTGAAGTGCTATCTTTTAGGTATCAAATGATATTTGTATTCCTGCCACTTCAGATTATATTTGCCTTTTTAGTTACTGCAATTGATCTACATGACAATGAAAAGGTGTTTACTGTATTATTGTATTGCTAGTCTAGTGTATTTGTGCTTATTGATACTACAAAAATCTCATCAGCTTTGTGACAAAATGTTCCCCCAAAAAATGCATGTGGAGTGAGTGCATTTCTGTTCTAACATTCAGAGTGTCAGGTCAGAGTTTATCCTAGTAAGCTGGTTAATGTTGCCTAGTATAACTGGATTACACCCCTGGCCACCTTCCCATTGAAGCTGGAAGAAGTCTGAGGCCCCGTTTACACGACAACGTTTCAAGTGACAACACCTTGACCGTTAAAAAAAAGAAAAAAAAAAGTGTTGTGTTTAAAGTGCAGCAGCAGACACTGACAAAGTGAAGAACGCTTTGCGTTTACACTTGTTTCCGTTGTCGTGCAAACAGGTTCTAAGCCTCTGCTTTGTGTTGTTCACATCACCACTCTAACACCTTCACCTCCACCCTCTCGCACGCCACCACGCTGTCGGGGTTCTCCCTGAACTGAGTGATCATGATGCATGAGGCTGTCGGCGATCACAGAAGTCACATGTTAGTTTTTTAGTTAATCAGCAAATAATCTAGATCCGCACACATTTCATTTGAAATTCTTGATTCGTAAATAGAAATGTAAACAGAAAGTTGTAGTGATAACTGTAATGCGACGACTTGCTAACTAAATGATTGAGTAGAATTAGCTCTGTGTCAACTGCTTTTAAACAAGCTGTTTCTTTTTATTCCAACTGTGCACACACGTTTAGAGAATTACTACTTTATAGAGAGGAGATGCACACTGATCACAGACCAGCTGTGGTTTGTTCCACCACTAATGGTCATTATGCAGCATTATCTTTTTCAAAGATGTTGATCAGTTGATGAGGAGTTTCAACTGGAACTGTCTTGTGGAACTCCCGGGGAGAACCTTGAATTCAAGCTGACATAAATTACCTGAAAGAAAACATTCACAGTTTTTATGCTCTGACTGGTTTTGGGTGTTGGTCTTTAAACAGGAGGTTTGTATGAATGATACCAGTCATTGCATTTTGGATGTTTTGTGGGACGTTGTTCTCTGGTTGTAGTGTGTGTTGTTGTTGCTGCAGCATTTCTTCTCATAACCTCTCCTGATTTTCTTCTCCCCCTGGTGGTCAGGTACGGTATCGCCGGGAGCACGCCTCAGGTCGACAGCTACCCTTCTTCCCACTGCTGGAGAACCTGATGAGAGACGTTTGTGACGGAGCGGCAATGCTCACCGTGGTTCATTACTACTGCTCAGACCTCATGAAGCTGGAGGGTATGACATGCTTCCACACTCGAGCTGTTACTCACACGTTCAGTGACACCTCATCTCCAATTATGAGCCGGCCTAAAAGAAATGTCTCTGCTGTGAGTCTCGGACTTGTTCCGCTAACGCACTGAATTTAATATCCAAGCGTGATGCTATTTTTGTCGCTCACACATGGGTTACCGTCCCAGGCTCGTCAATGTGACATTTATAGTACCAGGTCATTGAACTGTATCCTAATCTGCTCCACTCCCCTGCTTGTCTGATCAGATATTTGCCTGAAGGCTGTTCCTTCCATCGCTGACAGCCTGTACAACATCCAGCTGCTCAGAGAGTTTGCCAACGAGTATCTGAACAAGAGTTTCTATCTGACCACGGAGGACATGCTGTACTCACCTCTTGTACTTAAGGTACAAACTCTGGCAGCTATGTGTGCTGCACTGTTGAATATTAATGAAATCAAAACCACCTCATCCATCAGTGCTGTGGAATACAACTCTTCAGATGTAACTCCTGGTCTGTTCTCTCTCTAGCACAATGTGATGGTGTTTATCGCTGAGCTGTTCTGGTGGTTTGAGACGGTCAAGCCCGAGTTTGTCCAACCCAGAGATTTTCAGGAGTTTAAAGATGGTAAGTATCAGCAGAGACTCTTCTTTCAGTTTCAACTGGACACAAAAAACATGATTTACCAGTTTGTGTGTATTATCAGTGCTGCAAAATATTACACATGCATAATACTTCCATATTACTATGCTATAATACTTTTTCCTTTTTTACATTATAGTGTGATCATGTTTCACAATATCATGTGATTTAAAAAAATAAAATGTGTTCACGCTTGTTTTTGTGGAGGAGGTGTCTGCTGTTGCAGCATTATGCTGCTCTTGAACTCTTTTTCTCATGTCAGTCAAGAGGACGCACAACATGAAAACCCAGCGCCACATCTGTTTTTTATTTCTGTTACTTAAAACTCCTAAACTCCTTCACTGCAAAGCTACAAAAATAGTATCGAAATTTGTATTGAAACCTGCACATATAGGACTTAAGATAGATGAAGACTATTCAGTAGTAGCAATTCCAAATATATCTATTTGATCCAAGAGGGGAAGTGATCCTTCAATCAGTTTTTCACAGAGTTCACAGAGGGACATCCGAAAACAGGTCAAGCTGGAGCTGCTGCTCCTCTACATCGAGAAGTGCCAGCTGAGCTGGTTCGGTTATTTCATAAGAATGCCTCGTGGTGGCCTCCCATTAAAATTGTACCCTGTGTGGCCAACTGGGTCGGGGCATTGGGGTCAGCCTTGGACTCACTGGAGAGGTTATATTTATCGCTTGGACAAGGAACAGCTTTGTGCCATGCCAAGTTTGTCCAATCAAAGGGCTTGCAGACCCCCTCTCTACTTTCAGGTTTACCAAAGTATTACAGGGAAGCCAAACACTGGCTGAGTCACCCCCTCACTCAAGGGGATGCTGGACTCCAGGACAAGAGTCACTATGTGACCAGTTGGAGGTTGCGTTGGACGTGTCTGGCTCCCCAACCTTTTCTGGAAAATTTTGAAAGAAAAATAATAGATGTAGTCTTCCTGTCTTCTTGGTTTATCTGACTGATTAGCGTTTCTTCTGCTTGCCTCATTCACTCTCGTCAACGTAAATTTAAGGTGCTTTCACAAAACAATCACTTAAAACTCAGTTGGTCAATAGATGAGACTTTTAGTGACTCAGCTTTGATTTAAGATTCAACATTATATTTCTGATGAGTCACATCTATACCTCTCAGTCTGGAGTTGTATAGCAGCTTGAACACATTACTTTGCACTTATGTTTTCCTCTGTCCACTCCAGACCAGGCCTGGTTTTCATTCAACCCGTCTGCTCTTTTTCTTTAGCTCGAGCCACGGCTCACCCCAAGAGTTCTCGTCCGTCAGTGCCCATCTCCAACGCCACCAAACGCAGCTTCCTGGCCAATCCCGGTGTGGGCGATAACCAGAGCAGCCCCGAAGTCTGTAACAGGTACTTCCTGCATCCTGAAGACTCTGAGTCCCTGTAAGTCTTTCCTCACTTTCCTTCACATTCAGGTCCTCATGATCCTGTCTCCTTACTAGTTAGTGTTGGGTCCATACGGTGCTGTGGTTTCTGGTTTTCATCCACTCGTGTCCTCCACCTTTAAATCTGTTTGTTCATTTGTGCTGTTGATGTAATTCCTGTGTGGTCTTTGTGTGCATTGCTGTGTGCTTGTGTGAAATACTGGTTTTGTAGGATACAGAGAAGTACAACACATCCACCTGCCCATGTGATGTGAATTTAAATGTAAAATTGCTTGTGAGAACAATCAGATGTATCTGCAATCCGTGCTTTTACCTAATGAGCTTATGGCGACCTGACAGTTTGAATGAAGTTCTTATGTGTTTGGTTTGTTGCTTCTTAGCAAAGGAGGGCCGACCTTCAGCCCCACCCACCCGCTCCTGCCCCTGCGACAAAGACAACAAAAGCAGCAGGGAGAAGAAAGTGCAGGTGATGAAAAGTTGCCATATATGTCATTTGACGAATGAATCCGTTTCATTGTAAAACCGGCTGATGGTTTGTGTGTTTTGTGCAGGTGTGAGAAACCGTTCAAACTCTCTGACTCAGATGGACGGATCTAACCCTCGAGGATCTGTTGTAGCCTGGCCGGAGAAGAGACAGAGGTACCTGAATATATCATAACACTTGCATATATCCAAATGCTTTTCTTTAAAAACTTAATCACTAATGTATTTGTCATTTTCTTAGATTGACATAATTATATAAGGAATCTCAGTTTGAATGAAAATAGTTTATAAAAACAGACCCCCCCCCCAAAAAAACGTTTTTTACGGGTTTACAGTATTTGTTGTGTAGCTACACTTTAGCTCCAACTGGTTCTTCCTAACCAACACTTTACAATGAAAAAAAAATATTTTTTCTATTTTTTTTTTTTTTTTTATCATGGACTAAAAAACAAAATCAAAAAGCAAATAAAGTGTTTTTGCAATTTTTGTTTCACTAGAACCAAATTTAATTACGTATTTAATAGACTAATCATTGCATCTTTTTAGAAAAGTTAATGTAAGTAGAGCTGAAATAAACAAATATTATCTCTGATCATGGAAATCTGTTTCCTCACTTCAATTCACGGTTCTTTGCAGGCCCATGTCCACGCTGAGCCCCTTCATGCTGCATTTAGCTACAGACAGCGATGCAGATGTGACTTCTGGTGACAGTGTGAGTCTGGCTCGCTCAATTAGCAAAGACAGCCTAGCGTCCAACGTCCTCAACGCAACTCCCAAACACCAGACGTCTGTCCACCAGGCCTCGCATGCGGCTGTTCGCAATGGCCACAGTCTCCTGAGCAACGTCAACATTGCGGACGAGGAGGAAACTCTGGTTGCAGCTGCCAGGACTGATGTGTCCCCCAATCAGAGGGTTGATGGGGCACAAGCAGCAGCAGCAGCAGCAGCAGCAGCAGCAGCAGCAGCAGCAGCAGCAGCAGCAGCAGCAGCAGCAGCAGCAGAAGGCGTGGCTGGACCAAAACCTTCCTCTGACCCCAAACAAGCACCGGATGGTTTTTACCTTGAACCGCTGATGCCTGCTGTGCTCAAAACAGCTAAAGAGAAGTCTGTGTGCCTGAACAAGGAGGAGGAGTGTGGCGAGGGGCCGCGTTCTGCAGGAAGAGGCTCTTTACGCCGGGGAGATGGATCCACGGCAGCCGTTCGCAGGAAAACTCCCTGCACTCTCAACCAAACATTTTCTGCTGGGGAGGAGGAAGACCGGTTGGAGGACCCCCCGCAGACTCAGGCAGGGTTCAGACCACCTCTCACTAGCAGTGAGGACCTTTCATCCAGGGAAGCTGAGGTCTTCTATCTGCATTCAGACTCTGCAGATACAAAACCTGGCCAGGGCCTAGAGGCAGAGCTGGAAGACCTGGACGAAGAGGACGAGGATTTGGACGAAGCTCTAACTACTAAAGATGCAAACTGGCCCAGGAAATCCTTCAAAGGGCAAGACGAGGAAGAGGAATCGGCTAAACTCCAAGAGGATATGAATGTGAAAGAGCACGAGGACAAAGACATGAATGGTGGCAGCGGTCGCTCCAGCCCTTGCCTCAGCACGCACTCTCAGGCAAGCAGCTTGGCCAGCGGCAGCGTGCGCATGACCTCTTTCGCTGAGCGTAAAGCACAGCAGCAGCGATTCGGCAGCAACCACGACTTGCGCTCAAGTGCCTCCAGCTCCCAGCGGACCACTCCAGATGGATCGGAGTGCAGCGGGCCTCTGGGCTCGTCCTGGAGGTTCAAACGGGACCAGAGCCCCTCGTCGCCTTTGGGAGCATGCAACCGGGCGGGCGACGGGAGCGGCGGCACGAATGTACTGGCTTCTGAGATCATCCAGCTCCGCATGCAGCTGGAAGAGAAGCGACGCGCCATCGAGCACCAGAAGAAGAAGATGGAGGTGCTGTCGGCGCGGCAGAGGCAGAAGCTGGGAAAGGCAGCGTTTCTGCACATTGTGAAGAAAGGCGGAGGGAAGAGCGACACATTACCCAGCCCGCTGAAAGCTGACATCCCCAAAGACGAGCTCAACGGTGAGAAAGAGCCATCGAGCAAAGACGACATGTCCGTGGATGTGCATAAAGGGGAGAAAGATGTGGAAGGGACCGCCCTTCCTGGTGCCTTAGACACAGATAAGAAAGGGAGCAGCGGAAGCTTTTTTCTGGACGAAGAGTTGGACCTGAATGAGTGCAACCACTCCATCGAGCTGCTGAACGAAGCCATCGGCAGCATCCAGCAACAGATGATGCAGTTGTCGCTGCAGCAGGAGATGCTGATGAAACAGAATGTACAGTCCCCCTCTGGTGCTGCGCCACCGCCTCCTCACGCCACTGACAAGAACAGTGACTCGAAGGCGGGGACAAGCTTTCACTTTGTGGACCACGCGTCAGGCGCTAGCACCGCCCCCACCAAGAAGCCTCCCAAGCTGACCTCGGGCCGTACTCCCAGGTCCAAACCCTCAGAACTAAAGATGGCCCGGGAGCAGAGCCGACAGACTGCCAGGACGCTCACCCCCACCCAGAGCGCTTCAGAGACATTACCACACCCGAGGCAGACGAGCGGGGGCAGGTCCCCCCGGGCTGAGCACTCCGACAGGCCAGGGCCCAATCACGCAACAGGCCCGAGTGCCAACATCCGACTTCACGACGAAGCCAACGTGCGGCTGCCAACTCGAGTGGACCTGACGACGTTGGCCGCCTCCGAGTTGCTCTTAGATAAGTGCCTGTCCAGCACCCCGAGAGAGTCTGAGCTCAACGCCTCCGACGGCTCGGGGAAGGAGAGCATGTCATCAGAGGAGGCACAGCGCAGCAAGGCCCACCTGATCGAAGTGGATCTGTCAGAGCTGAGGGCGCCTGAGGACGAGGAGGAGGCGGGGCAGACGGCGACTGAGGAGGAAGATGGAGAGCAGAAGTCTGTCATGGGCTTCTTCTTCAAGGTAGGTCCTTCAGAGATACATTTAAACAGACCACTCATAGACCTCATTTTGAAGATGAACAGATGTCACTTTTTTTGCCCAAAGTCTTTGACATTTCCTCTCTTCCAGTTATAAACTCGATGTTTCCTCACTGTTTGACTTCACAGGATGAACAAAAAGCCGAAGACGAGCTGGCTAAGAAGAGAGCAGCATTCCTGCTGAAGCAGCAAAAGAAAGCCGAAGAGGCTCGACTTCGTAAACAGCAGCTCGAAGCCGAGTCCGAGCTCAAACGGGACGAAGCCAGGTCTGTTACCTGCACCAACGTCGGTCACACCCACGATTACTCCAAACTGTGCTCACGCTCTGCCCTCTCTGCTGTGACTCCAGACGGAAGGCCGAGGAGGACCGCTTACGTAAAGAGGAGGAGAAGACCCGGCGGGAGCTGATCAAGCAGGAGTATCTGCGGCGGAAGCAGCAGGAGATATTGGAGGAGCAGGGCCTGGTCAAGCCTAAAGCCCCTAAAGCCCCTAAAGCCCCCAAACCCAAACAGAAGCACAGACCCAAGGTGGTCTTGAGGGAGGAATCCTCCAGCGACAATTTCTCCAAGTGCTCTTCTACACGTAAGACTGTAACCTCTTACTTCAGCAACCAGCTCCAGATTATCTCTCCATCTCTGAGCACGACTCCTTTTATTTTCTATCTGAGTTGAGGTGCTGATTGGCTGACTGCCACTTATTTCTTTCACCATTTATCATTGATTTCATGTCCTAGTTATCAATGCTTCTAATACAAGTTGAATCACTTTGTACATGTTGAGTTTTCTAATAAGATTCATTGAGAAAGTATTCTACTTTTCACAGATAACTTGAATCTAGCTTTATGAGTAAATACACCATCATACGAACAGACCTGGGATTGTTTTCTGACAGTGTCAAATTTAACGGCCGAGCTGCAGCTACTAACAATCAATAGAAATGCTGCAGAAAGTGTCGATTGAAGCAACTCCAGCGCTGCATCAAAACAATAGCAGACGATCACATTGCGCCTATTCAGTGGAACTGGCCAATGACTTTTTCCATCACTAAACAATGAGTATAAATGATTTAGAGCGCAATCTAAACCTAATGGGGAGCCAGTGTAGTGAATGAAGCACGTCGGTATTCTCTCTGCTGAGTTTAGGACCTTTTGGATTCGACGTAGAGGATTTCTGTGGTCTGGATGCAATTTGGTTGAGAAATGATTATTCATTCAAATATCCTGAGACGAAAATTTTGAGAATCAGTTTGACTTTGTGGTTGAGTTACCTCTATTCACGTCACACAAGCATCCCCACTTCAGGTAAACACACAAGCAGATGAGAGTAACCTTTGCTGACCCTTTCAGGTTTTCCTCTCTGCTCCCACACAGCTGACAACCTGAGTAACACCCAGTCGGGCTCCAGCCTGTCTCTGGCCTCCGCTGCCACCAACGAGGCCGACAGCGTCAACTCAGGAGGGGCGGGCTCACAGCGGTAACGAGCTAAATGTTTATGTATCATCCTTGCTCTGACACAACTGATCCTTCGGCCGGGACACATTTGAATGTGGAATAATACCATCGCATCTTCAATACGCCCCAACCTGTTTTTTTTCTCTTTTCTTTTTTTCTTCCCCGTTTGTTCTGCAGCTGCGATTCTGTGGAGTCATTCCCAGGAAGTCGTACCAGTCGAGCTGCAGAGAGAGACTGGGACAACGGCTCCACGGCTTCTTCCATCACATCCATGGCTGAATACACGGGTAAACCCACACGCTGCTGTTGAGCTACTTTTCTTAACTTTTACTGAAAAAAACTCAACACAAATGGCTTTTTTTTTTTTTAGGTTTAATTCACAAATAATGATGACAGGATGTTTGTTAACTTTCTACTTTTAGTTGACGTGATAAACTTTGTGTCTTGACGCTCGCCACCTCTCCTACTGTGTTTGATGTATCGTCACCTGGTGATAGTTGCATAAGGGTTATTTCATCTAACTGGCTTTCCTTCCCTCAGGTCCTAAACTTTTTAAGGAGCCCAGTGCCAAGTCCAACAAGCCAATCATCCATAATGCGATCTCTCACTGCTGCCTGGCCGGCAAAGTCAACGAGCCCCAGAAGAACCAGATCCTGGAGGTCAGTGTTCAGGGTGGTGCGGTGAAAGGGTTAATGGTGGTTTTACCGCTTCATGTCAAGTCACGTCAAGTCACAGCAAGCTCCTTTATGAATCCTGCTACTCCGGCTCAACGCTGCTTTTGTGCAACTTTGGCGGGGCTTCTTTCTGTCACGGCCTTGTGAACGCACCAGAGACTTCTTTACCTTTGAACAAATACCAACTGAAATCCACGACGACCGGGAGCAAAATCGTAGTTTTTTCTTTGTTGTTGCATTTTGTTTGTTCCATTGTGTATTTGGTTGACCTAATAAACTCTTACTCACTAAATGATCTCACATGAAGAGATTTTTAACTTTCTGAATGTTTCTTCTCGCGTCTCTTGTCCTCCCAGGAGTTGGACAAGTGCGAGTCGAACCACCTCATGATCCTGTTTCGTGACGGCGGCTGTCAGTTCCGGGCGCTCTACTCGTACTTCCCAGACACCGAGGAGATCCACAAGCTGACGGGCACGGGACCCAAGAGCATCAGCAAGAAGATGATCGACAAGCTGTACAAGTACAACTCGGACCGGAAGCAGTTCACCGTCATCCCCACCAAGACTGTGTCGGTCAGCGTGGACGCCGTGACCATCCACAACCACCTGTGGCAGGCCAAGAGGGGCGCTGTGCCAAAGAAAAGTGGGAAATAGCAAAAGGCCCAGTTTTATTTCATTTTTATTTTTTTCCCTCCGGCCGATTATCATAAAGTCATCTTCTCTCCATCTCGCTTCCTGAACCGACTGCATCGATGCTCACCAACAAACTCGGCCTGGACACCTATTTGGGAGAGACCAAGTCAATGGACATGTGTAGGTGGACCAAGGCAGAATCAAAGGAAAAGGTGTGTGTGTGCGTGTGTGTGTGTGTGTGTGTGTGTGTGCATGTCACAGGTGGTGTGAAGGACGAATTTAGAGGAATGTCTGCCGAATGTGCTTCTCTTCCTGTACTCTCAGTGCGATCTGTTCAGGTTTTTGTTTTTTGTCTCTGTTTTTGTCCTCATACATGGTGGACGCTCAGTTTTACATGAGATATTTATTAGTTCAGCACTGTCGCGACGGAGAGTTCAGCTGCAGCCCCACAACTCCTCTGAACTCCCCTCCTTCCTTCAAACTCTGTGGGACAGGGAAGAAAAGGTTTCTGTTGCCCTTTTTAAAAAAATCAGACGCAAGGGATGTTTGTCCAACCCTTTAGGACTCTCGGACCACAGTCCCTTCCTTGGTGGACCGTCGAATCAGGCTGGCATTGCCGGGTTGCCTCTCCACAAACAAAACACGAAGCCCTGCTGCTCTGAACTGTCGTCTTCTTCAGTCGTCACTAGGGGGCGCTCCTGTCCTTGGCGGGGTGCTGCCTTCAGACATCCGTTGGCCTTTCACGCATCGTGGTACTGTTGTCTTATTTATTCAACCGCTTTTTAAAGTAGACACTGAACATGTAGCACTAAATACGTGTACTGCAAAGACAAAAAAACTACAAAAACAATCCATTTTAAGTTTTTTTTTTTTTTTTTTATTCATCCGAAGGTCAATGAGAAACAGCCTTTGGTAAATTTCTTCTTTTTTTTTTTAATGTTCTTTTAGAGTTTATTTACTTTTTGTTTTCAGTTTGATTAACGCGACGTGCTTTCCAGTTGAAGCTGATGTTATGTGTCTTCATCATAACAGGATTTCTCTGATGTTTAGAGCTTAGTTTGTGTTTTCTCCACCAGGCACTCTTGAATTGTCCTGTATAAAGGTGCACTCATGAACACCATGTAAACCCCCCCCCCCCCCCTCCCCGAGTGTCTCGGTCCGTCTCTATCCACTGGAGCGGCGCTGAGGAGGCGCTCTCTTGTGAGGAGCACCTCCTCAGCGCCGCCACTCTGTCGACCTTCTCCGATGACAGTATTTGGTATATTCAGAGCGTGTGTGTGTGTGTGTGTGTGCGAGCGAGCGAGCAGTGGGTGGCGGGGGGCTGTGGTTCGGTTAAACATTAAAGAACATTCCTCCGAGGTGTTGACAAACTGCCACGTTGTCACTCTCTTCTCTGTGTCTGTGTCCCACTAATAAAGTGCTTTTTTTTTTTTTTTTTTTTTTAATTTAGAAACCATTTGTTGGCCTCGAGAACAACCCGAAGTGTTGCACGAGCACTTTACTTTGTTTGTTGTGGTGTGGTGGGGGGTGGGGTGGGGGAATTAAATACAAATTGGTAACACTGCCGTCTCCGGAAAGTGTAAAGAAACAAAAAAAAAAAATCCCTAAAACCAAACGCTGATATTGCGTACTTATGATTGAAGCTGATGTCAAACTACTGTTTCCCAAAAAAACTAAACTACTTGACTTCTGTTTTGCTGCGTTTCCTTCAGAGGGTAAAGAGAAGCTGGTCGACCTTCAACTGTATGTATGAGAGTGTATTTTTTATGTTAACTAAAAGATTGTATTTGGCATTTTGGTCACCATTTTTCTTTGTTACACTGGTGTCTTTTTCATCCTTGTTGATTTTTTTTTTTTTATCTCTGATGCCATCGTATTTATTTTGAAATGGACGCACTGAAACAGAATAAATTTTCAACTGAAGTAAAAGTCACATTTCTCATTTCGATTTTCCTCACAGCTTCATTTGTCCATCACTTTTTTTTCTTTTCTTTTTTTTTAGTTTGGAATGCTGCAGATTTGATTTCCTTTAAAACACTCTTTTCAGTTTTTTCCTGATTTTATTTTATTTTTTAATTTTCTTTTTTTTCAGCCAAGCCAAGGAGGTAGAATAACGCAGCAAGTTGAAAATAGAGTACGTCTTGTTATAATAAGTTATTGACCGTTTGAGTTAAAGATTGTTGAAATATTAGAAACAATGTGGCTGCACCCCCTGGCTTTTGGAAGAAAAGGTAAATCTGTGAAATCCAATTGCATTTGAACCTCTGTTGCTCACTTGTTTCTTGTATAGAAATATAGAAATGTCCCCAGATAAGGATTTCAAATGGGAGGAAACCTTTCTTCTTTTTAAATTGCTCCTCAAACCTGTAGACATTCTAACTAAGTAAGGTTATGCTGCCACCATGTGGTGATACAACACATTTCTAGGCGCTTTCTTACAAAGAAAAACCCAACAAATCCACATGAGCAAGCATAAGTGACTGGAAAGGAGAAACTCCCTCTTAACAGGAAGAAACCTTTGCAGAATCAGAATCAGGTGGTTGGGTTGAGGGGATAGAAGGAGAGGACAGAGAGGGATTCTTCATTCAACTCAATATCACATATAATCTGCGTCACAACAAAGACAAACTTAAAACATTTGAATTGAAAGGTTAATGTGGCACTATTTTACCGGTCCGGCCCACTCGAGATGAAATTGGTCTGAATGTGACTCCGGAACTTAAATGTGTCTGGTTTCCTCAACGGGGATGTTTTTGAATGTGATGCATTAAAAGAGATTTCTTCTTCTAAAAAAGAAAAAAAAAGTGAGGTGGTCATATTGTTCTGGCTGATCGATGCGTCTCTGAGCGACTCCAGGTAATCCAGTCAACGTAAGTCTTCAAAACAAAATGAGACCTCCTCTGAGTACAAACCGTCCTCCGCTCCACCGGCCGGCTGGAACAGCGTCCCGATGCTCATCACCGTGACAGTCTCTGTTGCCGTGGCAACCACATACCTGCCCCCATCCTGTTGTGGTTCAGACGGTCACAAGACGAACTGGAGTCGTTGACCTGCACCCATCAGACTCTTCACCATGAGGGGTAAGTGTTGTGAGGAGAGAGAAAGATGTTATTTAAAAAAAAACAACCTAAGAATAATGTGACTTCTTTGGATCTCCGCAGCTGCTGCTGCTGCCGCTGCTGCTCTCGGCCTGATGCTGGGGAGTTTACGTTTGAGCCTTTCCTGCATCGAGGAGGAATCCGCCCTCGTCTGCAGCGACTTCCCAGCTTGTGAGGACTTTTTCCTCTCTTTTTATTTTCAATAAACTCAGAGGAGGGCTTGTTGACTCACACAATGAAAGACCCAACAGTTTGCCTTACAAATGAGCCTCCATGAATTACTGTGAACACTTTGGTGCCATCACTTAATCTGCTTGCAGATTAAACTTTAAGCTGTTTTTCCAAAACGTTGAAGGTCTTTAAGTTCTTTTACTTAACTTTTTTCATCGTTCTGAATCTGCTTTAACCAGCTGAGGTGGCACAAAGTAAGTACAAACATTATTGAAAACGGTTTAATTCATCAAGTTCGTAACAGAGACTGCTTCATGTTTCTCTGTCATTCAAAGAAGTAAATATAGAATGTTATTGAATATGTAAAATACATCCTGGAGGTTTGCAGCGACGCTTTAGTTTATATCCAATTGATTTGATGAAATAGTGCATGTAAACTATTTGAATAACTTTAGAAAATGCGTTAAATTCATCACTCTTATAAACTGTTATATGAAAAGCAAATTAATATTTTGACTTTGTTGCCATTTAAAAATGTCACTCAAATTACTATCTCAAGATTTGCTGAATAATTTGAAATCTTTCCTCATTATTCTTTATAACTTTAGTTGATTAGTGATGAAAAGGACCAAGTGGAGCTGTATAAACAAGAGGCCATTGCTTTATAAGACTTTGTTAAAAACGTTGTTTCCTTTAATTACATATTTAAAATGAGGTTCTGTATTTTTAAATACTCAAAGTGTGGAAATGTTGAGAAAAGTACAAAATGAACAGGATCAGATTCTTCACCGTCAATGCTCTGACCTGTAGAGACATTTCTGACCACTAGGTGGAAGCAGTGCCAAACGTTTTTTTTACACTCGCAACGTTTTCATTATGACACCAGATAAATACTGAATCAATGGAAGAAATATTTGGGGTCATGAGAAGTGGTTTAGTCGTAAAGTCTCAAACTCAAATTATCCGGGTGCCACTTTAGTGTTCAAAGAGTTTCAAAAAAAAACACAGTTATTTCTCAAAATGCGTTGTTTTATTTTCAATTACTGATTTAAAATGCAGAACAACAAGAATAGTAGCTGCAGATATTTTCCTCACTTTTAATGAACAAACAGCTCCTCTCTTATTTCCAGACAAGCAACAACACTCGAGCTCATATGTTCCTTTTATATTTAATATTAAAAATGTTGTTCAATTGTTTCAAAACTATCTTCTATTTTTTCTACTGCAGCAAGTACTTTTTTTCCCCCCTGCTTCTTGTCATGCATAATCAACTTTCATCTATAGGATTGTCTTTCATAATTTGCCCATTTGTGTGTGTACATTTATCACAGTGCAGTCTGGAAACTAGTCACAGTCACTTTGTCCACATTTTGTTGTTGCAGTCTTATTTTTCTTTGCTCAAAATGGTCCACACACTTGGATGGTCTCTGCAGTGCAGTCAACTGAGGGACCTCATATAGACGCTGTGTTCATGTCCAATCCACTGATTTTAATAAAGGCCCCAGTGAAGCTGTAGAAACATCTCAGGGACGATCAGTGGAAACAACAGATTCATGATAAATGCTGTATGTACATGTGACACACCAAACCGTAGAACAATGGAGGTGCTATAAATAGTTTTTGGGTGTATATACAGTCTACAGGTAAGTGTGTCTGGGCCGCAGGTTGGATCATGAGTTTGAGTTTCCTCGTCGTGTGATTGATGACGTTTGTCTCTGTTCAGATTTCGACGCCGGGTTTTCTTCTCTGCTGTTCATTAAAAAAGTGGAACAGGTCAATTCCACCATGTTCCGCAGTGAGAACCTGACCTCGATCACCAGGTTCAGACTGGAGAGCAGCGACGTCTCTGCGATCGCGGACGGAGCCTTCGGCTCCCTGGTCAGCCTCAGGACTCTGTCTTTAGACAACAACCTGCTGACGGAGGTCAATCCCAACTGGCTGGGAGCTCCGGGAGTCCTCACTGAGCTCAACTTCACTGGGAACCGCCTGGAAACTGTGACCAAGCAAATGCTGGTCGGGCTGGTGAAGCTCTCAAAGCTCCGGCTGAACAAGAACAGGATCAGAACCATAGACCTGGACAGTTTGGAGTCCCAGAGCGTGCTGATGGAGCTGGACCTCTCCGAGAACATGATGACCCGCCTCTCACCTCAGGTCTTCAGCTCTCTCAAGTCCACCAAGATCAGACTGGACGGGAACCCGTGGGACTGTTCATGCGGGGCGGAGCAGTTCGTCTCCCTCCTGGAAGGTTTGTGGGACGTGAGGCAGGTCAACGTGTTCACGGATCCTCCAGGAAGCTGATGGTGCTTCTGTGTTCAGCTCTACAGAGCAGAGGTCTTCTGGAGAGACCGACGGAGGTGAAGTGTGGGAGTCCTCCGTCTCTGAGGGGCCGGCCTGTCCTCAACGTGACGGTGTGTGAGTCGTCCCCTCCTCCGGGTTCTCCATCAGCGACGCAGCCCGACCGTCCCAAACACACCTCTACACCAACGACGACCTCCACAGCCACCGGTAGTGCTGCTCCCTCTGTTTCTCTTTGGTTTTTTTCTTTATCTCACATGCAAGATGTTGCTTTTGTATTATTTTTAAGTTTCCACCAGGTGGCGTCACAGCAGCACTGCAAGCTCAACGACTGAACCCACCGCAGCCTCAGCCTCCACACCTTCAGGTACCATCACTCCTCTCATTCTGCTTAAATTCCACTTTATTACTTCTTATTTAAACATCGTGTCTCCTTCAGAAATTGTGTCGCGTCCGTCACGACCACCGACAAATACGCTTTGCACCCCGGCGGCTGTCATCGGTACGTTCTCACGTTTCCTCTAACCGAGTTTTGTTTGGAGGAACCTGATTGAAGACGTGTCTGTGCAGGAGTCCTCTGTCTGCTGCTGCTGCTGCTGCTGCTGCTGTCTGTCCTCGCCGTGATGCTCAGAAAGAAACGCAGCATCAAGTCGGTCTCGCCTTCACGTCTGAGAGAAAAGGAGAAGAAACTGGAAGAAGGCGGCACGTCAACCGCGTCTCCAGGAGGCCGTGAGGACGGAGACCCAGAGGAGCCCGACGGGACCAGGACGGGGTCTTTCAGTTTAGTCCGAGCAAAGTCTGCACATGCCATCATCCTCACGTCTCCCTTTTGTCCCGCACCGAGGAATCAAGTCGCTTCTCAAATGGAGGCTGAATCAAAAGAGGGATTAAAGCTGGAGGAGAGGAATCAGACGTCGGGAATAACGATGGGAGAGAATCTGACAAACGTTGCTGACAGGAAGAGACAAGAGGACGAGAAGCTGCAGCCTCAGTGTCTTTCTCCCAACAGCGATGTAGTTCCTTATCTCAGCATCGGAACCCACCCGAGCAACCGACAGCCCAGCCAGGGTCCAGGTGGAGGAGCTCAGGGGGGAAAGGTCATGGGGAGGGTCTCCACCTGGCCTCCGACTGCAGTCCAGTGGCAGGCCAGGTGCAAACTGAAAGAGCAGGAAGACGCCACCTTCTGGACACCACATAGAATTGAGAAGTTCTCCAATGAAGAGGGGGAAATCGTGGCGCCTCCTTCTGCTCCTGATCGCTCCAAGACGCCGTCTTCCACCGAAACCCACCCCGAGTCCGACTCGACGCCAGAGGAGCAGGAGGAGAACCAGGACCAGACCACAGTGATTCCATCGGTCTCTGAGGCAGACGCCCACTCCAACTCAAGACTGGAGCAGGAGAAGAACCAGGACCAGGAAGCCATGGCACCAGAAACCAGCAGAACAACTCAAAGTCAGAATCTGCAGAAACCCGGTCCAACCACAACTAGGAATCCTGTGCAGCACAGCGGCGAGATCGACAGCAAGACCAACCGGAGGAGGAAACCGAAGCCGCCAGGCGCCTCCGGACAGCCGCCGGGGACCAAAGCTGCCGGGCCAAAGGCGCCTTCGGAGGGAGCTTCACCCGACGACGAGACGCTGCTGTCGGGCAACGAGTACGTCTGCATGGACCTGCTGCATGAAGTGGTTCAGAACAACGGGCGTTGGACCAGGGACCGCTGGAAGCAGGTCCACGCCAACAAGCAGCGGCGCTAGAGAACGAAGGATTCATGGTTTCTACTGCACCAAGTGGGGCGTGTGTGTGTGTGTGTGTGTGTGTGTGTGTGTGTGTGTGTGTGTGTGTGTGTGTGTGTGTGTGTGTGTGTGTGTGTGTGTGTGTGTGTGTGTGTGTGTGTGTGTGTGTGTGTGTGTGTGTGTGTGTGTGTGTGTGTGTGTGAGAGAAACTAGATTCAAGTGGTTTTGATGTGACGTCATCAGGCTCTGTGTGTGTTTAGAAATAACTTCAGTCCGGGGAGGCGCCTCCTCTCGTTCCTGCGCTCCTTTATTTGAGTTTTTGAAAATTCTTTCACGCCTGACATGAGTCGGCTTTAACCAAAACATGAAAAGTGGTTTTTCGTTCACGTTCTCACATAAGAAGTTCTGATTCACGTGTTCATTTCATCCTGTTTACATCTTTATTATCACATCATACTCATGCCAGTACGCGGGTTTCCTGTGTGTTTTACTGCAGATTATAAAATTGCAATAATTTAAATTTGACGATCGGACACTGTTTGATTCCCTGTCGTCCAAACTGAGTGGACTCAAGATTAAAAATGAAGTATTGTGGCAGAATAACCTGGAAAACCAGGAAATCAGACGAACCTATTTGTTTTGTTTTTTTTTAATTATTGCTGATACTTTTGAATGTGACTTTAATTGACAGGAATACTGTCACTATAATCCAAGTGTTCTTTTCTTAATTGTAAAACATTTTTAATGTTTTGATGAGTGAAATGTTAATAAAGAATATCTAAACAAATACCTTTTGCTTTCCCCTTAAACTAGATTATGATCACAGGTAGAATATTTGCGTAATTTCATATGGTAAAAGTCGCATTGAGATTATTAATGTTGGTTTATAGATTTCTATAACTGCACTTTGACCATCTGTAAATTAAAAGGTGAACCTTTTAACAAAATTGTCCCCTCTTTTTCATTCTAGTTTTCTGAGTTTTCATGATGCATCCACTCATTTGCAGCCATAAATTACGCAAGTAATTAACTTTGTTTTGTAAAGGGTCATCTCATAAGAACAGAAAAGTGAAAAAAAACCATCAATTTAAGGTAGAAATATGTGAAATAACACATTTGTAATTGGACAGTGGATGTAAATGAAGTTACTAAAGTTGCTCAAATTGGCTAAAATCCAACCACAACCAAACTGTCTCAACGAAATGTGTATAGTTCCGCTGTGTTGATTAACAGGATTCAAAATGAGGATATAAACAATAATTCATCGTTTACATCCATCCATGTTTGTTGAGGGAGATAAAAGTCGAGATGAGCGACTCCATTTCAGGCGTGAACGTCTTTCCGTCTGATGTCCTCGCACTGACGAGGGAGAAGGAAAAGAAAAGCACCTGGCCTCGTTCAGGATGTCTGGCTGCATGCAGCATTTATTTGTTCATATTTTATATGTGGAGAAGAACACTTCTCATAAGAAATAGTACAAAATGGACCAACCCCCTGTCTGACAATGACTCAGAAACAGAACAAAAAACAACCAAAAAAAAAAAGTGGAGGTAAACAGAATTAATACGTAGGCTTCAGCTAACACCGAGACGACATGCATGTTCCATTCATAGAAATACACAGTATCAAATAATGGCTCCGACCTGCAAGCGGTGGGTTATGTTTGACCGTTAGGCTGAAGTGTCCCAGACATGGATCCTTCTGGACAAGCTTTGTATATCAAAACATGCTTTTTGTTTTTGTTTTTTTTTGCTTTTTTCGGTGTGCCGTTATAAGTCGAGGATGTGTCAGGAGTGATGGATTAGTCAGAAGTGAGGACCCAGGTGGGGTGTGTGTGTGTGTGTGTGTGTGTGTGTGTGTGTGTGTGTGTGTGTGTGTGTGTGTGTGTGTGTGTGTGTGTGTGTGTGTGTGTGTGTGTGTGTGTGTGAGTGTGTGTTTGGGGGGGGGTGGCAGATCAACACACTGACTTGAGTCCTCCGTTTGTGGTCGTCCACTCCTCAGCTCTCCTGTCCTGTAAACGCGTTTCTGACGGGCCCGCGCAGCTCAGCCAAGATCAGATTTCATTCTCTCTGGAAAATACTTGGAGAATAACAGAAAGCGAGGAGAACGTTCCGTCCCGCGTCGCTTCGGACTCCTCGTCGACGCGTGACAGAGAAGGAGCACGCGGCGGAGAAGCCCCACGGACGCCAGCGAAAGCAAAGCGATGAGTTGCTGCACGCGACTGTCGTCAGGAATGCTTCGACACCGTCCTACGGGTTCAGATTAAAGGGTCATGCTGTTAATGCTCTCGACGTCCCAACAGAGCTTAGTGCAAAAATAGTTCAAGTCCTCCCCTTCTCGCTTTCCCACCCATATAAGACACCGAGACAAAACAACCAAAACAAGGATTTTTAAAAAAAAAAAAAGAATTCACAGAGAAATGAGAACCGATACCGATACCGATACACAAACCGTCGCGGATCGTGTTCACCTTCACCCCAAAAAAAAAAATAAATACATTGGCGGATGGAAAGAGACTTTCACGACTGTGCCCGTTCGTTTTTTGTGTGCAAACTTTTCTGCAACAGAGTCATGAAACTGGAAGATCACCAGAAACAGATATTAAACCTGAATTCATGAATTCAAGTTCGAGGAATGATAACACTGACCTGATCTCTCAGACTCACCGACTTCATCGTGATCATTATACACCTGCTATCAAAGAGTTGGCGAGGGGTTCCCGTAAGTATTTGATTGTATTGTGAGGAAGAGACACCACTCTCAAACATGAGGAGTAAAATATGATGCTTTAAAGGAGGCGGTGCGCGCAGCACAAACACGAGAAGCGCGGGACAGATAGAGCCCTAACTAAAAACACGCTTTGCCACTTTTTGTTTTGCAAAGTTGAATTTAACCAAACGCATCGATATGTGACGACCCTTGTAGATATTCATCCATCCATCCATTTTCTTCCGCTTATCCGGGGCCGGGTCGCGGGGGCAGCAGTCTAAGCAAGGAAGCCCAGACTTCCCTCGCCCCAGACACGTCCTCCAGCTCCTCCGGTGGGACCCCGAGGCGTTCCCAGGCCAGCCGAAAGACATAGTCTCTCCAGCGTGTCCTAGGTCTGCCCCGAGGCCTCCTACCGGAGGGACATGCCCGGAACACCTCCCGAGGGAGGCGTCCATGGGGCATCCGAAACAGATGCCCAAGCCACCTCAGCTGGCTCCTCTCGATGCGGAGGAGCAGCGGCTCTACTCCGAGCTCCTCCCTGGTGACTGAGCTCCTCACCCTATCTCTAAGGGTGCGCCCAGCCACTCTACGGAGGAAACTCATTTCAGCCGCTTGTATCCGGGATCTCGTTCTTTCGGTCATGACCCAAAGCTCATGACCATAGGTGAGGGTAGGAACGAAGATCGACTGGTAAATCGAGAGCCTCGCCTTTTGGCTTAGCTCCTTCTTCACCACGACGGACCGATACAGCGACCGCATAACTGCAGACGCTGCACCGATCCGCCTGTCGATCTCACGCTCCATCTTCCCCCCACTCGTGAACAAGACCCCGAGATACTTGAACTCCTCCACTTGGGACAAGGGCTCTCCACCGACCTGAAGGGGGCAAGCCACCTTTTTCCTTGTAGATATTTTTTCCTTAAATAAAATACTCCTGGTTAAAAGTGGTTGAGCACGCCATAAACTTCTTTAAACTTTTTTTCAGCTTATTAGAATCATAATAAAAGATGTAATCTCCATCTAGAACATCTGCTAGACGTCCAACATCAACACATATTATTAACCTACAGGAGGCAAAGTTACTGTGATTTAACCTTCTGGATTTTTCACACAAACTTAGTTTCCGGTACGAATCAGTGATGAGAGCGGTTACTATGGTTACGTGGCTTTTGTACAACCAACATCTTCTGCCTCTGATTGAGCAAAGCTTGTTTCCAACTAATCAAAATGGCCAATCAGAAGCAGAGTGGAGGTCCGCGGTCCGCGCTTGATGACGTACGTTCAGGAGGATTTTAAGAAATTTTCCTCTCAGCAAAAAGTTTGACCAATAATAAATAAGTGCGAAAATGCTCATTTATGTGTTTTAAAAGCTTCACCGACATGATAAACTCATTTTTAGCTTCATTGTTCCAGATTTATGAGAGTGGTGTTAAACCTCTTAAATCGCCACATGTTCGCTTTCTAACCTCCTCCTGAACAGTCTTCAGTAAAGTCAGAAATAAAACAAGTTTAACCAAGAAAAATAAAACTGACCCAGTAAAATGTAAAAGAACTACATTGAATTATATGAAACCGACATCACATTCATTTTTGAAATGTTAACTTAGACCTTTTTTTTTTTGGTTTTAAAAAAGGTCATTCACTCAGCTTATTTTGCTATTTTGACATTTAAAGAATATTTTTATGAGCTCAAAGTGTGAAAAACATATATAAAAAAAAAAAAAGCCCAAAATAAAAATAATTTCTATCTCTTACTAAATAGTAAAAATGTGAATCTAATCTAAAAAATTTTAAAATGTCCTCCGTCTGTGCAAAAATCCTTATTTTCTTTCTTTCATATGAAATTCATGACCGTATTTACTTGCATGCATTCTCTACTTAGAAACAGATTTTTTTTCCCCCCCCACAAGTATTGATCATATCTAAATTAAGGTGTGTGTTTACATCTGTGGACATTTAAAAAAAAAAAAGTTGATAATACAAAATTAAAATAATACAGAAGTATAAATACAGGACATGAAACAAAAGCTGCAACAAAGTAAGCAAATCTCAAGCAGAACGTATTTTCAGGAATAAAAGCTTACAGTTACTTCTAAACAAATTTTGTTTTTCAGATAGTTTCGTTTTGTTTTGGCAGTTTGGATCCTCCACAGCTGGCACGTAATGCACAAATAATTCAACCGTATTTACAAAGCAATAGAGTAAACAGAATGGCACGTACAGGTGCAGACACACTGCAGAGCCCCCCCCCCCCCATGGTGACATAAGTAAAGATTAATACGATATACAACTGGAAGTACAACAAAAGTCTGTTACCAAAAAACACAACCATATTATAGAAAGAAATGCTCAAAGTGCCAGCTCGGCGTGTCCGCTTCACACGTGACAAGTTTGTAAAAAAAAAAAAAAAGAAGAAAAAAAGTTTGTGCTCATAAAAAAAATTGAAAGTCTGAGAGAATAAATAAAAGGTAATAAATTAAGAAGTGCACGTTGTCGTGGGATCAGGTAGGTGGGAAGTATGGGAAGTGTGTGAGTTGGACTTCCTGTACCTGTACCTGTACCTGTACGTGCACACACACACACACACACACACACCCCTCCTGGCAGCGATCTGGACCTCAGGGTCCTGTGGTGTTAGTACGACGGTGGATGATGAGGCACTCTTCATGCATCCTCCTGTAGCAGCTCGGTGGGAGGGTGGGGGTGGGGGTGGGGGTGGACTTCCCCATGGGTGGCCGACTGTACAGATCCCCAGTGTTTCTGATGTGACGCACATTAGAGATGGACAGCTGTTCGAAACCCGAGTGAGACGCAATGAGCCCCGGGAGAGGTTGTGTTTTCTATCTTTTAAGGGTCAGGGTGTAGGACTTTGGGGGGGGGGGGGGGGGGGGGGGGCTGGGGGGGGGGGTTGTTTAAAGGTGAGTCTCATCTCTGGTCTCTGTGCCGAAGTCCTGCTGGATCCTGGTGCTGCGAGCCGGCCCCACCTGCGAGTCCTCCGGCATGTGAGCCAGGGGGTCTGAGCGGATTATGTACCTGCAGACACAGAATCCACCTCATCAGGAAACATGGAGGACGAGCAGACATGTGGCCTTCAATCAGCGGGAGGAAGAGTTGAGGAGTGGTTACCTCTCTTACCTCACAGGACAAAGACCTGCGTCTGATTCCAGGTCTCATTTCAAAGGAAAAAATACTCGGTTGTGTATAAAGAGTTTGGTCTGCTTTTGTATTTTGTACTTGACCTTTAGGAGCAGTCACGTGTGTTCATTAAACTGAGTTTGACCTAAGATGGCATAATCATCTAGAAATAGTAAAACAAACTGGAGTTTTGACCATAAATACATGCAATCTGAAGTGGTATCACTTTTACAGTAATACAATTTGGCTCGCCTCAATTTTCTGCATTAGAACAGACGTGACTATAAAACCACTTACGGTACATGGAGCTCTTCTTACAGCATGATACTCCGATCAACTCTAAACTCAGGTTCATGCTGCACACTGCTCGCCTCACACCAAATACAGGATTTACGTTCAATATCAAGGTGACATCTGGCGTTTGTTAATGAAGAAGTGAGTGTGTGAGGATTCGGACACGTCTGTGTCTGAAAGAAGAGGAGGCGTTTACACGATGTCGTTGAGCTCCAGCATGGTGTCGGGAGGAGGGTTGATGAGCACGTAGGACAGCGTGTTCTGGTGGTCGTTCATCTCGTCTGGAGAGAAGAGACAGAGGAGACGTTCAGAGCCGCTCGGGGTCCGCCCTCGTCCTCCCCCATTACCCCCCCCCCCCCCCCCCCCCACACACACACACCACATCCACTGCAAAGTGTGAGTCTTCCCCCTGTTTTCAAACTCTGTGAGCCACGAGCGGAACGGCGGAGCGAAGAGCTGCTACTAACAGACGGACAGACGCCGGTCACAACTGATCCCACATCACCTCAGCCAGCAGAGAGGGACATCTGGTTTACTATGAAGGTACATTCCCCAGCTGACTCGTAATTAATTTTCATCACTGATTATTAATTTCATCGTCAAAAGAACATTTCCTTCTAATCAGCTTCTGTTCTGTTCGCATGTTCAGTCAGAAGGATCAAATCTGCTTTTCTTTCTGGATCGATAACAAATATAAACATTTTTGGGTCGACGTGTTAACTGTTCAACCTATTCAAATATTTTTTATTTTTTAATTGGAATTCTCAATCCAGGAAACTTTCACAGTCTTTTCCACGAGTTCGAAAATTAAAAGACTTCAGCAGTACAGAGAACCAAAACTATCCAAAATAACAAAACTGGACAATTGTAAAAATTGATGTGTTATAACCTAAATGGATATAAAATGCAATTTTTAATAAATATATAAATAACATCCTCCCCCCCAAAAAATAAATCTGATCCTCAACTTGAGCATTTGGCTGTACTTTTTTTTTTTTTTTTTTACATTTTGTAATATTTCTCCTGTTTATGACTTTGATTTCATTTGTGGAGCAGAAAATCATAATGCAGAACTTTTACAACATCATTTACTAAAATATATAAAAATACATACACACTACCAGTCAAAAGTTTGGACAGACTGTCTCATTTAATGCTTTTTTTATATTTTCATGACTATTTACATAGTAGATTCTCATTGAAGCCATTAAACCTACGAATGAACACATATGAATTATGTATTGAACAAACAGTGTGAAATAATATTTTAGATTTTAGATTCCTCAAAGCGACACGCCATCCCATCCAGTTTCTAATTAGACCATCCCGGTCCACGCTGTGTGAGGGCAATTTGACCACGGACGACAGTGATGGAGCGCCACGCCAGATGACCTGGTCTCCACAGTCAGACGACCTAAACTCAGTCCAGATGGTTTGGGGGGTGAGATGGACGGCAGAGTGAAGGCAAAAGGAACCAACAAGATCTCTGCAACTCCTATGAAACTGTTAAAATATTAAACATGTTTTGAGTTGTTTCACACTTTTTTTGTTTACTACATAATTCCACATGTGTTCATTCGTAGTTTTGATGCCTTCAGTGAGAATCTAAAATGTAAATAACAATAAATTTAAAATTTAAAAAAAAACATCAAATGAGAATGAGTGTTTCCAGACGTTTGACTGGCAGTGTGTTTATACACATACGCTGAGTCATGACTTTATTACAAGAATGCAGAAATGAAAAACAGAAACACGAACTTCCATTTTTGAATTCTAAATAATTTCAACACTGCAATTCAGAATTAGTTTTCATTTTGAAAGAGATTTAACGAAACAATCTAGCAACTAAGTGACTCCAGCCTCACAAAGAAATGCTGCTTTATTACAGTTTGACGAGAGAAAACTCACTGTTAATCTTCATGTTGCAGATGAGTCATATCACTGTGTGTGTGTGTGTGTGTGTGTGTGTGTGTGTGTGTGTGTGTGTGTGTGTGTGTGTGTGTGTTTGTCTGCGTGCCCTCTGGCTGCGGCTCCTACTTGTGTGATGGACGGAGGAAGGGGAGAAGGGGGACGCGTGTGTCTCCATGACAACCCACCTGCTTGTGGCCCTTTAAAAAGCCGGGCGGGGTGGAAGAGAGAGAAGGGCTCACCGTTACTCACAGATAAAGGGGAGGCCCGCATGCTGCCTGCTGACTGGCACGGCACCCCCACCCCCACTACCACACCACCCTCATCCCCCATGCGCAGCATCAGAACGGAGCCAGACATGCAGACAGCGTCCGCGCGGCTACGCCACAAAAAAAATTATCCATCTCATTCCTCTTTGAGTTTCACGTCCTGCGCATTCACACACTGGACCAACACGGCTGGTAGAGGCGTCAGGCTGCCATGCCAACGGACGACACTCAGCACCCCCTCGTCCCTGCACACACACACACACACACACACACACACACACACACACACACACACACACACACACACACACACACACACACACACACACACACACACACACACACACACACGCAGACACACACACGCAGACACACACACACACGCACAGACATACACACACATACCCGCCCTGGTGAAATGTAACACACCCACAGACACAGAGGACATGCTCCGGCATCCGTCAGACTGGACCAAACGCAGAGCGACTCAAACCACCGGAGGAGCGGAGCAGAGCACATTGGGAGTGTGAGAGTGGAAGAGGTCGCCCTGTCGCACGGGATCAGGATCTTAACGGAGACGTGACAGTGAGTGGGGCTGTCCTCTCATCCACCAGCTGCTACTGTAGACTCCATGCAGATCAGACCGCAGCCACAAGTTCAGATCAAGTTGAGCGCAGGTCAGTCATGGCTTCATTGTGTCTCTGCAGTCCACGCACAAACCAAGGATCCTGTGACACAAGCTCTACCTGCATTCTGTGTCTCTAGATTCACTGGTTTAAATACATTTTATCATCACAAAAACTTTCCTACCGAGTGTTTGACTTATAAAATGTCACAAAAATAAGCCGTCATATATGATTTCCAACCTTTAAAACTAACTGAAGACATTGCTTTTCTGTTAAAAACCCGTTTTACAGGACATTGTGACCTTGAAATGATTTTATTTTCAACTGATTCATAGTCGTCCACTCTTGTTTATATCAGTCCCTCCTCCTAAATTTGCGAACTTAGCGTTAAGGGAGTTTGAAAGTATGCTTCTACATGTGAACTGATCAGATGGATTAAACGCTGGGCCCCAAATCTAATCAGAACACTGCACTGAAGTTTATTTTCTCAATAATTAATTTAGCATCACAGATGAAATCCATAATCTGGAGAAATTGCAGTGTGTCGTCGTAGAAGCCATTACTATGATGAAAGGTGCATAAACGGTTAATAATTAAACAGGCCGTCATGTAGGAAACTCCTGGAGAGCTTCATCCCTGCAGCAGGGTGAGATATTAATCTACTGGAGGCAAAACCTCTCGTCTGGTTTATATTAAATCCATTGTGCCGGAGTGCAGAGCCACAGTCTTTCTTTTAGCGGCCACGGTGGGAAGTCCTAATAAACTCGCAGATGTGCAGAAATAAGAGAGGAGACAGAGGTGAAGAAAGGCCAGAGCAGCAACTCCTCCTCCCGACTCCTTTATTGCCCAACACCTTTGAGACTCTCTAATCCTTTAAAACGTCTGTTGTACGTCTAACCTTCCATCCACAGACATAACGCGCTCCGCTCCGCTCTGAAGCCATACTCTGACGCCCTGCAGTACTCGAGCCATTTGGGACGCCACCTCACGGAAACACAATGCAGCAAGAGACCAGACAGAGTTAAAGAGAAAGAGGGAGCGAGTAAAGAGAGAGAGTTCTGCTGATCTACCGCTCACTCTGGGACACACACACACACGCACACGCACGCGCACACACACACGCAGAGGTGAACATACATCCGCACACACTCATGCAGAAGAGTTGCAGTACTGTGATCAACCAGCTAACCTGCCAGCCTGGTCCCCTCTGTATACGGGTGCTCTGAAATGTCCTGCAACTCTAAGCAACGGCAGCACGGTTAACTGGGGTTCGTTTGAAAGTCAACCAGAAGCAACCAAGACATGATGCAGAGGTTACATATTTCAAATCATCTTTTTTTCTTCTTCTATTTTTTTTTTTAATTTTTTTTAATTTTTTAATGTCCCAGTTTTCTGTGGGTACAACTCAGTGCGCTATTCATCACTGGATGCTGGCGAAAGGACAAACTCCTTTCTCCACAAGAAATATGTCACATGTTGTTAGAAAAAAGAAATAAGAAGGAGTTAAATAAAGAGCACTCAAATTACCTTGCAAATATCCTAGATTTACTCGATTCATGACATCGCTCGCAGTGAGGTTAGAAACATCCTCTACGAGCCAAAACGGGGAGGGGGGATGGGGAAGGGGAGGGGGCAGAGAAGTCAGAGAAAGGAGGAAAAAAAACAAACAAAAACAACAAGACACAGAAATCCAAAGATCAGGCAGGCAGCGAATGCATTTGCAGTTTCAGAGAGCAAAAAAAGAAAGTCAGAGCTAAAATGTGAAGGCGAAGCACAGAAGCCATGCAGAAGAAGAGCGGGTGAGCAGAATCTCTTCCAGAGCTGTTCCAGAGGAGAGCCTGAGCTGCAGGGGCTCTTCTAGAAAAACGCATTTTTAATTCAAGCGTTACGTAATGCGCTCGCCACACGTCTGGAGTGTGATTCTGCTTTTTGTTTCGTTTTTTTTTTTTGTCAGCGTGAAGCTGGAAGGAGCGGGAGAGAAGCAGAGTGATGCAGGATGCAAAGAGTGCAGGCAATTGCAGTCTGTGCTTCAAGTGCAATTGAGGCGATGCTCCAAGTGCTCCTGCATCTTCATGCACGTGTCGTGTCCACAAACACAGAGACGTGACTGTGTGGTGACAGTGGAGTGGGGGTGGAGTGTGTGTGTGGGGGTGGGGGGGTGGTGGGATGAGTGTGAAACTGATGTGTTGGAGGGGGAGGGGGGGGCACATTGAAGCTTTTGAAATGTCAATGATGAGGAGTGATGTTGATCATCTGTACATTCAAGACTCACAGCACCATGTCACTAGAGGATATGAGATGAGGTAAAATGACTGAAACACAGATTGGAGCGTTAAACGAGTCGATCAGACACACACGGCAGAAACACCTCGAACCGGTTGAGACGGGAATCAGTGAGAGAAGCAGAAGAATCGCCTTGGACTCTCAGACTTTTGTCTTTTATTTGATGAAGATAAATGATCAGAGACTTGCATGATTGTTCTCACGTTTACTTTGTGTCACACACTGACTTGTGTAACTGCTTTCAAATTCACAGCAGACATATGTTTGTTTAGCTGCCTGACTTTTTGAGGAGCTTTTCTCAGCGGCCAGATTCAAGAGAGTTTCTTTCTGACAAGTAGGGTTGAGTGCTTGTAACTTCACGCCAGCCTCATTATCTGGGCGGTTGCTGTTGTTTTTTTAGCACAAACACAAATCTGTGAAAAAGTCCTCTACTATTTTGTCTTTATACATGAAATCCCACCTTTCGCTACCTCATTTTAAGTTAAAGCTGGCTATCTGATATGTGCGTTCGATCAGCCATTCAGGCAGGATTCCATACAGGAACTCTGTATTTGCTCCTGCGTTAAGTCATTCTAACATCATTGGTATTTGGCTGTACGTCTTCCAGCAGCAATAACCAAACCAAGACTAATCAACAGTAAGTTGGGCAAACGTTTTTGCCGCATTAGAGCAATCATCCTATATATGACGCGGGCTTTAAACTGAGCTATGATGCAACATTCCTCACGATTTCCATTGGGAGAAAACTGACAAAATCACAGAGAAAACTTAAACTTCTCACAGCTGCGCTGACTGCATATTTACCACAGGTGGAACCAAAGAGACACATGCTTTATATAAGGATCCGTGTGTTTTTCTGCCATCAACTTAAGGCTGTTGGGTTTTGTGTACAAGAACCAGGAACATCAGAAAGTCCATCTGGGATCATTTGACTCATTTTCTGATTCTCCAGCTTCATTCACTGAGATGAAACTCAACCGATTGCATCTTTTCTGCTTCCCAGGCTTCAGTGATCATTGTTTTCAGCATTGCGACTCCAATCGGACGCTAATTTTCACTATCATTCATTTTCAGAGATGATAGGATGGATCGTGATAAAACTAGGAGCAGTCACATGAGATATGAGTTAAAACGATATAATGAGAATAGTAATTTGGTACAATATGTTAACTAGGGAGAGAATCACATTACTTATGAGATTGTATTGGAGCACCAGGCTATCAGCTGGTCTACTCACCGTATCCCACGGTGGGCAGGCCCAGGTGCTTCATGCGGTTCTTGACCAGCTCGGACAGCTCCTGGCGCTCGGAGCGCCGGTACAGGTTGAGTCTCTGCTGCGAGATGCGCTCGGCCCGGCTGGACGGCTTGACGTTCTTCCTGCTCAGCCGCCGCGCCCACTGCATGCTCTTCTTCCTGAGCAGGGGGTGCTCCGACTGGTCGCTGGTCGTGGAGTTCCGGTGTGCCGTCTTCTCCTTCCAGGACCCCCCACGCTCGCGGTGCTCCTCGCCCTGCTCCACGTTGATGGACACCTGTGACTGGGGCGAGGGGCGGGAGGGTAAATGCTGGAGACCCCGAGGCCCCGACTTTTAACTACCATCGGGAACCGTGTTGACCTCTTCTACTGCCTGACTGATCGCTGGTCAGAGCTGATGTTAACGTGTTGCGTTGCTATGGAGATGAAGGCCAAAACAAAAGAGAAGCAGCTTGTGGAGGGATTTTGTGTTTTTAAATCAGCCTCACTATTGGCTTTATGTTTTATCTCTCTCTTCATTTGGTCTCATTTGTACATTTTCTTCTCATCCTACTGTGTGTTCTATGTTCCCTGTAGTTGAGGAGTTTAAGAGCATTTTTCACAATTTACTTTTGTTGCATTGACAGAAAGGTACAAGGGGAAAAATATGAAGATAAAATTTAATGCAAGTGTTAAAAGTGAAGGTTGTAAACTTGGTAAAGTAAAGCCATTTTTTTAGATTTACATTTATGTAATGTGGTTTTTAACACCGCAGGCTTTTTGAGGGTGATTTTTTAAATTGTAGCCATTGGAGTTTAGTCATTTTGAATTCATTCAACTCGAGTTTTTCATGAAAGAAAACAGCCTTCCATTTAAGGTTTTTTTTTTTTAAGGTATTCCCAAAAGAATTCTGGAGGTATTTATTTTTTCAACAACAACAAAACATAGACAAAAACTGCTAACTCGGCTAAATTAAGCACACTTGGTTTCTTACCTGTGCATAACACTCTTTGCCCTGCAAAAAAAAAAGAAAAGACAAACCCACATCCAAACAAGAGATGCAATGAAAGATGGGGGCATTCAAAGCAAAAATAAAAATGAACAGGCATCAAAATATGCATAAAATAGTAAATATGTTGCATTTACTATTGTGATTCACAACAAAACAGGAAGAATTTAAAGAGAAGCAAAAGCTTTAAACAGGAGTGTGAGTTGATTTGAAGAATGTTGTCCTTGTAAACAATCAGACTGAAGTTTATGTAGCATTTGGTCAATAAAATCAACTGGAAAACCTTCATTTCCTTGAAGTATTTGGCATGCTGTGCAGTTTATTGCAGCAGGTTAACACAAAGTTCCTCCAGCCAGTCGAGGGAAAAGCTTTGAGAGAGTGAAATGAGAGCACGGGGAGAGCAAAGAAGCTGGCAGGAAGAAAATACAAGAGGAGACCAATCAGAAAGTCCGATTGAAGTGAACTTGCCTCTGAGCCGGAGAACATGTGCGACTCTGTGCGGTAGATCCCGATGGGGATCTCGGCGCTGGAGGAGCACAGCTTCTGGAAGAGTCTGCCGTACGTCCGGATCCACAGGTCCTCCTCCGTGACCTTCATCTGACCCACCCACAATCGTGTTATAGAGTCTCTGCAGGTCACTTTAGAGCGAATGTGTAAAACGGAGACGTTCGTACGTACAACACAGAGGTAGCCCGAGCCCGGCGTGGTGTCCAGGCCGAGGAGAAGCCGCGCTATGGCGATCATGTAGTCCTTGACAAACGACTGTAGACACAGAAAGTGACAGTGAAGATGCATCCTGACAAACACTCACTGTACTGGAAAGCAAAGAATCAGAAGCATCAGACCAAATAGTAAAAATATCCACAAATCAACAGGTGGTCTCCTCACTTCCCCGATGTTTACAGGAAGTCGTTAAAAGGATGGGAGGATGCTACTTAATAGGATTTATCCCCGTCCTAACTTTTATGAGATCATGAAATGTAAAATGATATTTGCAATGTAACTGGCATTTGACATTCTGTTGTATCTATAATATATTCTTTGTGGAGCACAGGGATTAATAAAGTATTTTCTACTTGTACTTGTAAATGTCGTAACTGTGTGAAGAAAAGCTGTAAAATATAGAATAATAAAGGTTACTGTTTCGAGTGTTGATGGAGGATAAAATATTTATTTCTTGGTTAGTCCATAGATTTTATACGATAGCCATAAATATGACACTGTGGCTTGACCCTATTCCGTTTTTTTTTGCTCATTTAAAGTGTACTCTCCTTTTTTTGAGCTTTGACCCCCCAGAAAATGAATACAAACAACAACACAAATCAAAAATATAATTAATTCAAGTTAATATTTTCCATGAAATTGTAAAATGTCTCAGATTCATCATCTGACATATTGTTCATGTTGCATTTGGGATTTAAATATGAGAAATCAAATCATTGCACTCTGTTTGTATTTAACTTTAAATCATCTTTCCAAGCTATTTTTTGGTGCGGATTGACACCAGAGAGTGAAAGATTCACCTGATTAACCTTTAACAACGAGCTGCAATGATGTAGAAACTGTTCACCTTCCTCATTACTCTTCAAATGGCCTTTTCTAGACACTCGTGCTTCAACCCCAGAACAGAGCGTTTCCCCACCTGGTAGAGCAGCGTGTCCAGCATGCTGATGCTGAACACTCTGCCTGCGGCGAACGGCAGCCGGAACATGAAGGCCAGGTTGGAGCCCTTATCACGCTCTATCTGCAAGAAAACAGCGAAAAGAGAATGGCCCACATCTCACTGTGTGTTTCCTCAGACGATACAGTTATAGGATTGTTCTACAAGGAGACTTGTTTGTAGGAGAGAAAAATGAAGCTGGAAGCTAAGAAGATGAAGAGGTTAAGATTCAAAATCTTAATCTTTCTTCATCACAATTCAAGCTTAGCTGCTTTTTCCCTGTTAATTCTTGCAAAGCAGACAAAATACCTTCAAATGTTTATACTATAGCACAGAGATTGAGAAGTTTTGATTTTGGACACATTGAAATGTCTTTTTTTTTCCATCTCGTCAGATCATAGAAAATGTCATTTGAATATATAATATGTGGTGGTGATGAAGAGTCAATGCAACATTCCCTCTGTTTTCACTCCATTCACAGTCCAGCTTTTGCTTTATAGTTGGTCGTCTGTTAGGTATGTCTATCAATCTCGCTACCTGGGTACAAGCTGTTCTTTCCTCTCCTGTTGAGCTGATAAACTGAATGTTTTGTGTGAGAGCAGGAAAAAAAAAAAGACCACAGCACCGTTATCTAGGCAGTCAAGATGTGAAGCACTTCTGTTTTATCTGATATAAAGGCTTTATTATAAGTACTACTGAGTGGTTGTGGAAGACTATGGAATAAAAATTGAAACCGTCAAAAAGGGAAGGACAGGGTTTCATGACCCTCATAAATTCAAGGTATAGATATATCAAAAAAATGCCTCAGTAATGAAAAACCTGGTCAGCGTTGTAGTTTTAGTGTTTACTGTTGTTTCATTCCCTCGATCTTTCCTCGCACTGTAAAGCACAGCAGGCAACCTTTGAAGGGTATCAGTGATGGTCAGAGGGCAGATTGACGAGCAGATTACCACACTGCATCCGTTAGTTAGCCAGAGATGGACTGCTCAGCAGTCGGCTTGTAATCGGTGCACCTGCAGTGTAATTTAGTTAAAAATCCTTTCAAAGTACGGCTGGTGTCACGCACGCCATCGACTGGATGAAGGCTGATTGTGACGTCATCTCACTGCACCTCCATATCATCACTTTTGATTCTGCTGCTGGTTTTTAATGGAGTGAACTTTGAATATGAAATAGTGGACTATCATATAAAGACGACCACTGATCTCCTGGTATCTCCTGTGCTTATGTCTCAGGCCATGTCGTAACCTTTAGATGTAAAGGGCGTAGTGAAACATACTTCTGAACTTTATTCCAAATACTGTTAGAGTTTCACCTCAAAGGTCTCTTCTGATTCTGTCATAAGTTGCACATGGTCTAGTCCAGTACACAGTCTTCATCCTCCATCTTCGTCTGCTCTGATTCTCTGGCTCTAACCCATTAGTCATGCGTTAAAAACTTTACCTCAGCTACCCCTGTCTCTCTCCTGACTGCATTGCAGGTCCTCTCCTCATAAAACTGTTTATGATACCAAAATAAAACGAATGGAGAAAGTACCGCTGTGTTAATATAGATTCATCACTGATCCATAAACCTCACCTGGGCCAACTCAGTCTGTCCACCTCCTTCCTCACCTGCCTCCCCCCTCTTTGTACCACCAGTCTCCTGATGACAGATCATCATGCATATTAATAATCAGGTAATACAAGGCTTGGATTATTGCTATTATTGTTGGCTAGATGGCTTCCTGCTGTTGTGTGTAAAAACTGTGCTGCACTTTAACATTCACACTACAGACTCGCTTCCAAACGAATCTAGACGTAGCAGCTTTGCTCTTGAGACTTTCAAAATAACTGTTCAAATAACTGCTGTAATTTTGGGTGGGACAAACATGATGGTCTCCAGAATTGGGGTTACATGCGACGAATAAGACTGAGAATATCTATATAAAACAGTAAAAAATTTTCAATCAAAATACAGTATTGCTAAGTTCAGATTTTGTCGCTATATTTACATTATTGTTCCTGTTACATTTAGGATATTTAATTGGTTGAAAAAAATATTAGCTTCATCTTGTCATTTCTTTTTTTTCTTTTTTTTAATGATTTTTTCCAAAAAATGAAAAAGAAGAAGAGAATAAAGGCATGCTGGGAATTGGATTGACGCCCTCGATTTGGACCTGAACTTGGTGACTTTTAGCTTCAACAAATATTCTCTTTATATCCTTCAACTAAAAAATCAGATTTTCATTTTAACATCACTATGACAGTATCTATACTTTCCACAAATCCTTTCGATTGATTCGCTTTTTTTAAGTTATGAAATCAACAAAAAAAGAAAGCATACTGTACCTTTAACAGTGCATCAACATTTACCAAGAGATGGATGGCTCACCTTCTCCAGCTTGGAGAGAGCGAGTGAGTAGCAGTCCTTGGCCCTGAACTGCATGAATCTCATGTTGGACGGATGTGTGAGCTCAGTTATGATGCTCAGACTGGGAAACAACCTGCGTGAAGGGGCCATGAAGAGAAAGAGAGTTATACTACACTATTGGGGTGGAGAGAAAGAGACCCAGTGTGGCGGTGTTTTCAGTGTCAGAGCTCAGGTTTTTCTCTTTCAAACGGACTCCAGTAACCTCAACACACACCAACATCTCTCATGCTCTCAGCAATGAAGGCCCAGCGAATGAACCCCCCCTCCCCCCCCCTCCCCTCACGTTACCTGAACATCGTCTGGACGTTGACGATGGTCTTGGCGTCTGCCATGTAGTCCTCCTCGGCGCTCATGGTGCTCTCCTTGTCCACGACCACCAGGTTGTCGGCGTAGATGATCCCACACTGGAGCAGGTTGTCTAAGCTGGTGCAGGACGGAAGCAGAAGAGTTTATCACAGAAGCTGGAAGAACATCTATCTCATATATTATATCAAACCTGTGATGTCACAGGTTCAATTCGTATTATATCTGTCCTCAATCACAGCTGAGTTTCACTGGAAATATCCACGTTTAGACGAAAGTAAAATACAAACAACAGAAAGCAAAGTGACAGGTTTTTTTGTTCAAGGCACTAAAAGTCAGAGGATCTCATGTCGTCATGCTCAGTCGCCATGGAAACACGATGCCTGAAGTAGAGCTGTGATTGGACCATAATAGTAAAAGTAAATCCGTTCTAACTACAAAGGATTAATTTGTTTTCTTCAGCACTCCCAGGTCTGAAAGCTCCTTCAGACTTGCTCTCATAAAGGCCTCACCGGCTTGGTTCCTCATTTTCAACAACAAACTTTGACCAAGACTCTGCTGGCGATGTTTAATAGCTGTGTATGTTTACAAATACAAGACAGCAAACACTTACAGTATCACATCTTCACCTAATTTGTGAAGTTTTGGAAGCAAGGCGGGAGCAGGATAATAAAAACCCTCAAAGTAACACGCTGACGGAGGAAATTAGAAGGTAAAAAGTTCAAATGTATAGAAGTCTGGCCTGTCATGCAGGAGGTTTGGTTTGATTCAAGGTGGAGTCACACTTTTTAAAACTGATGTTCAATAAGACATCCAGACAATATATTGATGCAATGTCTTGGAAGATGTACAAAACCCCTCTCATTCGGGCTTCCCTGAGGACGTCTTCTAGAAGTATAGCGATGACGTCTTGTAGACGTGTTTTGGCCCGTTTGACGTTTTGCTCAGTGGGTTATCGCCAGTACTCAGTAAATCCTACAGATGCAGGTCCTGAGAGTCAGACCTGAACTACTGGGTTAGAAGGCTTGGATATTTTCTGTACTCTGAGCTGGAAGAAGGTGCAGAAAGACTTGAAACTATCACAAGTTAAAACCTTCACTATGATTCTAAAGCACAGATGACAAGACTTTACCTGTGATTTCCCTGTTGCATAATCTTACTTTTGTTTTCCTGTAGTCTGTTTTTATGTTTCTGTCTTGGCCAGATGGCTTTTTGAAAAGAGTTTAAATAGCATATTAAAAAAAAAATGTCTTCCTGAGGTTCATTTCGGGTAGTTAAACGAGCATCTGATGTGTGATTTGGACACTTACTTATCGATGGTGCCAGCCATGAAGTAAACCATAGGAAAGCAGCAAATGGCCTCTAAGAAGTGGTTGTCTGGTCTGCAGGAAACAGGAAACACGGGGTGAGATCTCACAATAATTATATTTTCAAACCCACAGTGACACATTATCCCACTCAACCTGCTCCCACTCAAAAGGTCGGGCATATTCTTACGGATTTATTATTTATCAGGCAACAAAGGGAAAAATTTGCAATCAGGGATTTATAATATTTGGTTGTTATGGAAACTCCTGGGGGGGGGGGGGGGGGGGGGGGGGGGGGGGGGGGGGTTGTACAGTTTATCGTTTACAGTAGAGATTTGGCTGCAGTTAATGAAGCCCTCAGCGAGTTTTGAGCCGAAAGAAGAAACACACGCATGCTCACAAACAATGCAAAAATGATATTTTTCCTCCATCTCTGAACAAGGAGAAGCTTGAGTTCTGTCTGTTTTTATTAAATCTAGACTGAAAAAACAATTAACAAAAGGTAGATATTTGAAACACAAGTACATTTTCTTTTTTTAAATTTGAAGATCATAGAAATGTATAAAGAAATGCAAATGTATGCACAACACAATGGAGCACATGAACATCACTGTAGAGAAAAAATGATAAAAAAAAAAGAAAAAAGAAAAAAGAAATAATTCTTCTCATATTATTCAACCTGTAATTGTACATTTCAGGTAGTTCAGGCCAGAAATATAACCCATCTAGTCTTCAAACTGGAGTTAACTGTCTGCTGGCATTTTAAAGAAGTTAGTCAATTTCTTAAAAAAACTGGTCTAATACTCTTTGTTACTGCAGTTTGTAATAAAAGAAGATACATCTGATTTTCAGGCCGATATATTATGGAAAAGTCGCATAAGTATTGAGGGCCAGAACAAAAGTTGACTCCCACATGAGGATGCATGATAAAAGCAGCATTAATGAACATCTGTAACAATATGAAAGGTCAGACAGGCTTTTGTTTTGCCTTTACGCTTTGAGCAAAATGCAGCATATAAGTAGTTTCCTAAGTTTTAGAAAAAACGTGTGTATTTTTTTCTGAATAATTTTGCTGTACTTTATATTTGGAGCAGTTATTGGCCCATGATGAAAAGAAAATGTGAACGTTGTACATCTCTACCATTAGTCTTATTAGAAAGTCAGAGTATGTGACTGTAAGAGCAAAAAAAAAACCAGTGATTGAAATGGGAGGACAAAGAGCCTTACGGGTAGTCCAGTAGCAGCACAATGGGGTTGAGCTCCTTTCTGGGCCGATAATAAGCCCGCAGAGGTACGATGAAGTTGTAAAGGCCATTTCCCGCCGTCTCCGCGGACACTATAATGAGCTTATTCTTGAAGCCGTACGCCTTGGCGTCCTCGAAGCTGTTGTGTGTGCAGCCCTGGGAGGACACGGAGGTTTAGTTGCAAGGTTTCCTCGGTGGGTTTTTGTGCAGTTTCTGCACTCTGAACCCACCTTGTCAAGGCGGAGGCAGCAGAACGGAGCTTTCTGAGGCAGGAGGTGGCACAGAGTCGGAGAGCTGCCGATGTAGGGCGAGTTGGGAGGGTAGCCCTTCACAAAACTAACGCACAAAGACAGAAGACACTCAGAAACCAAAACAAACAGTCATTACAGAGAGAAGTGCCATTCATTGTCACCGTTCCTCAGCTTTCACCAAAGTAATTACTACTAACAGAAAATACACTCGATCTAAAGCCTTCTACTTTATCAGGATTTACTCGAATCGCAGAAACATTGCTGCTTGTTCGCATCAATACACCCCAAACCACCAAGAGTTATTATAACTAACAGAACAATGCTTCAGGTTCAACACATTATTAGATTCCGCTGCTGCTTTGGCGAAATAACCAATAATTCTTAGCCTGAAGGACTAATTACATTTCAAACTCTGATTAGTTGTGTTTTGTTTATTTGCCACAAACTGCCGCACTTTGCTTCCGTGGCTCAGTATTTGTAATCTGTCAGCGGCGATTAGCCTGATCAGTGTCATACTAACCTTTATCTTAAGAAACGATTACAGATGGCGCACCACATGTTCACCACATGATGGCACTGTGGCACCTTTTCTTGTACCTGGTCCTCCTCTCACTTGAGCTCATGATGTGAGTGTGGTATTTTCACTCTAAACATCATGAGATGAAGTAACAGCGATGCAGAAGTTTCCAACATGCTGAGATCCACTGATGTTTAAACAGACTTTAATGCTTAATTCATGTTTATTTATAATGGATTTGGTTAATTCCTGCAGTGTGCCAGACTTTTGATATGCAGATTGATCACCCTATTAATGACTTATTTTTTTCGTATGAAGGGAAAAAACATCTATATTTTCCTCCTGTTTTTCCATGAACAGAAGTTATTCTTGCACACTGACATGCTGTAGGTCAAGCAGTCTTCTACCACATCATGCAATCACACATTTCAAACCTGAATTCACACAGAGGTTCATGACATCCGGCTTGCAAAGTTTAACACGTAATAAACAGGTTAGAATCACAGGAAACGACAGAAGCCCTTAGAAGCAGCAGCAATTGCCTTGCGGTGATGGCCTGAACTCTTCTCAAAGTGATTACAAGATACAAGGACATGGAGATCACGGAGCTACACGGGGAAGGTGAACCTCAGGTCGGCTGAAGGAACAGTGTTGACCTTCCTGTCATGACAAAGCCATTCATCACTGACTCCCCGCACCTACATCATCATGACACACCGATTACACGCCTATTGCAAACTCATCAATCTCTCCTTTTTACAACCACAGAGACGTGGGGAAATCAATCTTATCCAGAGTGCAGGACTGACACCAAGAGGACATTTCACTTTCTCTCTCTGCCGTGAGACGAGACACACTGTTCACTGCAGAGCCACTCACTCCGACCCCACGGAGCCCTCCTCGTCTGATTGGTTGGTCTCGTCCTCCGACTGGTCGCTGAGGAGGTCGCAGGGAAGGATGGCGGAGGAGTCGGCGATTTCTAGGACGGGCGCGATGCTCGGCCTGCGGCTCCCGGAGCCATTTTCTGTCGGTAACGTCAGTTTGGTGGTTTCCTCTGGAGGATCGGGATGCTGCAGGTCGATGGCTACCGTGCCTTTAAATTACATGAGGTAGATACTGAGTAGATACAGCATGTAAAACACATTCATATTAAGTCTCTTATTCACAACCTTGTACAATCGTTCATTTTCCTATTAGCTTGTTTTGATCAGCAGTTTGACCTTCGAGGAGAAAATGTGTTGCTTTCTGCATCGATGACTTCATGACTTTGAACATCATGAAAACATTTGTGACAAAGTGTAAGAACACCCCGGACATACATCATATTAGCTGCTCGTAATATGACGTATGACATGCTTATGCACAGGAAATATATCAGCGGTATTCTTATAGACAGTCGGGGTGCGATTTGACAGGAGGGATTGGGGGGGGGTCGGGGTGTTGTATATTATCCTGCATAGTGTCGTTGACCAGAAACACAAATAGTCCAAATTTTTAAAAATCAAAGTAATTGATTTCTCATTGAGTGAAATGATTAGCTGAACTGTGGATTTTGATAGAAAAAAATGTAATAAAACATCACTGTCAGGTGTAGACCAATAAGCAGTGAATTACATTTTGTTTTCCTGTATCATATTTATTACATTTTGCACCTACATTGTGGAATTTACCCTTTTACCCTCTATGTGCTTATTGCTCTTTCATCTGATTTCCACGGATTATATGTGAGCCATTACACCACCGTCATTAAAAAACACCCCCTCTCCTGTTTTCATCACAAAAGGCACCTGGACAGTGTGTGTACAATGCTTCTATTACCACAATCAGACACCCCAAAGAGCTTGTTGAACCATCACATATTTGATCCTCACTGAAACAGTGCCTATTGATAAAAAACAACATCAAATAAGCAATGCACACAACTGCCATACTCTACATAGTTACAGGCTTGTTTTATGACTCGGATGCATTTTACACCTGCATGAAAAGGTGAAATAAAGATGCATCCAAAAGGAAAATTATGCCACTATTGCACGCTATCATGAAGGAAGACACACAAACGCAAATCTGAATTAGGGGATGTGAAGGAAAAATAAAATAAAATAAAAAAGAGGCACCGTCCAGTTTGCCAATGAACATACACTGTGAACATATGCTCCCAGGCAAAGTGAAATATATTTTTGGTCAGTAATATATCTTTCCTGGTGGGTCAAAGCAGGTCAAGTCTGTACTTTGTGATCAGGAGATATCCACTTTGAAACCAACGGACCTGAGAGCTCCTTACAAATCCTGTGATCACAGATTGGCCTTCTTGGAGAGTTATTTCTGTACAAGGACACTCTCTTCATTTAGGCTTTATTCTCTAGTATCAGTACTGAACCTTTGAGTATTTGTTTGAAATCTAGGTCGCGACCTTTTTATGTTTTTTGGTGACAAATAATCACTACATTATACACATTTCAGCCCTTTTTATATGCTGTTTGTGATGACGTGATTGTGACAATGTCACAGTTAAGTACTTAGTTGTGATGGTTAAGTTTCATGTAAGATCCTTATTATTGTATTATACCCATGAGTATGCTCCAAATGTGTTTCTTGTGCCGTCCGGAACGCAACACTTGTGGGGTCCAACCTTCGTCAAGACCAAAGTACAGTGAAGTATGGAGCTTCCTTTTGAAGTGAAGTAAAGATGCGAGTTTCGGGTTTGAAGCAGTTCTTCAGTTAAAGCTTTAAATAATTAAAGCTTAAACACTTAAGGTTAAACACTTCAAAAAAAAGTATCATTGAAGAAATGTGAGTGAATGTTTTTTTTAGTAATCTAATCTGGTCCAAAACCTACAAGTACTTTGTCCTTTAAAGCCTGACCTACTTTATAAGGACTAAAATACTGACCTTGCAAAGTTTAGCATGATCTTATTATCTGAAATTTTAGAATTGATTTTTAGGGCCAATAGTTAAAAGTTGCAACGCATTTATTGCAGTGGGGTTGAGGGGCTTACAAAGATATTTTAACGGGTTTACTAAATAAATATTGTTGTACAAACATGTGCAATCATGGATTCCAAACCAGAGATCACATTCCAGGGTATAAATTGTAAGGTTTGACCTACCTTGTGAGCA